>NW_023994381.1:0-370000 GCF_015586225.1 Lucilia sericata | reverse complement strand
CCTCTTAGCGCTTTTTTGGAAAAAGGCGCTAAATTAGCGCTTTTTTCAAGAAATGAAAAATCTTTTTAATAACATAAAATTATTCTAGTTTAACAATAAAGATAAAACGGAATAATTTTAGACAGTACTCTGCCTTACAAATTTATTAAAGTTCCTTTTTCTAAACTTTCCATATTATGAGTAATTCAAAGATCTTTTAGTGTGATGAGTTATTTTAAAACTTTAAAACTAAAATAAAAAATATTCACCTTTTTCGCCAAAAGAATTGAAATTTGTTTCTTCTTAAATTTTCATTCCCTTCGAAGGGAAAATTGATTTCGTGAAATTCCACAACAGTTGATTTTGATCGTAAAAGCTTTTTATTGATCAGAAAATTCTATAAAAATTCACAACAAGGGAAGTTTTTCACGTCAAAAGAGGGAAAAGTTGTAAATTAACTTAATTTTAGTTAGGTTAACTTGAACTTAAAATTGCATTTCGTGAAAACTATTGATATTTTAATGTGAATAATACAAAAAAAATTTTGATTGCACAAAGTTTGATTCACAAAAATTTTGCATTATTTTTTTATAACTTCACTGTGAAGGAAACAATTACTTGACGATTACTTCAGTTTTTTTTCACAAAGTTTTGGCTCTTGGTATTTTTGGAATTGAAGAGTTTAATTAAAATTTATTATGGGGAATTTCAAAAAATCTCTTTAGTTATTGAAATCTTGATCGATGATAGCAATTAGTCATTGAATAGGAAAATCCAACATATTTGTATTAACCTTAATTTTTTAAATTTCGTTCCCGAATCAAAATTCCAATTAAGGAGTAATTTTTTTAATAAACTAATTTTAGCTAAATACTATCGGCTGCATTTATAAAAACTTATTTTAGGTTTATTAAACAATTTTAGGCAAAATTCAGGAAAATTGTATTTATAAACGTGAAATAGCTTAAAACACCTTCAATAAACCATTGACAATTAGAAGAATTTTATTGTAGGCTCGACCCTTCTTTAAGCCAACAATAAGTTGATTTTTAACAATTTTTTTTTTAAAAGATTTTTCCGGTAATTTTAGGTTGATTGCGAAAACTAATTATGGTTTCTTTTAAAATAAAATCTAAAAATTCTAATTTTAACGTTTACAAATTTGTAAATAAAATCCCAGAAAATTTTTAAACGATTATATTTTGAGGAAAAAACTCAAATCTAGGCATCATTGGATTAATGCATGAGTATTTGACAATATTCCAATTGTCCAGCACTATTTTTAGGCAATTTGGAAATGCCCGTCTGTCAACCAAATGATGGACAAAATCATTTGATTTGGCATTTTCAAAGTTTGTTGGTTAAATATAATGCCATAAAGTAATTAACCATGTAAATTATATTGATTAGTGTTATAATAATGCAAAATATATTCGCATTATTCAAAATTATTCGGCATTAAAATTAGTCAAATATCAAAGAAATTTATCAATATTTGCAAAAATTTATCAAAAATTACAAGGAAAATAAGTAAAAATAAGAAAATGTGTCATAGTGATGTATATTTTGTCGCAAAATATCCGTTATTCGGATACTTTTAATAATAATTAGAAATTATATGTTATATTTATACATCTGAACTAAAAAGAAAAATAATATATATATTTATTTTTCTTAAAAGTTTGTTTTTATTGTCAAAAATCTATTATAAACAAAAATATGAAATTAAGAAAACCGAATCAACGAATATTTTATCCTAATTGTACGCAACACTAACACATAAAATGACAGCCATATTGTACAGTGCTGCCAACTTAAACATAAATCAGTACAATAGTTAATATACGTTTATTATTTGTTTATGAATATCACAATTTTATTAATGGTTTTTAAGGCTAAAGTGTGGTTTAACTATTGAGTGCATTAAAAGCAAAATAAGATATTTTTATAAATACAAGCGTATATTTTTTAAGGCTGTGTAAAAATATAATTTTAGCGCTTTTTTGTGCGTTTTGAGTGAATGGACGGCGCGTTTTAGTATAAAATAGTTGACAACACTGTTTATTTTAACACTCGTGTTTTTAATTTTTGTGTTAAATATATATTTTGTGGTAAACATGTTGCGCAGGCAAGCTAGATTAAGACGTGAATACCTTTATCAAAAAGCTAAGGAAAATCGTCAAAATAAAAACAAAATTAAAAAAAATAATCTTCAACAAAGTTTGGTTCAAAATAGCTATATTCATGGAGATCTACAACGAGATGCAATCCAAATACAAGAGAAAATTAAATATGATACTATTGGTATTAAATGCTACTTGCTTCTATCCTATAATATATATTTAAAAAAAATTTATTTTAAGGTGAAAATTTAAATGCATTCGATGATGAATATCGCTATGCGGGATGCGAAGATCCAAAAGTAATGATAACAACTTCACACGAACCATCTGCTAGATTGAAAATGTTTGTCAAAGAGTTAAGACTAGTTATACCCAATTCTCAACGAATGAATAGAGGAAAGTATGAATTAAAGCAAATTGTACATGCTTGTAAAGCGAATGGGGTTACAGATTTGATTATTGTTCACGAACACAGAGGAGTACCAGATAATCTAGTTGTATGTCATTTACCATATGGACCGACCGCCTTTTTTAATATATCCGGCGTTGTAATGCGTCATGATATACCTGATATTGGACATATGAGTGAACAAAACCCTCATTTAGTATTTCATAACTTTAAAACAATTCTTGGACAACGTGTTACGAAGATATTAAAACACATTTTTCCCGTCCCAAAAGAAGATTCGAAGCGTGTTATATCATTTGCTAATCATGATGACTTTATTTCATTTCGACACCACACTTATCAATCGATTAATAAGGAATTAGAGCTAACTGAGGTTGGTCCTCGTTTTCAGTTAAAATTGTATCAAATTAAGTTAGGAACACTTGATGAGATTCATGCCGCTAACACTGAATGGGTTCTTAGGCCATATATGAATACATCTATGAAGAGACGATTTTTGTCAGATGATGATGGATGGGTACAGGAAGATGTAAACAGAACAATAATACAATCTTGAATTTATTGCCTTCGAATCATCTACATACATCTTTAAATTATGATGTTTACAATTAAATTTATAAATATTTATGATTACAAAGTTGCATTTGGGAGCAAAAAATAAAACTTCCAAGCAAGATTGCTTGGATTATTTTGTTTACTGTTTATCAAGAATGATAAACTAAAGATTACGCCTTGCGCATTATTTACCGTTAGATGACGTAGTTGTTCCCTTTTGAAGTTTTCCAAATATGTTTCATGTGTAGAAGTTACAATTTCTTGAAAAACTTATGTATATTGTAATAGTTGGTAACCCTGCAATTTAATTAATTTAGAAAAAAATATTACATCAGTTCTTGAAAAATATAAAGAATTTCGCCTTACATTTATTCAAATATAACATTAAAAAATATATAATGATAAATAAGTGTAGTTCTTCTTTTTTTATGTGTCATTCAACATAGAGTGACAGAGGGAAAAAAACTGCCGGAGAATCGAAGTCCATATTACAGTCTTTACTTAATTATGTTAAATTTATTTTAATTTTTTTCTCTTCCATTTAATTTTTTAATACATATGGGCATTTCCACCGAAAAGTCCACCGTGGCTCAAAAACTAAAAGTCATCAAAAATAAAATTTCAACTTCTATTATTATAGAAAAAGATCAAATTTTATTAAATTAAAGACCCCAAAGCTTTTCTTAACCACTATGATGAGAAATCGGAATTAAAAGTTACAATAATAGTTGTGTTTTGTTGCTATCAATGAGTGTTAACGCTTAAAGTTAGCAACAAAACGAACATTACCTGACTTGGCATCACTCCACAGAAGAAATCTGCTAAATCTTGAAATTATTTACATTTTCTTAAAAAAGGTTTTTTTATTTGATATTTTTTTTGATTTAAATTTTATTTTAAAATATTTTTTTATTGTTTGACATAAACACATTAATATTTGTATTTTTATTTTTGAATTGGTAGCACTTTTATCGACGTTAAAATTAACTTGTATAATTTTACACGTTAACTCCTAACGTTTATAAATTTTAAATTTATATGAAATTGCCTTTGAACGTTAGCAACAAAACACAACTAATATTTCAGGCATATTTTTGCACCTTTAGTAGCATTTGCTTTTAATAGTTTTTATTATTTTAAAGGCTAATATTTAAATGGACTTTTATCGGAAAATATTTGTTGGAATAAAACATACAAATATAAAAAAATAAAGATCCTTAAAAGGCTAATTTTCGGTTTTTTTTCATAGACTTTTAAATGTCACGTTCGTCACGTTGAAACAGGATTTATCCCGATAACTTTTTAGTTGGCATTCAGAAGTATTCAAAAGAAATAAAAATAATTCTAAGCGGGGTTATTTTTTTATAGAATTTCAAAGTCTTTCACGTCACGTCACCTTCGAATTGTGAAATATTGTTATTTAAAAAGATGTGATATTTATGAAATTTATTCAATTAGGTGATAGTTATGATTTTTTAGTTGATAAGTGGAAGAAAAAGCACAGAAATTCAACAAATGATATTTTTAAGAAATGTATGGAAAAAAGTGATTTTCGGATATCGGCTTTATATGGGCGTTATGACCGATTATTGTATTATCATCAGAAGGGTCAGTAGTTGTACATTTTAAAGTTTTTTGTGTGTTTGTATTATCAGGATGGCGAAATTTTAGTTATATATTCAAGTTTATGGGTATATCAAATGTGGGCTTTGTATAAAAGCTATTCCTAATCATGGACCAATTTTTAAAAAAATTAGGATGAACCATTTTTGTGTATGTCAAAATTATTTGTGTTGAATTTTATGGTGATATAAGCATTTTTAAAAGTTTTATGTTAATTAATGTTAATTCTTATATTATTCTTATACGGGAGCTATTTTCAACTAAAATGTTATTAAATAGTCGAAATATTTCTCCGATTCCAAAAACTTTCAACAATGTCCGTCCAAAATAAATCTATGGACTAATTAATTTTCAATAATATTGCAAATTTCATCATTGGAAATTTTTGTCACATCACGGCACACATAACGGTTTGTACAAAAAACCCTAGATTTTTACATTTTTCTTTGTACAGTACCAAATAATATATACAGAACTATCACAAGTTTGATAAATAAATGATTATGTAAAAATAATTACATTTTCATATAAAAAGTAAAAATAAAAACTTAACTAATATAGATGGTAACATAGTAATGTATAAGTAAAAGACGACATTGAACACAGAATAAATATTTTACATATTCAAACGTAGACAATAGGAAATAAGAACATACATAGATAATACATATACAGCACATATATATTCTACACAAAAATAGATAACAAAAAAATATGTAATATACACAGAAGAAATAAAGTTATACAGAAAGAGACATGAACATTAAGAATAATTTACATATTCATATGTACACTAAACAACATAAATAATACGTATACAACGACATATACATATACTACATTAATGATAGATAAAAATAATTAAACATTATAAAAGGATAGTCGGAGTGAGAAGGAAAAATATTCTTGATTTGAGTATAAGAATGAAAATGTTGTTTCGATATTGTGAAACAGGCAGTTAGTCTATTTAGCTTAGATATCAATTCTAACCTGAGCCTAAGGTCCAAATTCCTACAGTGAAAAAAAGATGTTCAGTTGTTTGGTATTCTCCACAGGAACATAGGTCGTTGTCCCCGATACAAATTCTACAGATGTGATCCTTGCATCCTGTATGATCAATCTTAAGTCGATCTACAAACACATTTAATGATCTGCCCAAAGATTTCCCACTAAACCATGGGGCAATATCGACGTGTTGCGAGAGCCCATATAAATGTCTCCCAAATTCCGAATTATCCCAACGATCCCTCCATGAAGCGATATATCCGGCCCTATCGGAGGAATCCATCTCCATGCCCATTATTGGGACCGGGTCAGATTCCACCCCCTGGTCATGATCAGATGCAATGGCATCCGCCATTTCGTTTCCCATATGTCCTGGTACCCATAAGAAGTGAACGAGAAGTGAACAGTTTAATAATTCTTTACGAATCTGAAAAATGTAAGGGTGAGTCCCACTCTTGGGGTGACCCGCTAGAGCTTGAAGTACTGATCTACCAACCGAGATAATAAGGACCCTGTTGTAAACCCGTAGTAGAACCATTTTCAAAGCCTCAAGTATGGCAAATGCCCCAGCCGTAAAAACCGATAATTTAGCGTTCAACGGAAAATGAGCCCCAATTCCAAGATCTGGGAACCATATACCCGAACCTACATAATTGCCAATTTTAGACCTATCAGTGCAGATCAGCTTATACCCAGCCCAATGGCCCTCAATTAAGATTCCAAATTTCCCAAGTACCTCGCGCGATGTACAAGAAGACTTCCGTACATCTAAAAATCTTACCACTGGTCCATACAAAGTCGCCTCCAAAGGGACACAAAATTGAGCGTGACGAGGGTTTCTCACTATAACATATCTTCTGATTTTAGACTCTATCATAGATGTAAAAGGATGTGAAAACAAGGTAGACTGCGATAGTTTAAATGATATATCAAGAACGGGATTATTAGTACTAGAAAGAAATTTATTAACATACTTGTCAGCCAAAAATTGTAATCTTTCTTGAAGTGGCATAATATTAGCGATTTGCTCACGCCCAAGTGTTTGCGATGATATCATGGCCGCCAAATTGAATTTTTTCCAATTTTATAAAATATGATGCTGGACAGGCCAACAGAAGGGGAGAAATATACTCTAATTTTGGTCTGATAAGTCCGACGTACAGTCTAATCAAGCAATGGGGATCTGAGGCCCAGGAGACACCGCAGAGAGATAGTAAAATATTAAGGTAGCGCAAACATCCACTATGAACTGATTACACGTGAGTTTTGGGACTAAGATGTTTATGAAATGTAAAACCAAGAAATGTGAATGTATCAACATAGTCTATTGGTTCAGAATTTTATGTTAAAGGAGTGGCAGTGAATATGTCAGAATCTGCACAATATATAACAATATCATCAGCATAAGCCAATACGTTAATGCCTCCAGGAAAATTCCCCAGGACCCCATCAATATATAAATTAAAACAGAAGGGTCTGAGTCGCAACCTTGCGGAACACCTGTATATGAGTGACAATTATCAGTGTCCCCATCAAAACGAATGAAAATGTCCTTAAACTGGAAGAGACAATATATCATACGTGCAAAATACGCGGGAAGATTAAGTAAAAATAATCTTTGATACAATAACTCGACGTTGACATTATCAAACGCGCCCTTAATATCAAAGAAAGAATTCTCTCAAAAATTTTACCCAAACAAGATGCCATTGCAATTGACCTATAGGAGCTCGACAGATTCGGTGGACAATTTTTCCTACCGAGTGGAATGACCGAGTAAATAAACCAAGAAAGTGGTATTATTCCATTTAATAGTATATTGTCAAACAACTCAAGAATCCTGAATCTCTTGTTCGAGCTTAAAAGCTTTAAATGTCCGTTACGTAAGACCGGGTGAAGTATCCCTCGACAGCGTAATGGCTCTATCCAATTCATTAAAAGTAATCTTCGACATGTTCGGATGGTTATCCTGGGCGGGACCGGGAATATAAGGCATATAGGGTCCAATAGGGCCAGCAAGGCTATCACAAAATTCTGAGACACGTTCCTTAAATCCAGATTTTGTTTCCTAGAAAGAGCCCTTGAAACACCTAATAGCCTTCCAAAGCTCAGAAACTGTCATATTAGAATCTATATTCTCACAAAATTTTCCGCAGCCGCTTGGCATGTCCTAAGATATATTCATAATTTCGACGAGCAGATGATAGTTTCTCGAAATTTTCCCTGGATGGCAATCTGTTGTATACGAGTAAGGACAGTTTTCGTTCAGCAGAGGCCTTATTACAAGAAGCATCCCAATAAGAATTTGGAGCCTTATGTCGTCGTTTTGACCTACGTTTAAAATTTTCGTAAAATAATTCAGCAAACTTGTCAATCTTATTCTTGCATTCAGAGGCCAGAAAAACATTAGAGTTCAAAATTTCCGGAACTTTTCTATTGAGAAGAGATTCGTATATAATCTCCGGGACATAAAAACTCGTATTAGTACGGCATAAGGGTTCCATTTCAAAAAATGTCTGCACGATACAATGGTCCCTGTTAGGAATCCAAGTGGCAGAAAGGCTCAAATTAGGTTAGACAATCGTCAGATCAATGGCCGAGGTGCTCCTGCCAAAATACGTAGGAGATCCATCGTTCAATAATACTAAACTGAAACGGTCCAAAAATTCAAGCACTTTCCGTCCACGAGGACTATCCGTAGAGCCCCCCATGACGAATGATGGGCGTTAAAGTCGCCGCAGATAATAAATCCCGTGGTGTCAGCCACACATAAGAATGAACTGAGATCGGAGACTGAGAAATCCAGGCTCAGAGGCAAATAAAGCGATAAAATCATCACATTTCCCATCGAGCAGTCAACCTCACACCCACAGACCTCAATCGCCCTATTCGGAGAAATCAGTTTAAGATTCCTATACCTAAGTTCCTCGCACAGTACTACAGCAACTCCTCCCCCTATATTGCTGTTGGAAATCCTGTCAGACCGAACGATAGAATATCCTCTAACCCTAAAAGAGTCTGATTTCCTTAAATATGTCTCAGAAAGACAAGCTACTTCAATCTTCTTGTGGAAATTTATTTCTAACACTCAGGCAATTAAGTAACATATCCTCATTATCAATGTTCGATTTATTAAATACAGGAGACAACATAGTCTCAAACAAAGTATAACAAGTAGTCCGACTCTCACATATAGGAAATTACTCTCTCACATATACGAGTTCCGTGTGAATTCAACTCTCTTGTGAGAAGTTTAAACTTGTCAAAACCCTCAAAAGTTTACCTTTCTTTTTTGACCACTTTTAAGGATCGTACGCGAAATTTCAGTTATCCACAAAAAATCCGTAATTTTTTAAAATAGATTCATTGCACTTTTCACATAAAATATTGTTTAATTTTCTTAAAATGGAAAAAAATTTTTTTCTATTTATTGACATTTCATTTTTGTTGTTGTTGAATTTTAATTTACAAACAGAGTTTCAATTTTTGGTATTGAAAATTCAAACAAATTTAAAATTGTAATTTTTTATAAAACTCTGTGTGTTCAAAACGCACCAACACATATACATTTTTGTTACCAACACATATTTACCCTGCCAGCAACTCAACTAACTTTAAATGCATTAAAAGCCGACTTTTTCATCAACTAGTTATGGTTGATTCTTGGATTATTTTTAATGGAGCCAACTGACTATTTTAACATGGCGATGTCCTACGCAGTAGTCAATTGTCCGACTCTGCATGACTTTTCAACTAGCTTAAAGTTAGTTACTAAAAAATTAGCATAAAGGTAACTCTTTATTAACTATAACTTTTAACTTTTAACTTTTCTGCAACTAACTTTAAGTTATAACTTAAAGTTAGTTGCAGAAAAGTCAAGCAATAGTTTTCTTTTGAATTCCCTACTGTATTAATTAATTATATTTTAATTAAATGTATTTAAAATTTAACTACTAGTTATCTAAATTACATTTCGCTTTAATACAAGTTATGATATTAGTTCGTTAAAATTAAAAGACATCAGTTTTCTGCAGGGGAACTAATAATAACACCGGTATCCATAAAATTATGAATCAGCAGAATTTAGAATTTAGGGACCGAGTTTTGAAATATGTAACCTTTTATAATTAATTTTTCCAATTTACTGACTCTAATTTCACAACGTATAGAAGAAAATGACAAAAATGTAAAACAAAATTCCAAATAATAAAGAAACATGAGAAAACATGTCGAAACAAAATGCTCTCCAGATAATTTTGGGGTACTCCCGCATTATATAATAGTTAGCTTGTAGCTAGTCTTTAAAAGTCGGTTGTTTACGTTAATAAATACCAAATTTTGGAACATTTCTGCATTACATTGCTGTTCGTTTATAGTCAGTCTACTAAAGTCAACAAATAAAATCATAATAATAGAGAAACAAGAGAAAACATGTTGAAATACAGTTAATTCTCTCCAGATAATTTTGAGGCACTTCTGCATTACATTATAGTTAGCTTGTAGTTAGTATTTAAAAGTCGGTTCTTTACGTTGCCAAATACAAAATTTCGGGACAGCTCTGCATTACATTGTAGTCAGCTTATAGTCAGTCTGTAAAAGTAAACTAGAAGTGAATGTTTCTCGTAGTCGACTACAAAATTGCTGGCAGGGTAGAGTTAGGTACTTTTTCACTAACACATGCTTAGAGTTAGGTACTGCTGTCAAAGAGTCGGACTACTTGTTATACTTTGGTCTCAAATATCTTTCTGTGTGCAGTATCAACATTATTATTCATATTCCCAGCTTCTAGTAATGACCTAAAAAAAGGTTCTATATACTTCCTTGAATCTTCATCTAATAATTTTACCTGTTCACCAACAACTTCCCTTATCTCAGAAGAGACTTTACTTGCAATTGAGTAGTCCGATGTCGATGGTTGTACAACAGACTTCACGATGGCAGGAATAAAGGAATGTTTTGGTAATTCTGGTAAATTATCCTGGGACTTGACTCTCTTCGCCGCCCTCGGAGAAACTGAGATAGACTCCTTGGACTGAATACTCGTTTTCCCAGATGCACTGAGTGCAGGAAAGTCCGAACTATTGAGAGTGTAATTAAATTTCCGTAAATTCGCAGAAGAATTTTTCTGAAATGGGAAAACCCTTGGCCTTGTTCTATTTGTTCGATGGGCTAATACAAATGAACTTTTAATTTTGAAAGTGCTTCATATGATATAAAATTTCCAAAAAATTTGATTTGGTACAAGTGGAATCAAAAAAGTACAATTGTTAATGCTGTTTTATACAATTTGAAAATTCTATTTTCCAACCCTGCTGCGAGGTGTTGTCTATAGTCCAGTACCACAAAGTATACAGAGGTGTCAAATTTGACAGTTCAAAAACACTAAAATCAGCTTTCAAAAAATCAGAAAGATATTTGAGACTATGTTGTCTCCTGTATTTAATAATTCGAACATTGATAATGAGGATATGGCAACTTAATTGCCTGAGTGTTAGAAATAAATTTCCACAAGAAGATTGATGTAGCTTGTCTTTCTGAGACATATTTAAGGAAATCAGACTCTTTTAGGGTTAGAGGTTATTCTATCGTTCGGTCTGACAGGATTTCCAACAGCAATACAGGGAGAGGAGTTGCTGTAGTACTGTGCGAGGAACTTAGGTATAGGAATCTTAAACTGATTTCTCCGAATAGAGCGATTGAGGTCTGTGGGTGTGAGGTTGAGTGCTCGATGGGAAATGTGATGATTTTATCGCTTTATTTGCCTCTGAGCCTGGATTTCTCAGTCTCCGATCTCACTTCATTCTTATGTGTGGCTGACACCACGGGACTTATTATCTGCGGCGACTTTAACGCCCATCATTCGTCATGGGGGGCTCTACGGATAGTCCTCGTGGACGGAAAGTGCTTGAATTTTTGGACCGTTTCGGTTTAGTATTATGGAACGATGGATCTCCTACGTATTTTGGCAGGAGCACCTCGGCCATTGATCTGACGATTGTCTCACCTAATTTGAGCCTTTCTGCCACTTGGATTCCTAACAGGGACCATTGTGTCGTGCAGACTTTTTTTTGTAATGGAACCCTTATGCCGTACTAATACAGAGTTTTTATGTCCCGGAGATTATATCCGAATCTCTTCTCAATAGAAAAGTTCCGGAAATTTTGAACTCTAATGTTTTTCTGGCCTCTGAATGCAAGAATATGATTGACAAGTTTGATGAATTATTTTACGAAAATTTTAAAACGACGACATAAGGGTCCAAATCCTTATTGGGATGCTTCTTTCGAGAAACTATCATCTGCTCGTCGAAATTATGAATATATTTTAGGACATTTTGAAAATTTTGTTCGGAGGCCTATCTGTAAACATGAAAATTAAATATGAGGAAATGTAGACCGAACCTCCCTCTATAGCTCCTAATATTTCGAATTTTGAAACAAAGTAAAAATTGGACCCTTATGATCAAAAAATAGTTTTTTCTTATTATTTTTAACAATTATAAGTTATTTTGAACATTTACAAAATTAAAATCAAATACATATTACTTTTTGGTTTTTACTTATAAATGTAATTATTTATGAATATAATTAATAATTATTAGTTTTTCTTTTAAATAATTTCATTTCACATATAAAGTTTGTTGAAAATGTATGAAAAATTTGTTAAAAGCCGAAAATCCTCTCCCATGTTCAAAAAAAGAAGAAGAGTGGATATTCAGTGTAAATTGATATACACCACAAAAATATATATGAATTTTGTACTAAATTTATTTACAATAACTTGGTAGCACTGAAAATTATGTCTGCAAAGCCGAAAACAAGGCGAATTCAGATAAGGTGGTGGCAGTTCTGCAACAACAACATTTTACATGTATTTTGTTTTTGCATTTGGTTTACGTAGATGTCAAAAACCATAAGTACGCGAATTCATTTTATGAACAATTTTTGTAAAAAGTTTATATTTTATTAAAAAATAAAGTTAAAGATATTAAAATTTGTGAGGAAAATATATTCTGAATTGAATAATAGTTGTGTTTTGTTGCTAACGTTCAAAGGCAATTTCATATAAATTTAAAATTTATAAACGTTAGGAGTTAACGTGTAAAATTATACAAGTTAATTTTAACGTCGATAAAAGTGCTACCAATTCAAAAATAAAAATACAAATATTAATGTGTTTATGTCAAACAATAAAAAAATATTTTAAAATAAAATTTAAATAAAAAAAAATATCAAATAAAAAAACCTTTTTTAAGAAAATGTAAATAGTTTCAAGATTTAGCAGATTTCTTCTGTGGAGTGATGCCAAGTCAGGTAATGTTCGTTTTGTTGCTAACTTTAAGCGTTAACACTCATTGATAGCAACAAAACACAACTAATGTTTGTTTCAAACGAAAAATTCTATTCCGACAGATTAATTTGCAAAATTTAAGTGGGTGCCTGAAGTTAAGTAAAACTTAATTTTTTGTGAAAAATAAATATAAAAAAGTACATATTCATGAAAATATTATATTACGAATGAATGAATATTCGTTGCGAATGGATAATTCTACTCCGGCGGAGTAATTTTCAATATTTGGCCATAATGTAGCAGCCGCCGGCCGGGTAAATACCTCGTTATATAAAGCGTTTCGGAAGAGCCTTTTTTAATTAATATCTTTATTTACTTAGGGTATATATAAAACAATATTGTTTAATATGTTAACATTTAATAGATTTCAAAATTAAGCCATAACGTAGACGCCAGCTGTCACCAGCCGGGTAAATACTTCATATGCGTTTCTTAATATAAAATTTTCCGGAAGAGACTTTTTTAGTTAATCACGTTATCTACAAAATGTTAATATGAAATATAAAACAATATTGTTTAATATGTTAACATTTAATAGAAAAAAAATATTTCTCTTAAATAACATTTTTGTATACATACCAATTATGCCATTATTTAAATAAAATGATATTTGTTTACGAGATGCTTGGTATTTTTAGATTTTTTACATAAATAATTCGAAATATTAACGAAGTTTTTCTCCGTTCAACGGACATTTATAAATATAAAAATGTAAACAATAACAAACTTTGACAGCTACGTAAACCGAATTAAGAAAAAAATTATCAGCTGATTGAATAACACCACCTTATATGAATTCGCCTTGGTCTAATTCCATATATAAAAAATAAAATGATTTCGCTCCGTTTTTCTGAATTCGCCGACGTCACAACCTTACAATTAATATATCTTGCAGGTGAAGTCATTTCATTTTTGGCGAATTCATTAAATTTTTTATATATGGAGTTTGACAGCGTCGGTTTTGAAAGAGAATTTTTTTATATGGAGTTTGACAGCGTGGGACTAAATTTCCATGGACAAAAAACAATCGGTTGTTGAAGTGACATCACCTTATTAGGTACGCACCAAGATATATTAATTATAAGGTAGTGTTGTCATAACAGCTGATCGTTTTTTGCTACTATGTTTTCGCCATGGTCACAAAGTATACAGAGGTGTCACTTTTGACATTTAAAAAAGTCTAAAATCAGCTTTTGTTTAATTTTGAAATTGTGTGGTGAGAAGAGGTATGTAAAATACAGCTAAAAAAATCATTGAAATCGTTTTGTGCGAAAGAGAGGGAAATAGTTTTCTGCTCGTGACGCCTCTGTATACCCTGTGCCATGGTGTAGAATAAATGTCAAACTTTGTTTACATTTTGTAAATGTCTAAATTCGTTTTCATTTTGTTAATGTCAAATATCCATTGGGGCAGTTCATTTGTAGAATTTTTGCTGAAACATTTTGCTTTGTTTGTTTGCTTTCAAGGCTTTCTGAAAACGTTATTTAAAGGCACAGTTATGCTGTTAAATTTGTTTATGTTTTAAAACCTATAATAATACTACACGAATTTTTTTTTTGGAATCTAAAAATTTAAACGGCGCCGCATAATCAAGCATTGTGCCAGGGTAACATTCCAAGAACCCTTGTCCAAGAAATACCGAAACGACCTATAGCTTTGTATAGGAAGCCAGATCGCTTAGACTTAGCTAATGATTTTTATGGTCTCCACCAAAATCCAATGAATTTTTTATGGTTCTCCACCATGTATCAAAGTAAAAGTTGGGTTATAAATCCGAATGTATATGTTCCATATGTAGAACTCGAAAAACAGTAACGCGGTACCGTTATCCGACGCCACACACTAAAAAAAAAACTCTCGAAGGCAGAGTAAAAAGGACGGCCTGATTACCCTTAAGAGATAATGGCAATGACGCACGACGATCTTCCTTCACCCAGAGCTGAATTACGAATGCAGATTCAAATTTATAAACATTTTTTGTTTAACAAAAATTCACTTTGATTATTTGACAGCTGTTTTTGACATTTTCCCTGACAGCCAATTCGCCTGCAAGTGCAGACACAATGTCAAACTATAGGGCGAATTCATATAAGGTGGTGTTATTCAATCAGCTGATAATTTTTTTCTTAATTCGGTTTACGTAGCTGTCAAAGTTTGTTATTGTTTACATTTATATATTTAAACATTTTCATTAAACGGAGCAAAACTTCGTTAATATTTTGAATTATTCATGAAAATAATCTAAAAATACGAAGCATCTCGTAAACAAAAATCATTTTATTTAAATAATGACATAATTGGTATGTATACATTTAAGAAAAATATTTTTTCTATTAAATGTTAACATATTAAACAATATTGTTCCATACAAGGAACAAATACTAGGCCACAGAAGAAATAAACAAGGCGCTGACCAGATATAGTTTAATTTACAATAAAGTTGACATTTGTAGTTGGTTAGTTATTCGGTTGTTTATTTCACTAAAATAATACAATCATTAATAATACGAGTTAAAAAAAAATAAAGCAAATAATTACATTTGTTTAATCACTAGGCAAACTAAAAGATTTCAAACTTCAATTAGGGCCAATCTTTAGGTGAAAGATTAGCGATTAAATTAAAATTAATCCTGGAAAGATGTTTTTGAGTACTCAGTTAATTTTGTTTGCAAGTTTAAGCGACCAAAGGAGGTGGTTTAATCTTATGCACGAAATGCAAAAGTGTAAACAGCTGATGCAAAAAAAATTAATATAATTTTTATAAATATAAACATTAAAATGTTCTATTTATTGATTAGAATAAATTATGGACACTTCAAAATACATTTTTTTGTTTTTAATTAAAGTTTTCATTAATTTTCATATTAAATTTACAATTGTCTTCTTCTTTTTTATAGAATATGCATTGTTTTGATAACAAACAGTGAAGTTTTCTGTTGTTTTATATGGCAACACTGCGAAGTTTAATTTTGTACTCAAAAATATTAAAGGGAATTAACATAAGATTAAATTTATTTTTAGATTAACTAATCTGATTATGAATTGGCAATGATTACCATCTCAAAAACCCGCTCTTAATGTCTTACGACGTAAGAATCGTTAACAACAACAATGTAAGAAAAAATTCAAATACAAATTACAGAGTTGTATAAATTAGGCATTAAACAATAAAGTAATAAATAAAAGATGTCGAAAACTAGCGATGTCATATCCCCGTTACTTTAACAAAGTAGTTTATCAAACTACTCATATTTCACTCAACAAAAAGAGAGTAACACGAAAAATTCTCTCTTGCAGACTGTGTGCAGACAAAAAATTGAGTTTTTCTTGCTACGAATTAGTGCTGCCAAGTTTTTTTTTGAGTTTTTACCAATATTAATAGGTATTTTATCTGGCAACATATTGAAATCGCTGTAATGCAAGTATGTTTAGTGCTTTATCTGGCAACATAATCAAATTAATTTAGCTAAGTGCATGCCGAATTCTTCTTCTTTTTCATATATGGGAGAGGATTTTCATTTTAACAAACTGCTTAACAACCCAGCGGTAAAAATATACATTATGTACTCGCTTATCTAAGTGATATTTCGTGGCAGTCAGTGGTGATGCTTTCACTTATTCTTCTACTTAGATTTAACATAAAAGTGTCCTAGGCTGCCACATCGATGTGCTCTCGCTTAGAATGTAAGCCACAATATCATTAGGACAAATTAAAATTTCACTTACATAATGTGTGGAGTTCTAAGCGAAGTTAATGAGACGCCTATAAACGCTTGCAAATAGTAATGTAATGTATGTAGATTACAATCCTATTTGCATTTGTCTTCCCTTTTTGTTATAGAAAAAATATATATTTTTTTATATTTATTTTAAAATTATGTAAGTTTATTTAAAAATGATTATCAAATAATAAACATGTATTATAGTTAATTCAATAAAAATATAATTAAACAATTTTAACGAAGATAAATGAAATTAATCTTAATTTTCTTTTGAAACTTTCGTCCATCTTCCTTTACAGATCCTGTAAACAATCAGGAGGAAATTATCAGTATTAAAACTAGAATGTATGAAATAAATTTCCCCAATTTTTAAATCCAATTCTGCCGTTTAGATCACCACAATTATTTTAAATTTTTACAATAAAATAACTTTTTTAACAAAACACAACTTCACTTACAAAAGATCAACTTTAAACTGATACAAAAAGATTCTTCTTTTCATGTAGTATACAAAAGAAAAATAAAACGGTACTTTAGGTTTTTTTTAAGAAATAAAAACAAAAAACAAAATGAAAAAGGCAGCTAACTCTCTGCTTAAATCGTAATCTATGTTATAATTAAAGTGCATGATATGTTGGATTACGCATACATTGCACTCTAAGTACTTAGATTGCTCGCTTAGAACGTCATACTGATGTCATCGAATATTATCTAAGTACTCTGTTTCATTTACCGCTGGGAAACTAAGTAAAAGAGAGAGTAAGCCTTTTAAAAACAATATTGAGAATTAATAAATTGATTAATAATAACAATTTAAAACAAATAGTGGTAAATTAAAAAAAATTATGGAATTAAAAATTCAATATTTCGACATTTTATTCAAAAAAATTTTTCAGTTTTAGAGGGTGTCATATTGGACCAATGTCCAATTTTTTTTTGGGTAATAAGTTTCCTTCTATAGTTTTTGTAAAAAATCTTAAAAAACAGTTTTTTTTCAACATTTCACTTATTATTTTCTTTTGATATTAGGGTCATATTTTGGGTGAGTGACTTAGGTAAACGCATTGGACATTATAGTAGGGTCGCTTTCCTTCATTTTGGTGGGTTATATAGTTCCTTTTGTAGTTTTTTGTAAAGCTGTGTTTACAAAATTTCACTTATTACTCTCTTTTGGCCCTGGGATCAAATTTTGCACGAGTGACTAGGATTGGCCTATTGGACATTATAGAGGAGCCAATTTCCTTCATTTTGATGCGTAATACAGTTCCCGCTGTAGTTTTCTGTAGAACAAAGTTCTCAAAAAACTGTTTATACAAAATTTCACTCACTACTCTCTTTTGGCCCTGGGGTCAAATTTTGGACGAGTGACTAGGATTGGCATATTGGACATTATAGAGGGACCAATTTCCTTCATTTTGGCGGGTAATATAGTTCCCGCTGTAGTTTTTTGTAGAACAAAGTTCTCAAAAAACTGTTTTTACAAAATTTCACTCATTACTCTCTTTTGGCCCTAGGGTCAAATTTTGGACGAGTGACTAGGATTGGCATATTGGACATTATAGAGGGACCAATTTCCTTCATTTTGGTGGGTAATATAGTTCCCGCTGTAGTTTTTTGTAGAATAAAGTTTTCAAAAAACAGTTTTTACAAAATTTCACTCATTACAATCTTTTGGCCCTGGGGTCAAATTTTGGACGAGTGACTAGGATTAGCGTATTGGACATTATAGAGGGACCAATTTCCTTCATTTTGGTGGGTAATATATTTCCCGCTGTAGTTTTTTGTAGAATAAAGTTCTCAAAAAACAGTTTTTACAAAATTTCACTCCTTACTCTATTTTGGCCCTAGGGTCAAATTTTGGACGAGTGACTAGGATTGTCGTCTTGGATATTATAAAGGGACCAATTTCCTTCATTTTGGTGGGTAATATATTTCCCACTGTAGTTTTTTGTAGAACAAAGTTCTCAAAAAACTGTTTGTACAAAATTTCACTCATTACTCTCTTTTGGCCCTAGGGTCAAATTTTGGACGAGTGACTAGGATTGGCGTATTGGACGTTATAGAGGGACCAATTGCCTTCATTTTGATGGGTAATATATTTCCCGCTGTAGTTTTTTGTAGAACAAAGTTCTCAAAAAACAGTTTTTACAAAATTTCACTCATTACTCTCTCTGGGCCTTAAGGTCAAATTTTGGACGAGTGACTAGGATTGGCTTATTGGACATTATAGAGGGACCAATTTCCTTCATTTTGGTGGGTAATATATTTCCCGCTGTAGTTTTTTGTAGAACAAAGTTCTCAAAAAACAGTTTTTACAAAATTTCACTCATTACTCTCTTTTGGCCCTAGGGCCAAATTTTGGACGAGTGACTAGGATTGTCGTCTTGGATATTATAGAGGGACCAATTTCCTTCATTTTGGTGGGTAATATATTTCCCGCTGTAGTTTTTTGTAGAACAAAGTTCTCAAAAAACTGTTTGTACAAAATTTCACTCATTACTCTCTTTTGGCCCTAGGGTCAAATTTTGGACGAGTGACTAGGATTGGCGTATTGGACGTTATAGAGGGACCAATTTCCTTCATTTTGGTGGGTAATATATTTCCCGCTATAGTTTTTTGTAGAACAAAGTTCTCAAAAAACTGTTTTTACAAAATTTCACTCATTACTCTCTTTTGGCCCTAGGGTCGAATTTTGGACGAATGACTAGGATTGGCGTATTGGACATTATAGAGGGACCAATTTCCTTCATTTTGGTGGGTAATATAGTTCCCGCTGTAGTTTTTTGTAGAACAAAGTTCTCAAAAAACTGTTTGTACAAAATTTCACTCATTACTTTCTTTTGGCCCTAGGGTCAAATTTTGGACGAGTGACTAGGATTGACGTACTGGACATTATAGAGGGACCAATTTCCTTCATTTTGGTGGGTAATATAGTTCCCGCTGTAGTTTTTTATAGAACAAAGTTCTCAAAAAACTGTTTTTACAAAATTTCACTCATTACTCTCTTTTGGCCCTAGGGTCAAATTTTGGACGAGTGACTAGGATTGGCGTATTGGACATTATAGAGGGACCGATTTCCTTCATTTTGGTGGGTAATATAGTTCCCGCTGTAGTTTTTTGTAGAACAAAGTTCTCAAAAAACTGTTTTTACAAAATTTCACTCATTACTCTCTTTTGGCCCTAGGGTCAAATTTTGGACGAGTGACTAGGATTGGCGTATTGGGCGTTATAGAGGGACCAATTTCCTTCATTTTGGTGGGTAATATATTTCCCGCTGTAGTTTTTTGTAGAACAAAGTTCTCAAAAAACTGTTTTTACAAAATTTCACTCATTACTCTCTTTTGGCCCTAGGGTAAAATTTTGGACGAGTGACTAGGATTGGCGTATTGGACATTATAGAGGGACCAACTTCCTTCATTTTGGTGGGTAATATAGTTCCCGCTGTAGTTTTTTGTAGAACAAAGTTCTCAAAAAACTGTTTTTACAAAATTTCACTCATTACTCTCTTTTGGCCCTAGGGTCAAATTTTGGACGAGTGACTAGGATTAGCGTATTGGACATTATAGAGGGACCAATTTCCTTCATTTTGGTGGGTAATATAGTTCCCGCTGTAGTTTTTTGTAGAACAAAGTTCTCAAAAAACTGTTTATACAAAATTTCACTCATTACTCTCTTTTGGCCCTAGGGTCAAATTTTGGACAAGTGACTAGGATCGGCGTATTGTACGTTATAGAGGGACCAATTTCCTTCATTTTGGTGGGTAATATATTTCCCGCTGTAGTTTTTTGTACAACAAAGTTCTCAAAAAACTGTTTTTACAAAATTTCACTCATTACTCTCTTTTGGCCCTAGGGTCAAATTTTGGACGAGTGACTAGGATTGGCGTATTGGACATTATAGAGGGACCGATTTCCTTCATTTTGGTGGGTAATATAGTTCCCGCTGTATTTTTTTGTAGAACAAAGTTCTCAAAAAACTGTTTTTACAAAATTTCACTCATTACACTCTTTTGGCCCTAGGGTTAAATTTTGGACGAGTGACTAGGATTGGCGTATTGGGCGTTATAGAGGGACCAATTTCCTTCATTTTGGTAGGTAATATATTTCCCGCTGTAGTTTTTTGTAGAACAAAGTTCTCAAAAAACTGTTTTTACAAAATTTCACTCATTACTCTCTTTTGGCCCTAGGGTCAAATTTTGGACGAGTGACTAGGATTGGCGTATTGGGCGTTATAGAGGGACCAATTTCCTTCATTTTGGTGGGTAATATATTTCCGGCTGTAGTTTTTTGTAGAACAAAGTTCTCAAAAAACTGTTTTTACAAAATTTCACTCATTACTCTCTTTTGGCCCTAGGGTCAAATTTTGGACGAGTGACTAGGATTGGCGTATTGGACATTATAGAGGGACCAACTTCCTTCATTTTGGTGGGTAATATAGTTCCCGCTGTAGTTTTTTGTAGAACAAAGTTCTCAAAAAACTGTTTTTACAAAATTTCACTCATTACTCTCTTTTGGCCCTAGGGTAAAATTTTGGACAAGTGACTAGGATTAGCGTATTGGACATTATAGAGGGACCAATTTCCTTCATTTTGGTGTGTAATATAGTTCCCGCTGTAGTTTTTTGTAGAACAAAGTTCTCAAAAAACTGTTTATACAAAATTTCACTCATTACTCTCTTTTGGCCCTAGGGTCAAATTTTGGACAAGTGACTAGGATTGGCGTATTGGACGTTATAGAGGGACCAATTTCCTTCATTTTGGTGGGTAATATATTTCCCGCTGTAGTTTTTTGTAGAACAAAGTTCTCAAAAAACTGTTTTTACAAAATTTCTCTCATTACTCTCTTTTGGCCCTAGGGTCAAATTTTGGACGAGTGACTAGGATTGGCGTATTGGACATTATAGAGGGACCAATTTCCTTCATTTTGGTGGGTAATATAGTTCCCGCTGTAGTTTTTTGTAGAACAAAGTTCTCAAAAAACTGTTTTTACAAAATTTCACTCATTACTCTCTTTTGGCCCTAGGGTCAAATTTTGGACTAGTGACTAGGATTGGCGTATTGGACATTATAGAGGGACCAATTTCCTTCATTTTGGTGGGTAATATAGTTCCCGCTGTAGTTTTTTGTAGAACAAAGTTCTCAAAAAACAGTTTTTACAAAATTTCACTCATTATTCTCTTTTGGCCCTAGGGTCAAATTTTGGACGAGTGAGTAGGATTGTCGTCTTGGATATTATAGAGGGACCAATTTCCTTCATTTTGGTGGGTAATATAGTTCCCGCTGTAGTTTTTTGTAGAACAAAGTTCTCAAAAAACTGTTTGTAAAAAATTTCACTCATTACTCTCTTTTGGCCCTAGGGTCAAATTTTGGACGAGTGAATAGGATTGGCGTATTGGACGTTATAGAGGGACCAATTTCCTTCATTTTGGTGGGTAATATATTTCCCGCTGTAGTTTTTTGTAGAACAAAGTTCTAAAAAACTGTTTTTACAAAATTTCACTCATTACTCTCTTTTGGCCCTAGGGTCAAATTTTGGACAAGTGACTAGGATTGGCGTATTGGACATTATAGAGGGACCAATTTCCTTCATTTTGGTGGGTAATATAGTTCCCGCTGTAGTTTTTTGTAGAACAAAGTTGTCAAAAAACTGTTTTTACAAAATTTCACTCATTACTCTCTTTTGGCCCTAGGGTCAAATTTTGGACTAGTGACTAGGATTGGCGTATTGGACATTATAGAGGTACCAATTTCCTTCATTTTGGTGGGTAATATAGTTCCCGCTGTAGTTTTTTGTAGAACAAATTTTTCAAAAAACAGTTTTTGCAAAATTACACATTACTCTCTTTTGAAACAAAGTTTTCAAATGGCTGTTTATACTATTTTATTCAATACTCTTTTTACGTTATTTTTGTTTACTATATTCTATTAAATAATTCAATTTTTGTACTTATTTAATTGTTTATGTATTGTTTATGTTTATATAATTCTTATTATAAAACAATTTATAATTGTTTATAAGTAGTTTGTTAAAGTAAAAGTTTGTTAAAGTAGAAAATCCTCTCCCATGCATTAAAAAGAAGAAGAATTCGTCATACACTTTGAAATGTTATTTTATTAAAGTTGTGAGATAAGAAATGAAGTGTTTTTTCGAATTTTTTATAAACATAAACCATATTAAATATTAATATTTTATTTGATTTGAATAAACCATATATTTTTAATGAAAAATTGAGGATTTTTATGTTTTTTCTACTTTTTTAAAAATTTTGAAACTTAAATGAATTTTTTAAATTTTTATATGGAAATTGGGTATTTTTTGGAAATTCCCAGCTCTGATATGCCAGCTCTGATACGGCAATATTTTTAGTAGGGTTCTATAGTTGAAACGAAAGTCGACTTTTCGACTTTTTGCATTTAGTTAAAAGTCGACTTTTCGACCTTTCGACTTTTTCCATTTTATGAAAGGTCGATTTTTCGACTTTTCGACCTTTTTCATTTATTTAAAAGTCGACTTTTAGACTTTTCGACTTTTAGTTTTTTATAAATGGTCGACTTTTCGACTTTTTCCGACTTTTTTCGACTTTTCGACTTTTTTCGACTTTTTCCGACTTTTCGACTTTTTGATTTTTTACGACTTTTTGACTATTTTCGATTTATTTGGATTTTTCTTCGACTATTTTCGACTATTTTTTACTTTTTTCCACTTTTTTAAAATTTTCGATTTTTTTCCACTTTTCGACTTTTTCCAACTTTTCGACTTTTTCCGACTTTTCGACTTTTTTCGACTTATCGACTTTTTTCGACTTTTCAACTTTTTTCGACTTTTCGACTTTCCGATTTTTTGACTTTTCGACTTTTTTCGACTTTTTTTTACAAAGTCGACTTTACGACTTTTTTCATAGACGATAGTCGAGTTATCGACTTTTTTGGAACAAAATAGTCGACTTCGACTTTTCGACTTTTTTCGACAAAAAGTCGATTGTTCGATTATTCGAAAGTCGATTTATAGAACCCTAATTTTTAGTACACATATATTGATAAACTTGGCATTACTTTTAAACGTCATATATTATTTTTTTAAGCAACATTTTTTATTCTTTTGCAGGATTGGCGCGTTGGATGGAGAAACTTGACTATGGAACATTGGAGCACATATCTGTGCATTGGAGGATAGTGAAGAACACTGGAGGATAGCGGAAAAACTGGAAACTGCTTCAATCCTGGAAATAATGTAAGAGTAAAAATTGTAGAGGATGAAAATAGTATTTGTTGGACTTTTAAAAACAATTTTTGTTAATATGCTCAAAGTAAAATTTTTATTGAAGAAAATACAGTGACTCAAAATCGGACATGATTTTTATTAAGTTTAAATTAAATAAAAAATATTTTAAAAATTACTTTTTTTCAGATTTTAATTATTTGCATGATTTTAGTGGTATACTTGCCTATTACTCTAATAAAAATTTCTAAAAGATTTATTTTCTTTATAGAAATATTCTACATTAAAGAAGAAATATAAGTAAGCATTTTAAAGTCAAACGCAAAATCGATTTTGCTTCTTTATCATTAAAAATGTATCCAGTTCTACTTAATTGTGTGTTCCATGGTGTTTACATCTTTAACGGCGGTCTAGGAACTATAGAAATAAGGCATCCTAATATTCGAAAAGGAGGAAATACGAAATCTGTACCAAATATAAATAAAATCATGACATAAATGAACATAATATTAATAATAATAATATTTAATATTAAAGCGTTAAGGTCAATGAAAAATTTGAAATGGAAAAAGTAAAGCCCGTACATTACTCGAGGTGATAAAAATCCTTCAAAAGTAAAGTAAACTAATATGTATAAGAAAGTCGGCATGAGGTAAAGCACGCTTATAAATTTTTTATGGTCAAGTTTAAAAACTGTTGATTTATAAGCGCTAAAAATATAACTACGTTTAAATGTTTCTATAGAATATTCACATCAGGACAAATTAGTTCTTTTGGAATACTAAAACTAAACTATAATATGTTCTATGCACTCATATATAGTCTAGTGTATTCTCCCGACATTATACTGGCATATAGTCTCAACAATAGTTACTTTTAGGTCTTATAAAACGACCGTTTTCAAAACTTGACCATAAAAAATTTCTTAGCGTGCTTTTACTCATGCCGACTTTCTTATATTAAGATGACTTATTTCTATAGTTCCTAAACCGCCCCTGGAGATATCTTCATATAGATACCATGGAACACACAATTATATAAAGAAAATAAAACTTTTGTAAATTTGTATGAAAATTATAAGATATTATACCACTTATACAAAAGAATATAATCTCAAAAAGCCGATTTTAAAATATTTTTTAATTAATTTAAAATTAATAAAAATCATGTCCGATTTTGGGTTTCCAAACTAATTTTACAACATTTTTTTAAAACTTCAAATTTATTTAAAATTTATTTTGTATTTTAAAAAGATGAACATGCTGAACACAAAACTGGTGAAGATTAATAAATTGATTTTAAAGTTTTTAAGATATGATCATTGATATGCGTGTATATATAGCCAGTTTTGGACAAGAACTGAACTACAAGGTTACATACATATATAAACAATGTTTTCTAAAACTTTATATTTATACTAGGTTGCTGCCCGCTACTTCGTTAGCGATACATTTTTGGGTTTAAATTAAATTTAACAACAATAATACAAACGATTTTTTAAATTTCATTATTTGTTGTAATTCATATGCAATATGTCGTCACGTAAAACGCAAACGGACCAATCTAACATTTTTAAAATTTTACAGGAAAAGCAAAAAACTATTTAAATTAAAAAGTTTGTTTCTATCAACGCGAAACGAATTTTTTAACAGTGAAGTCTATACCTTTGCAACTGTCAAGGTGTATATACAAAATTGCTTTTTAGGTCACGATATGTAAATTGAAAGTCGTTTTCATTAACATCCAATAAATCTCAACAGGATAGAGCTACATGAAACTTTGTAGTTTTTTCTTCGTAATAAATATTTCAAAAATAAATTATATTGTTTATGTCATACATTTTATTATTAAAGGTAAAAAGTCCAATTTATCCAGTTTTATATACGTCATTGTAACTATCATAACAAATGTTAGGTTTCACTATTAAACAATTTGTTTATTTCCTACAAAGAAATCGCGTTGATAGAAAAAAATTTTTAATTTAAATATGTAGTTTTTTGCTTCTCCTGTATAATTTTATAAATGTTAGATAGGTCCGTTTGTCTTTTAGATGACGATATGTATATAAAAGAGTTGTGTTACTGACTGACAGATTCATCATCGCACAGTTCAAACGGCTGAACCTAGAATCATGAAATTTTGACAGTGGATGTGTTTTTAGTTATGTAGATCCACTAAGGAGGGATTTTTGGAAATTTGTACATTATTATCTTACACAATATTAGTGATACAAACAAAAATTAAAATTCACCTGTATATACTTTTAAAATGAGATGGGTGTCTGGTACTTTTTTTTAATTCGTACTTTTAAGGGTAAAAGAGTAACAAAAGTGATTTTGGTACCTTATTTATAACTTTTTAACTAAAAATGTAATAAAATTTTTGTAAATGTTTTGGGCATATCTTCCAAAATTATGAGAAACCTGTTTCGTACTTTTTTAAATTCACTTCTTTTTGGGTGCTAAAGAGAGAAAAAAGAATTTCTTGTACTTTTTTGTATCACATTAAGAAAACTTTTTCGATTTATTGACGCATACCTATTAAATCATGGACTAACTCTGTAATATTTATTGAAACAAAATATTTGCTATTTCATCGGGGAGAAAAAAGTACCAAAAAGGGGAAAAACGGAAATTTCACTTTATTCAAACTTATTGTTGAGCCAACTTTTATAAAATATGAAAAAAGTTAATTTACTTACACAAAATAAGCTATTGGTATATTATTTTCGAATTCGCTTACTAAAGACTATAAAGGACCAAATTTGAGTAATTTTTGAAAACACAGTTTTTCAAATCTGCATTAAGAGTCGTTTAAGTTTTATTTGCGATATACAATATTTAAAAACGGAATATTTTGTAAACTTAAATAAATGTATCATTAGGTAATAAGGGGGAAAATGGTATTCTTTTTATTAGTACTTTCTTCAAACGTAGAATTTATACCACTATTTCAAAATTTCAATATTTATCCATAAACAACAATATTTATCTAACAGATTCTCATCAATGATTTTATTAACATGACTGATAAGAATCTCTTCTACTTTTTCTTTCTTCAAATGGTACTTTTTGTATGTTCTCTAATATGAAGACAAAACATAAAGCACATTATACATAGACGGTCCTTATTGAATAACATTTTTTAAGTGAAAACATTTTCGATACTCAAATGGTAGTTTTTAAATTTCCCATTATGTTGAACATAGAAACATACATTTTAACATACAGGGTCCTGACTGAATTCAAAATTTACGTAATATAAAGTAAATTTTTACGATTTTATAAGTATTTTTTGATCATTCGCCTTGGTAATGCACTTTTAATATACAAAATGGCTCCTAAAAAGTTGTTCTTGCGGTCAAAAGAAAAAAACATGGATGATCTTAATGAATGTGAATCAGTGAGACAAATTCCTTTAAAAAATTCTATCCATTAGTTTATAATTTCGCAGATTTAGCTTGTGCAAGACATTCTCATATATAAAACGATCCTTTATTCCATTTATTCACTTTATTCATTCAATTTATAAAAGTGAACTTTCTGCTACTTTTTCGTTTTTGTAACAAAATACATGTTTTTTATTATTTCGTTTTGTTTATTATTATTTTCAGATTTATTGAGCCAACCCATTTTCAAAAAAGGTAACTGAACAAATTTTATGAATTTTATTTAAATTTAGTAAATTTGTGAATAAAGATTTTTTAAACAAACCTATGTGATTTTATTTTTTTAATAAAAACATAAGAAAATTATAAAAAACGTATAATGGAAAATACAATGAAAACTATGATTGCTGTCAGAAATGTTTATACTTTTTGACACAATATAAATAATTATATGTGATCAGAAGCATCATTTCTTATGTAAGTATGTTTCTATTATATGGGCCGATTGGGCTGATTTTAAATAGCGTTATATTCGATCGTATTTCCAATAGAATGATTGAAAATTCGGATCTCGTAGATATCTGGGGTCTTTTGAAAACTGATTTCAACATACACACAGACAGACGGACATGGCTAATTCGCCTCCGCTATCTATAAAGATCCAGAATATATATACTTTATAGGGTCGGAAAATTATATTATAGAAATTACAAACGGAATGACAAACTTATATATACCCTTCTCACAGATTATAGACTAGACTTAAGTTCAGACTATATAAACAGACTTTAGTCCAAACTATAGAATAGACTATGGTGTTGTTTACAATCCAGACTTGACAATACTAGACCTTAGTCCAAACTATATACTAGTTTATAATACAGAATATAGACTTTAGTCCAGACTGTATTCTAAACTATAGTCCAGACTATAGACTAGACTATAGTCCAGACTAGACTATAGCTGACAGCCCAGACTATAGGCTAGCTATAGTCTAGTCGGGACTGTAGACTAGAATATAGACCAGACTATAGACAAAACATAGTCCAAACTATAGACTAGACTGTAGTTCAGACTATAGACTATAGCTCATAGTCCTAACTATAGACTAGAATATAGTCCTGATTACAGCCTAGACTACAGTCCAGATTATAGACTAGACTTTAGTTCAGACTATAAACTACAGTCCAGACTATAGACTAGACTTTAGTTATGTTATGTTTTGTTATGCTACTGTTATGTTTTGTTGAAAACAATGAGGATATCTGTAGTGGAAATTAGAACAGTAATAACATAGGAATTCTGTTTAAATATTTATTTTCCTCAAATACCAGTTGTTGGTACGAATCTTGCAAAAAATTGGCTCCAAAAACATCGGCATTTTGATCTTTAAGAGCGGATTTTTGAGATGGTAATCAAATGCCAATTAATAATCAGATTAGTTAATCGAAAAATAAATTTAATCTTATGTTAATCCCCTTTGATGTTTTTGAGTACAAGATTAAACTTCGCATTGTCACCATACAAAACAACAGAAAACTTCACTGTTTGTTATCAAAACAATGCATATTTTATAAAAAGAAGAAGACAATTGTAAATTTAATATGAAAATTAATGACAACTTAAATTAAAAACAAAAAAATGTATTTTGAAGTGTCCATAATTTATACTAATCAATAAATAGAACATTTTAATGTTTATATTTATAAAAATTTTATTAATTTTTTTGCATCAGCTGTTTACACTTTTGCATTTCGTGCTTAAGATTAAACCACCTCCATTGGGAGCTTAAACTTGCAAACAAAATTAACTAATTGAGTACTCAAAAACATCTTTCGAGGATTAATTTTAATTTAATCGCTAATCTTTCACCTAAAGATTGGCCCTAAACCAAGTACTCAAATCATGATTGTTCACTTGTTTTTTCATATTTTTCTATTAGAGGCCATAAATTCTCAATAATTTCCGAAACATTTTTCAAAGATATGGCTGCATCAAGTTTTAGCAATGTTTCGATAGCGCTTGAATCATGAACTTGTTGCGGTCTCAAAGTAATTGTCTCGACCCGTCGCAGTTACTAATTTCATCGGATAATGCAGATCTACCCAAAGAACGATTGATATATTACGCTTGTGCTGTTCGTTTTTTGTGCTAAATGTAATAAATTTACTTTTGTTGTTATTGGCTTTTACGGAAAGCTTCCTTTGTGTTCTACCAAAGTTTGCAAAGTGCATTTGTTGCAAACATAACAAAACCTTGGAACGCCATTTAATTGCAGTATGCCTTTGGCCCATATTCACTGTTAACATGCGTCCGGCATCCAAGAAATGTTGAAAAATTTTAGCACTTTGAACAGCCACCAAATGGGGTACATGATAAAGCAATGTCTTTTGATATATCAGAACTTGGCAGTACTGCAAAATCCGTCTGCAAATCAGAAAATAAAGTTAATTGGTCTGGCATCACCCTTCTGCACAGAGAAAGCACTCAATTCGCTGCACAATTGAGTAATTCTCTCTTTGCAGATTGAATAAAAATGAGTAGTTTGATAAACTACTTTGTTATTTTCCTGCCGGCCGATGTCGTGTTGTGACCGCAACAAATATTGTTTTACATTTATATTAACATTGAGTAGATAACGTGATTAACTAAAAAAATCTCTTCCGGAACACTTTATATAAACACATCTGAAAAATTTAACCGGACAGCGACAGCTTTTTAACGTTATGGCTTAATTTTTAAATCTATTGAATGTTAACAAATTAAACAATATTGTTTTATATATACCCTAAGTAAATAAAGATATTAATTAAAAAAGGCTCTTCCGAAACGCTTTATATAACGAGGTATTTACCCGGCCGGCGGCTGCTACATTATGGCCAAATATTGAAAATTACTCCGCCGGCGTAGAATTATCCATTCGCAACAAAGATTCATTCATTTGTAACATAATTTTTTCATAAATTTGTACTTCTTTACGTTTATTTTTCACAATAATTAAGTTTTACTTAACTTCAGGCACTTACTTTAATTTTGCAAATGAATTTGACGGAATAGAATTTTTTGTTTGAAACAAACATTATTAAATTCAGAATATATTTTCTTCACAAATTTTAATGTCTATCTCTATTTTTAATAAAATATAAAAGTTTTACAAAAATTCAAGATATATTAATTATATACCTTGGCACCGATCTCAAAAGCAATAATTACGGCGAATTCATTTAATAAAAATATTTTGTGAAATTTTTATATGACTTTTGCGTTAAACGTCATGGAGATAACACGTTTTGAGAACAGAGAAAAGATAAACAGAAATTTGTAATAACTAATTACCTTGATTTTGAGGTTAGAAAATTATACTTTAATTGTTTGTTATAAGAAATATCATTTTTGTGAGTATTATTTAAAATAGTTTGACATGGTCTGGCCAACGGACCGAATTTTTGGCAGTGATGATAATACGGTACATGCTGCTCGTGCGCGATTTTACTCGCATGATGCACCAAGTTACACGGTAAGAATCCAATCCAGGAAGAATGAACCTCTTCCGGTGGTAACGCTTGGGCAAGAAATTTATAAGAAGTACCCAAATGTTGATATATTTTATGAGTCGAAGAAGAAAGTAAGAATTACTTCTCATGATAAAAGCACAATAAACTCTATAGCTTTGGACACATATTTTAATGAGAAATTTTTAACATTTATACCCTCAGAACTCTGCGAAGTTAAGGGTGTCTCATTCCTGTCGAATACCCTGAACAGGAGATCTATGAATTTGGAACCGCGAAGAATATGGCTAAATTTGGACCCCTGCCAATTGGATGCAAGGTCGCTGAGGTCTATCTTTTTCACGGAGGCTAATGCTACGAATGGTCGTATTGATATCGCCTCTGTGCGCATTTGCTTTTCTGGTAATGTGTTACCCTCACATATCAGCATCGGCGGTGTTAACTATCCAGTGGAGCCCTACAGGGAATCCGTCCTGCAATGCAGAAAATGTTGGCGCTTCGGCCACTCATTGCGCGCTTGTTCGAGACACAATAATGTTTGTGGTACTTGTGCTTCGGACCATGATGGTTCGGAATGTGAACTCCAGAGGAAATGTGTCAATTGTGGTGGAGACCATGAATCGTATTCGAGAAAATGTCCTACATATATTAAACTTTTGAACTTGAAGATAGAAAAAGCAAAAGCGATGAAACCAAAAGCCCTGTCATTTAATACACCAACTTACTCTCACCCACCTACATATATTACAAATCACATCACCTCTTTTCCAACCCAACAAACACCAGTTTTTAACATTGAAAATTTTCCAAGTCTACCAGTACGCACCTCAAAAATACAACATACAGAGAGCGCATCTCCAAAACGTATCAGTATTGAGGAACCACCTGTATTGCCATCCCCTAGGATCGCTGTTGCGAGGAAATCCATAAGGCATCCTTTTCGTGAACGGAGGTCAACTGTCGGGAATCTGTGGTGTATTCTAAAATTCGTGAGACTTTTGTGAAGGGCACCAATGGCGTTGGTGGTGATATGAAGGTTATAAGACCTTTTTAACCTCTATTATGGAGAAGATAGAGAAAAATGCATCGGCTAATGATTCCGAATTTATTTCATCCTTCTGCCAATCTATTTTGGAAACTTTAATTCATGAAGATAATTCAACATAACTCCACTAGTATCCGCAATAAAAGACACCAATTTCAACAATATTTCCATACCAACAGAGTATCTGTAGCATGTCTCTCGGAAACGTTTTTGGACTCTAACGATAATTTCCATATTCATAACTTTCACACAATTCGCTCTGATCGTGTCGGCAATACTCGTGGGGGTGGAGTTGCCATTGTGATACATAAGGATATTACTTTTAAAAAATTGAATTTACAACATACACCTGGTCCTATAGAAGTATGCGGTTGCGAGATAACAACAACAAGTGGTATATATATTTAGTATATATATCTCACCAAATTATGCAAATTGTGATCAGATAGTCAATCAACTGGAAACATTACTACATTTTACTAGGTCCTCTGCTGTGATGTTTTGTGTTTTGTTTTAAATTCTTATGGCAAATTGAAAAGTGTTGCCACACAATATTGTGCTAATATTAAAATAGTGAAAACTACTATAAATGTCCATTTTCTGAGGAAAAAAAACTTATATAGAGACAGGTTTCTATGTAACAGACTATTATACAAAGATTTTTCAATATAATAAACCTTATAAGGTCAATTTCTAAAGAAAAAGTTAAATTGAGCCGACAATTTAGCCGCCGCCGCCGACCCAAAATGGTTGCGCCGCCGCCGCCGATCATTTCCCATCGGCTTGTATCTCTGCTGGAGATTATACTTACCTTGGGAGAACACCTTCCTGTATTGACCTGACCATTGCTACGCCTTCTCTTGCCTTGGATTCTTTGTGGCAGGTCTCAAGAGAATCTCTTGGTAGTGTACACTGTATATTGGAAATATTGCTATTTGCCTCACCTAGGGACACTGTTGTTCCCTCCATGGTTTCACCAAGAAGAATAGATAAAAGTAAGCTTAATGATAAATTAAATAACCTTTTACATTCACCAAGTTTCACATCGAATAATTCCAACTTCTTTGATAAGCTAAGTGATACATTTATCGACACTTTTGGTACAATGCCGAAAAATGGAAATAAATCGAATCCTAATCCCTGGTGGAATACTGAATGTAATAAAGTAAGTGCTGATCTCCGAAGGGCGATTGCCTCTTGTAGTACCAATCCAACCATGGAGAACTTTACTAAATTAACGTCTGTCAGGAAGTCATATAAATATGTCATCCGTAGGGAGAAAAGAAAAGGCTGGAAGCAGTTTTGTTCTAATATAGACAGTAATATTACAATCTCTGAACTTTGGGGGACAGTCCGATGCTTTAGGGGTAACTTTATGGATGGCATCGCTGCTTTTAATGAATGTTGCGAGGAATTCTGTGATAAACTAACCGGTCCATGTGGTCCTTCTAATGATCCGGATAGGATATTATTTCCAATTGTTGACGATACAGATCATATGTTATTGAAGAACATTACATACTCTGAACTCAATAATGCCATAACGATTTCTAGGGACACGGCTCCAGGTCATGGTGGTATTAGGAACGGTCACCTTAAGTTACTCAGTTCCGATATCAAGATTCGGATTCTTGATGAATTCAATTCGATCTTACGGTCTGCTACGATTCCGGATTGCTGGTCATCTTACAAGATTATACCTCTGAGGAAGAAGAATGGTCTTCGGTTGCCTCATCCTACAGATCGATTGCGATGGCACCTACCCTGAGGAAGATATTTGAACGTATTCTATGTTGGCGTCTTGAGTGGTTTTTGGAGTCAAATAATTATATAAGCCCTTTTCAGTCGGGATTTCGACGTTCGAAATCTACAACCGATAATGTAATTGCCCTCTGGTCTGCAGTGAATCTGGCGTTTCTTCAGAAAAAGTCAGTATGCTCAATTTTCTGGACATCAAAGGAGCTTTCGACAATGTGAACATTGAAGTCCTTTGCCTGCTGCTTCAGGAGCTGAATGTCCCCAATGAATTTTGTAACATAATTTATTGACTATTTCGTCAGAAGATTTTAAAAGTTATAAATGACTTCACTGTTACAGAACGCAGATCTTTTACTGGCGTCCCACAGGGATGCGTTTTGAGCCCCATATGCTTTAATGTTTATATCAATAAGGTTTTTTCTGATTTACCTAACGAAGTACAAGTACTTGGATATGCGGATGATATTGTGCTATTTATGGCGGATCATGATGCATTCGCAGCGAGGAACAAGATTCAGTCTGCGGTTTAACAACTTGAAAACTGTCTAGGGAGACTCCATCTTGACATATCTGTAAATAAGACAAAGGCGATTATGTTCAGCAGATCGAGAACAGCGCATTTAGTACCACCCCTTAATATTAATGATGGTTGCATTGAATACGTGGATACCTTTAATTTTCTGGGATTTATGTTTCATAAAAAATTGTCTCTAAAAAGCCACATCAGTTATATATCAAGCAGATGCTTTAAATTTGTTAATATCTTGCGCTCACTATGTGGCGTGTCATTTCACCTATATTACTTGATTGCACTGATGCCGAACTCCTCAAGATAAAAAGAATACAATGGAAATGTCTTCGTATCGCTTTGGGTGCTATGACGTCCACACACACTCTTTGCCTGAAACAGCTGGCTAACGTAATGCCTATATCTGAACGTCTCGAGTATCTAACTAATAAATTGATGGGAAAAGTGGTCTCGAACGAGAGCCATCCTGCCCGTAAGTTTATTCTTGAGTTACTGAACTACCAACATAAGACTAAATTTATTAACTATTTCAATATAAAATACTCAAATTTTAACATCGTAAAATTATCGTCTCATCCCAGCTTTCTACATTCATACGAATCGTTACATTTTAAGGTATTGGTGAAACACCTACCAGTCTCAAAGAAATCAACAACGCCTTTGGAAGTATGTTCAATTTTCTCTAAATACATACGTTCAAAATGGAAAAACTTCAGCCTTGTCTATACCGATGGCTCTAAATCCAACTCTGCTGTTGGTAGCGGTATCTGGTTCCCCGACTTGGATATCGAAGGTTATTTTCCACTCCACCCCCAATCATCAATTTACACTGCAGAAGCCCTCGCTGTTATCGAAGCCCTTAAGCTGATCAGCTGTCAGGACCAGGGACGTTTTCTGATCCTATCCGACAATAAACCGGTTCTTACAGCTTTAGAATCACCTCCATCAAGTCGTACCCACCCTTACATCTATGATATCAGAGAACTACTATATTCACTCAGGATACGCAATACTGTGGTTCATTTTTTGTGGATCCCCAGTCACATGGGAATTGATGGCAACGAACAAGCAGATAAAATCGCATCTTCTCACACTTACAATGATAACACAAATGCTGTTTTTCATATGGACTTGGGAGCATCCGATCGTTCGACTGCCATATGTAATTGGCAAACTCGATGGGACAACTCTGATCATGGTCGCCATTTGTACAACATTGCCCCACTAGTGAACAAGGAGCCATGGTTTAGGGCTAGTGGATTCTCACGACACAAAATCACCTTAATCAATAGATTGAAAATCAACCACACAACTTGTAAAGATCGCGTTTATAAAATCAATATCACAAATGATAATATATGTACTTGTGGAAGCGTACAGACAACAAATCACTTGTTGCTACACTGCCCTGAGGGTGATGTCTCATCGCGTCAAGGTCTTGTCAGCTATTTGAATAACCTCAACATTCCTAACTTTAATATTAAAAATTTATTGAAACTCAATGATCTCAAAATTTTCTCATTACTATATAAGTTTTTTAAGTTATCAAATTTTAAAATTTAAGTTTAACACAAAGTCCTCTTTTTGTATTTATGAACATGTCTGTGATACGTTAATTTGTATTGTCTTATTTATGTTTTATGTATATTACATATTGTTTGTGCTGGTCGCAAATTCGCATTAGTATTGTCTTTTGTTAATTTGCTTAAGCAAATTAATAGCAAAGTCGTTTATAAAAAAAAAACGGAAAAATAAATGTATATATGTATGTTTTTTGTATTAACATACTGTTTTGTCTATGACTGTGATATTTTACTTATTATAATACTAACATTGTTTCAAAATTGAAACTGTCGTTTTTGGATTGGATCAAATTCCGCATTAAAGAACCTAGCGTTTACGGCGGGTTTTTATAATCATCTGGCATTGTTTTTTGCCTATTTGACGTTTTGTGTAAACGTCAATCTCGAAGAAGAAGAAGAAATTTTTATAATTTATAAAAAATACACATAAAAATTTTAAAATTTGTGAAGATAATATACCCTGAGTGGAATAATGTTTGTTCCAAATGAAAAATTCTACTCCGGCAAATTAATTTTACGATACTTAAATTTGTGCCCAAAATTATGTTAAATTAATATTTTTGTGAAAAATAAACATAAAAATGTACGAATAAATGGAAATAATAAATAAATGGAAAGTTCTTCTCGGCGAAGTAATTTTTAAGATTTACACGATGTAGTGTAAATTACCCCCCGGACGGTTAAATACTTCATATGGTTTTGTTATAAAAAGCGTTACGGAACAGAATTTTGTTAGTTAATCATATTATATACACAGTGTAAATATAAATAATTTTATAAATTTTTTTTAGTTCTCAAAATTTGACCATAACTCCCTGTCTATATTAGACAAATATTTATTATGCTAAACGTCAAATTGTTATCAGGATAAAAAAGCAGGTACAGACGGCATTTATTAACGTTATAACGTCGTTATGACAATGTTGTCTTGATAATAAACATCATTTTGTTGGAAAATTTGCTTAGAATTTTGTTTTTGTGCAATTAAAATTGATTTTTAGCATAAGTTTTAGTGAAATTAGTGTTTATTTACAAAATTTGCATTTAATTTTAATTGTTTTTATAAAATATAGCATTATTTCAATAAAATTATCTGTGAGTTGTCGTGATAAAATCAACATTTTGTTACCACTATGTATTAACATAAACAAAAAACTGAAAATTTTTCTGCCGACGTTTTGTCAAGTGCTGTGATAAATATTTGTCAAATATAGACAGGGGGTAACGTAGAAGATAGCTGCCGCCGGTCGGTTAAATATAGGGTTGGTTGGTTGGTTGGTTGGTTGGTTGGTCGGGGTGACGACAAACTCGACCCCAAAGCCCCGCAGAGCACGGACGGAGGAAATCAAGATGACCCCGCCGACACTGACGAAATGAAGAACTCCCAAACAAGCTCAGCCGTGCTTGGCGACCTCTTCACTAGTCAGTGCTAAGTGGAGGACGACGACGATCCCCTGAATGAAACAGAGGACGTCGACGTAACCGTCATCTACGACCCAGACCATGGTGAATGTGATCCAAGTGAACCTTCACCACTCTAAAGCAGCTTCGGCTGCATTACTCCTCCGCCTTGGAGATCAAGGCGAGGATTTAGTATTGATCCAAGAGCCGTGGACCCATAACGGCAATATCCTTGGACTCAATGCAACAGGCTACAAACTTTTGTATGCAAAAAGCACAGGTAAAATTAGATCTTGCATATTGGCCAAAAACCCCTTAAATATCTTCATTTTATCTGATTACAGTGATGAAGATACAGTAACTGCAGCATGGGAGACAGAGGAATCCACTCTGTGGATCCTCTCCTGCTATATGGCTCACGATCAGAATGACCCTCCTCCCAGCAATACGGTCACCCGGGCAATTCGTGCAGCAAACTCAACCCGCACTCCTGTCATCTTGGGCGCAGACGCAAATGCCCACCACACGATCTGGGGTAGCAGCAACATCAACACACGTGGTGAGTACATTCTAGACTTCATACTTAACCATAATTTAGTTGTAGTAAACATAGGCTCAGAACCTACCTTCGTAGTTGCAAATCGACAGGAGGTACTGGATATAACGCTTGTAAGTGCAAGCCATTCTCATTTAGTCCGCAATTGGAAAGTTTCGGATGAATGTTCTTTTTCAGATCATCGCTATCTCGAATTCTCATTAGAGTTAACTAAGGAGAGGAATCTACCCTTTCTAAATAGAAGGAAAACAAACTGGACCGAACAAAGCCGGATCCTAAACTGTCTCCTTCAGCAGATCACGGTTATACATAACACAGTAGATATAGAAAATGCGGTAAATAAACTTACCCGCTCTTTCCAGGAAGCAACTAAGGTCACTTGCAAACCCTCCATACCAAGGAAGAAAGGAAAACCACCCTGGTGGTCCCCCGAAATAGCGAAGACCCGCAAAGAATGCCGCAAATTATTCAATCAGGCCAAAAGATCAGGAGAATGGTCTTTATACATGTCCTCCTTGAATAGGTTCAAAAATCAGGTTAGGAACGCCAAAAGCAGGTCTTGGAAGAATTTCTGCAGTAATGTTGAAAACTCCTCTGAGACCAGTCGCCTGCGCAAAATCCTAACAAAATCACAGACCGTTCAGAGCTTCATTCAGAAGCCTGACGGTAGTTGGACAACGAGCGTACATGAATCATTAACAGAATTGATGAACACTCACTTCCCTGGTAACTTGCCTCTGGATAACTCAACGGCAAGATCAGGCACTTTTCATCAGCACCCCACCGGCTTTCAGTTCGACGAGGATGCTATTAAATGGGCAATTAACACTTTTGACCCATATAAATCCCCAGGCCCGGATGGTATCATACCTGCTGATCTACAACACAACATAGATCTAGTCACACCCTGGCTACGAACCATATTTCAAGCCTGCCTCACCTGGTCCTACATACCTGACCAATGGACTAGGTGCAAAGTAACGTTCATTCCTAAAAGTGGGAAAGTCACACACACCAAAGCGAAGGACTATAGACCGATTAGTCTATCTTCCTTTATGCTTAAAACCTTAGAGAGAATCATTGACGTTCATATCAGAACGTCATTGAATCCGTCTCTCTTATCGCCCTCTCAACACGCATACACCAAAGGCAAATCGGTTGAGACTGCACTGCATTCTTTAGTTGGTCACATAGAGAAATCACTCGAATTTGGAGAGTACACGTTAGTAGCCTTTCTGGACATAGAAGGTGCTTTTAACAATGTAAAACCTGCCACAATTCTATCAGCTCTGAGAACTTCTGGAACAACGGATCATCTGTTCCAATATGGGCACAGCAACGATCCACAGAAAGGTGAACAGAGGCACACCACAAGGAGGCGTTCTCTCTCCATTACTGTGGAATGTCGCCATTAACTGTTTACTCAAGACACTGGATTCCATGAGATACAAAACTGTTGCCTACGCAGATGACGTTGCTGTAGCAGTATCAGGAATCCACTTGAATACATTATCACAGAGGCTGGAAGTTGCACTCAGAATACTAAGTCGATGGAGTATCGATAGTGGTCTAGGTGTGAATCCGAGCAAAACCGAACTTTTACTATTTACTAGGAAGTATAAGATTGACTCTTTTACACTGCCTCGTCTGAACGGAGTTGAATTACCACTTTCGGACAGCGCTAAATATTTAGGGGTTATTCTTGATAGCAAATTATCATGGAAACCCAACATCATAGCAAGGTCTACAAAAGCCATAACGGCAATGCACATTTGCAAAAAGGCGATAGGAGCAAAATGGGGGTTAAAACCCAAATTAGTGAAATGGATCTTTGAAGCGGTCATCAGGCCAATTCTGTTCTATGGAACTACCTTTTGGTGGAAAGCACTAAATATGAACTCAAATTGTAAAATCCTTGACAAGGTTCTAAGGAAAATGTCGATCCTGATAACTGGATCGCTGGGATCAACTTCGACGAAATCCCTATTCGTGCTACTTAATTGGATCCCGACGGACTTGCTGGCCAGTAAAACAGCACTCACGACGGCATTCAGACTGAATGCAATAAACGTATGGTCGTATAAACCATATAGACATGCTAGTATTACCGATAGGATAAGAAATCTACCGGTAAATATTGATTACTGCGTCCCCACGCCCTTCCTCCAGAGAAACTTCAGTTTCATCATCTCGGAAAATATGGGACTGGAGGAAGATCGCTCTCCACGAAGCCTATCCGTATACACAGATGGCTCAAAACGAGGAGAACGAGTAGGGGGCGGTATTTTCATTCCGGAATTTGGAATCAGGATTACTTTTAGAATAGGTAATGACTGTAATCCAATCCAGGCTGAAATATCGGCCATAAAAAGAACGTCAAACTGGCTCTGGTATCATAAGATATCAAACAGAGATATCCTAATCTTTACCGACAGTCAAGCTGCAATTAAGTCCCTGACAGGTGTATACTCTACATCACGACTAGTCCAGGAATGCCGGACATCCTTAAATAGGATGGCGAGACATTCAAACATCGTACTCGTATGGGTACGAGGACACGGGGACTCTACAGGCAATTGTATCGCCGACGAGCTCGCGAAGGCGGGTACGCAATTGCCCGACTCGGACATAGACCATTTCTGCGGTACTCCGATAGGAGTATGCAAAAGACTTATAGATAACATGTTCAATGAACTCTCACAAGCAAGATGGGAAAATGAGCCAACTGCACTCAGACAAAGAAGATATGGCCAAAGCTTGATAAAGAGCGCACGGACCATCTTCTACGATACAGCCGAACCCAACTCAGCATAACTATAGCTGTCATCACTGGTCACTGTAAATTTGGTAACCACGCAATGCGACTTGGATTGCCTTATAATGACTACTGCAGAAGCTGTCAAGATAAGGAAGAAGAGGAATCAATAGAACATCTTCTTTGCCACTGTCCGGCACTGCAGGACATCCGTCTTTGGTATCTGTGACATCGATTTCTGGAGGACACCTCAGAGTTATCAGGGATTAAAATAGATAACCTAAACGCCTTTATCAGCCACTGCGGTTGGTTTGACGACACAAACTCAAATAGCACTGATCAGTAGCTTTTTCGAGTTCGAGACTCTTTTCCGTCTAAGTACTTCAACCTCTCTCTGACTATCTTATCACCGTCTTTCAGTGTCTTTTACTACTATTAATACCCCCTTAATTTCTCTTCACTATCTCTCTTACCATAACTTTCTATGTCCTCTTCCTCTTTTCTTTTAATATATTTACAGGTATCACAAAGGGACCAAAAGGACCCACGTGTGCATCTATTGCAGCCTGAACAACCAACCAACCAAATATAGGGTTTCGTTCACGAAAAAAATGATCAGCTGATTATTTTTTTCTTCACTTGACTGGTACGCACTGATGTCAGAGTTTGTTATTATTTACATTTTTATATTTAAAAATTTCCGTTAAGATAGAGAAAAACTTCGTTAGTAATTTTTATGTAAAAATCTGAAAACACTATGTTAAAAAGACATGGCAACTATAAAGCTACCGACTATTTTTTGAGTAATCATTGTAATATAGTTATGAGTTACCCAAGTACAAGAAGAAGAGATACATGGCAAATGGTATCGTTAAGAGTATTAATCTGGTTGCCGAAAAATCACGAAGGAATAAATTAATTGATTGGAAGCTATACTGAAGTAAATTAATATTTAAAATATACCTTTTGATTTAATATATGTATATAAATTGTATTTTTAGGATTTTTAAAATTCCCTTTTTTGTAATAAAGTGAATTGATTTGAACTTGAGCGCTTCCCTTCTTTTATTTCAACATTTTTTAAAAATCTTCATTTTTCTTACTGCAAAAGGAGACAATTCTGAATAAAAAGAAAGAGTTGCTGAAACAAATGGAGAATGGTAGCGACGACGAGGCTGAGGGTTGGCACAATGAACAGAATAAAAATGTAGGTCCCGATGCTGAAAGTACAAAAGCTACGGAATTTGAAAACCAATACCCGGAGCTAGGTAATAATGCAGGTTTAACCCAAATGAGGAGTATAATCAACACCATGGCGTGTAGGCTAAGTGAGTTAGAGCTGAAAGGTAATGTATCTCAGGAACCGTGTTCTATTTCTCAGTGGTTGCCTGGAGTCGTTCCTGAGGTATCTACGAAAATACACCACAACCCCATATCTACCAAACTTACACGTGAACAGATTGCCTCTAGACAAAGTTTTGCAAGAGACTTGGCAAAATTTAATGGTAACCCAGAGGACTGGCCTCTATTTTTTGCAACGTACCAACAAACAACAGAGATATGTGGATTTAGTGATAGCGAGAATTTGTTACGTCTTAGAAATTCTTTGGAAGGTGATGCATTAAAAGCTGTACGGAATTTGCTATTTCATGCTTCCTGCGTACCGCAAATTATAGAGACCCTAAGAATTAAATTTGGCAGGCCAGAAATAGTCCTTAACATTCTTCTGAAACGTGTAAGAGAGTTGTCGCCTATTAAAGAAAATAAATTAGAGTCCCTGGTTGATTTCGCTTTAGAGGTTCAAAATGTAATCGCCACAATGAAATCAGCTAATTTGAAGGACTATTTAAACAATCCGGAAATTGAACAATAACTGGTTCTTAAACTTCCCGGAATTATTGCAGCCTTTTGGGGAATGCATAAGCTCTCTCTATCTTCGTGTAACCTTGAAAATTTTGGTTCGTGGCTTTTCCAGTTGGCCCAAGGCGCAAACAGTGTTATAGTACCAGAACGTTACGGTGGTAAACCCACTAAACGTGGAAACGTTAATACACATTTTGAGCCTGAGAACGAGACAAATTGTATAGCATGTGGTAACGCATGTGACAACCTACCTTCATGCCAAAGTTTCAAAAACCTTAGTAGGTCGAAGAAATGGGAATTAGTACGCACATACAGGTTGTGTCGAAGATGCCTAACACCCCATTATCTTGCAGAATGCCAATCTACTCAGCTTTGCGGTATAAATGGTTGTCAATATTTACACCATCCCCTTCTCCATAAGAATACACTAGGGATTTGTAATATTGTTAGAAAACCAGAAAATGCGGTACTGTTTCGTATTGTTCCAGTTATATTGTATGGGAACGGTACTCAAATAAAAACATATGCCTTTTTCGATGATGGTTCATCACTTACATTAATGGAAGACAGCTTACTTCGAGATCTAAATTTGAAGGGAACACCTAGTCCCCTATGCTTAAAATGGACAGGTGACACTCATCGATATGAGGAGGAGTCTGAAGTGCTTAATCTAAAAATATCGGGCGACCCTTATAAAAGAGCTCTTGACTTAAACAATGTACATACCGTAAAGAGCCTAGATCTACCAAAGCAAAGCCTTGATGTTGCCGAACTCAAGATGCAATATAGTTATTTGAAAGATATTCCATTATCGTCATATGTTGATGCAGAACCTAAACTTCTAATTGGTTTGAATAACAGTTGGTTGGGTGCAAGCATGAAAATACGCGAACGAAACGTGTGCGAACCAGTTGCTGAAAAAACTCGTCTCGGATGGTCAGTGAAGGGTCCATGTACATTTAAACTTGATACTGTCGGACTCAATGCATTCCACACTTGTACTGATGCTAATGAATGCGAAGAATTGCTACGAACCGTAAAGCGATATATTTTGCTTGATAATATGGATGTAGCCAAAAATAGCCAAAACACCTTATCGGCGGAAGATGTAAAAGGTTTAAATTTGTTAAAAAAGAATATACGAAAGTTGGGTGACCGTTATGAGACAAGATTGCTGTGGAAACAACCGAGAATAGCACCTCCTGATAGTTTTCCCATGGCAAAGAGGAGAGCTTTATGCCTTTCTTCGAAGTTGGCGAAAGATCCACAGTTGTATGCAGCTATGGAAGAGAAAATTTTAGAGTACCTGTGTAAAGGTTATGCTGTTCCACTGCCAAACAAGGCCCGGTCAAAAAACAGTTGGTACTTACCAATTTTTCCTGTCGTTAACCCCAGTAAACCAGCAAAACTACGCTTTGTGTGGGATGCAGCTGCCAAAGTGAATGGAGTTTCGCTCAACTCAATGCTAATGAAGGGTCCAGACTTTACTTCTCCTTTAGTCGACGTCCTAAGAAGATTTCGTCAACACCGTTTTGCTATAAGTGGTGATATTAAAGAGATGTACCATCAGGTAAAAATACACAAAGAAGACCAAAACTATCAGCGTTTTTTATGGTATGAAAAAGGAAAAGCGGAGCCCAACGAATATGCTCTCACAGTTATGACCTTTGGAGCAACTTGCTCGCCAAGCGCTGCCCAATTCGTAAAAACCTTAACGCAGAAGAATTTCGTACTACTTACTCTAGGGCGGTGGAAGCTATCGTTCACAACCACTACGTTGATGATCTACTTGACGGCACAGATACAGAAAAAGATGTTGTACAATTGGCAAAAGATGTCCGTTTCATACACGCTCAGGGAGGTTTCACCATTAGAAATTGGCGATCGAACTCGAAAAATGTTTTACAAGCCTTAAACGCAGAACCAGATGATTTAAACTTAGATGTAGATAAAGCTATGGGACCAGAGAAGGTATTGGGCATGTGGTGGTTGGCCTCCGAAGATTGTTTTTCATTTAGAGTATCTCAAAAATATAAAGATTGCAAACATCTTAAAGGTAGCTGTAAACCAACGAAGAGACAAGTGCTTAGCACAGTGATGAGCATTTTTGACCCTCTCGGGCTAGTTGGTTTTTACGTCATGTATGTCAAAGTAATTTTACAAGAAATTTGGCGTAGTGGCTGTTCTTGGGATGAGGATATTAAAGAGTCAGAACTTACACAACACCGAACAACTAAACATACCGCGATATTACTTTCACGATACAGCTTTGCTAAGAAATGGTATTGAGCTACACACATTTGTTGACGCTTCAGCTGTGTTGTATATTCGGTACGATAGTGGATGTGGAAGTAAGTGCAGTCTTATTGGAAGCAAAACAAAGGTGGCTCCACTTAAATTAATGTCCATTCCTAGATTGGAACTCCAGTCTGCATTGCTAGGAGCTCGATTTGCAAAAAATGTGACTTCATCCCTTAAATTGAAATTCAATCGTCAAGTATTTTGGACAGATTCTAAAACAGTTCTAGCGTGGATACGGTCGGACCACCGCAAATATTCTCAATTTGTCGCCTTCAGGGTAAGTGAAATTCTTGAGCTATCAGAATGAATGGATGTGGGTTCCGTCTACGGACAACGTAGCTGATGAAGCGACAAAGTGGCAGAAAACACCACACTTTTCTCGAGACAGTCGATGGTTTACCGGCCCTGAGTTTCTTCAAAGGCACAATATTTCATGGCACGAGGAAACAAAAGAAGATGGTACATTAGAAGAGTTAAGGCCACAGTATATTGGAATTCACAGAAAGGTATCAAGTTTTACATTTCCTATAAATCCGGAGCGTTTTTCTAAATGGAGTCGATTTGTTGGTGCAACTTCAACTGTACTACAGATAGCTAGAATAATAAAAAACAAGGTTAAAGGGGAAAAAGTTGTGTATTTAAAAACTCAAGCAGATATAGCTGCCGCAGAAATCGTGATCTGGAAATGTACCCAAGCAGAAGTATTTGGAGATGAGTTAACGCTATTGAGTAGAAATCTTCCCATAACGCCATCCAGTAATTTGTATAAACTGTCAGCATACCTAGATAACAGCGGAGTAATTCGATTGGGAAGCAGAGTGCAAATCAGTGGACGCAAGGACCCAATAATACTACCCAAAGAACACTATGTCACTACTCTTCTCGTAGCTTTTCATCATGTTACATATCTTCACAGTAACCACGAAACTGTGATAAATGAGATACGACAGTCTTTTTGGATTCCAAGACTTAGAAGTGTTTTGAAAAAGGTTCGAAAGTCGTGTCAAATGTGTATAATTCAAAATGATAAGCCAAAGCCTCCAAAGATGTCCATTCTGCCGTCGCCCAGAGTGGCTTCATTTTGCCGTCCGTTTACCTATGTAGGCATAGACTATTTTGGTCCCTTATTAGTCATAATACGTCGTAGCTCTGAAAAACGTTATGGGGTGTTGTTTACTTGTCTAACAACTAGGGCCGTACATCTCGAAATAGCATATTCATTATCCACAACATCCTGTATAATCGCCATAAGAAGTTTTATTGCTCGTCGGGGTACCCCGCGGGAGTGGTGGAGTGATAATGGCACCAACTTTCGTGGAGCTGAACGTGAATTGAGTGAAGCCTTTCAATTGATGGATCAAAATGAAATTGTTAAAACCTTCACTAACTCGTCCATGTCCTGGCACTTCATCCCACCATCGTCCCCACATATGGGAGGTGCCTGGGAGCGTCTAGTCAGGTCGGTGAAATCATCACTATCATCTGTTCTACCAAGATATAGACTCACTGATGAGATTTTAAGAGGGGCCTTTGCTGAAGTTGAGAACATAATTAATTCACGCCCTCTTACTTACATTCCAATCGAACATGAAGAGGCTGAGTCCTTGACACCCAACCACTTCCTCCACGGTAGCTCTAACGGTATGAAACCTTTGGCACTCCCTGAAGCCAACGGAACCATGTTGCGGCGTGGGTGGAGAGCCACCCAGCAAATGGCAGACTCATTTTGGATACGTTGGGTCCGAGAATATTTGCCAATGATTACTCGCAGATCCAAATGGTTTCAAAACGTCGAGCCTATTAAGATTGGAGATGTGGTATTTATCGTTGACCCAAACAACCCCAGAAATTGTTGGCCAAAAGGTAAAATAGTCGATGTCAAAATTGGGCCTGATGGACAAGTTCGAAGCGCTTCCGTAAAAACTGCCACTGGGGTATATGAACGACCTGCCGCTAAGATTGCCGTGCTTTCAATTGATAACGAAGTAGATCCACAGAAGGATATACTGGGGGGGAGTGTTAAAAAGACATGGCAACTATAAAGCTACCGACTATTTTTTGAGTAATCATTGTAATATAGTTATGAGTTACCCAAGTACAAGAAGAAGAGATACATGGCAAATGGTATCGTTAAGAGTATTAATCTGGTTGCCGAAAAATCACGAAGGAATAAATTAATTGATTGGAAGCTATACTGAAGTAAATTAATATTTAAAATATACCTTTTGATTTAATATATGTATATAAATTGTATTTTTAGGATTTTTAAAATTCCCTTTTTTGTAATAAAGTGAATTGATTTGAACTTGAGCGCTTCCCTTCTTTTATTTCAACACACTAGTTTTTAATTCCCGGGATTCCCGACTGAAATTCCCGGAAAATGTAGTGATTTTTAGCTTCCCGATTCCCGGGAATTTCAGTCGGGAATCCCGGGAATTAAAAACTAGTGTTTTCAGATTTTGCCAAAAATCTCTTCACGTAAAGTAAATATGTATTATAAGATAAAATTTATTAAAAATTATACATGAATTGAAAAATAAGGGTAAGCTCCCTTATTCACAAACAAAATTTTTATTTTATAAACGGTATTTTGTATGGAAATTTTGTTTTATAAACCTTTAATAAAATAAAAATATTGTTTGTGAATAAGAGGGTTAGAATATTATTTATTATTAAAAAAGTAAATAAATTATCAATTAAAATAACAAAAAATTAATATTAGATTACAAAATTGTAAGTATGTAGTAGCAAAAATACAAATTATATACATATTATTTTTTATCAGTCAATATTGGGAACTTATAATACCGTGAAGGTCTCTACCATTGTCGTATAAGAAATATATAATGATCTTTATAGAAATGTGACCAAACCACTACCATGGAAAGTTGTTAAAAATTAAGATATCTATGATAAAATCAAATTTAATAATTTTATTTACAATTGTGGGATGTTTGTACTCTCAATTGATTAGTAAAAAGTTCCCTATAATTGATAAAATAGATGCATATTTAAGACAAATAGTTTGTGCAATTTTTGAGTATTTCGCATAATTTTACTACGGATTAAAATGAATATAAAATTTATTAATTTTTTGTCCTAAAAATATAATGAATCCCTAGGCAGATGTACATATTTTTACGGATTGTGGCAACTCTAAATGGTGTACTTTGACAGTTGTATCTACCTCAAATAAAAATATGAGTGATCAGCTGTTGAATTGACTTCACCTTATGAGTGCACCCTGACACCACCTTATGTGAATTCGTGGTGCCGCCGTCTTTCCAATCCTAACCGCCGTCGTAATTTCGATCGCCTTCGCACTCCGTTCCTCACATTGTTTTGAACACGGATTTTATGCATTTTGAAAATAAAAAGCTATAAATTAAAAAAATACAAAAAATGAATACTAAAAACAATCAAGTACTTTACGCTGAAGATGAATTTGGGAAAAAATTGGATAGGTGCATCACCGATTCTATTGTAAAAAGTTGTAAGTTGGAAAAACAATATTATGTAATCAGGGTTGTGATGAATCCAATCACTGTATTCTATGACAACCCCGAAATTCGGGAATGGTAAATGGATTTCGATTATGATTATTAATCGATTATTGCTGTAAAACTCTATTATTTTGTAATCGATTCTACACTACCAATTTTATACTGAACTTTCGACTTTTTGTGCAAAATGACAGTAAAAAAGTGCAAATTCGTTGAAAAAAGGGCTAAATTCAAGTTTTTGAAAGTTGATTAAGCCATGTAAAATATATGCGTAATGTAGCCAAAAGTCTATTTCAAATTGGTCAATGTATTGATAACAATATAAGTTTTTTTATTGTGCAATAATTCTAACAAATCTTTGTGCTAAAATTTTATTATTGTGTATCCGTAGTAGTGTTGCCAGAAAAATGTTGACTCATGTCCCCAATCTTAAGCTTGATGTCCCCAAAAATCCCCACTATAATTGAATTCCCCATAGTTTCCCCAAAATTTGTTTATGAAAAACTCTCATGTCCGTCCGACACAAATATTTTCCATTCATATGGCCCCGGAATACAGTTAAAACATCCATTCATATACGGTAGTTTTCGCTTATAGTGAGTAGAGTAAGTCCTGATGTTGAAATGCAAATAAAATTGGATTGTTTTACTTTCTGGGACATTTTTGGCCAACAAAATGAATCATAGGATTAAGTACAGAACAACTTACTTTATTGCGATTTTCAGCATGATAATGAACCAAAGTTGATCTAAGAGTTGTTATTGGGTAATAGGACCCAAACTCTTTGATTGTCCATCAAAATTTTCCGACTCAAATCCCTTAGAGATGCTGTTCGGCGTTTTGAAGTGCTGTTTCGGATCTCGCCGTTTTAGAAAACATTGCAGGAGCGAATAGCTTAAAATCCGATTGGGAATCATTACGAACTACACTAGTAACTAATCTATTCCATAAAGGTGTTTGGAACTCAATGGGACCAAAGATTTTCATAAGAAGATCAAAAATTTGCTTAAGTTTCGAACAGCTATTTATGGAGTTATTTCAGTTATTATTTTCTTGTAACTCACATCGAAATGGAATTAAAATTTTGTTGTTGTTATTATAATGTAGACACATATTATTATCATTTATATAATTTTGAATAAATCAATTAAAATAGAAAATATAGCACTTTGTATACAATGCCAAAAAAAGTTGCTTAGGTTTCGAACAATACTGTATATATAAAACAGACTGTTTGTTTGTTATTTCACGGCAAAACTACTGAACCGATTTACATGAAATTTAGACAGCTAATAGGTCTAACCCCAAAAGGAACAATAGGCTGTATAAGATCTTGATCGGATGCCACGCCCCTTTTTACGCCCACTTTTTGTAAAACTATTATTACACCAATTTTACAATCACAATATGCCAAAACTACTAAACCGATTAACCTGAAATTTTGCATATCGATCGAAAGAACTATTGGCTATATAAGAACTTGATCCGATACCACGAACATTTCTACGCCAACTTTTTATAAAACTATCCTTAGCTATATCTTATCCTATAATTATATTAAAAAGAATGTTTGTTACGCTTTCTCGGACAAACTACTGAACCGATTTACATGAAATTTAGAACACTAATAGTTCTATTCTAAAGTAGAACAAGGGCCTATATAAAATAATGATTTGACGTCACGATTCTTCTTATGCTCACTTTTTTCTATACAATTGTTATACAAAATTTTCATTCGAGACTTACAGAAAACTACTGAACCGATAGATCTTATCTCAGGACCAGAATCGGACGCCACGCCCCTTTTTACGCCAACTTTTTGTAAAACAATTATTAAACCAAATTTACGTTCAGGCGTACAAAAAACTACTGATCCGATTTTCATGAAATCTATTATAATGAATGTTGTGGTATGAACAGTACGACACATTACATCTTCAAAACCTATAATATATAATAATAAATATATATGAAACTCTTTTTTTACTTTTTCACTACATAACTAATAAACTTATTTACATAAAATTTGGCGTTTAATAGGTCTAACCTCAGAAGTTAACAAGTTAGAGTGCTATATTCGGCTATGCCGAATCTTAAATATCCTCCACCAGCAAGCAACTTTTTATTAAAAACCATTTAACTATCTAATTTTTAGATAACTTGACTTCATATAAGAGCTACGACAAATTATGGGCCTCCAGAAAAAGAAGTGATTCATATGTATGTACACAAAACATATTTGTGTCGAATTTTATCAAGATAGCTTTATTTAGCAATAAAATATGTGAATTTAAATAATTTTCGGAAGAGAGCCTTATATGGGAGCTATGACTAATAATGGACCGATCCGGGGAAAAATTGTTAGAATGATTTATACGTATACAAAACACACATCTTGAATTTTATACCGATAGCTTTATTCATCAATGAAACATATGCGTTTAAATGTTTTTCGGAAGTGGGCCCTATATGGGAGCTATGACCAATTATGGTCTTATCCGATTCATATATAGACGAAACATATTTGTGTCGAATTTTATCAAGATACCTTTATTTGACAATTAAACATGTGCGTTTAAGTGATTTCCGGAGCTATGACTAATAATGAACCTATCCGAAAAGAAATTTGGTAGAATGATTTGTATGTATCCAAAACATATTCAGCTCGAATTTTATCAAAGCTTTATTTCTCAATGAAATATGTGAGTTTAGGTGATTTTTGGAAGTAGACCTTACATGGGAGCTATGACCAATTGTAGACCGTCTGAGATCTACGTTGGTAGTATGATTTCTATTCATATTATATTTGTATGTACAAAATTTTGTGTTGATACCGATATATTTTAGGGAGTTATTAATGATAAACTTATATCCGGGAATATACACCTTTGTCTGGGGGCTATGGGAATTATTGGATCAATTGTTATGAGTTTGAACATACTTGATCCCTGGCACAAAAAAATAATAAAGGGTGTGAAGTTAAATTCGTCGGCCAGATACGTCCCACACCACATATGTCAAATACGTTCCACATACTATAAAATTCGTTTTCAAATGAATTAAAATTTATTTTTTAATAAAACGAGCACCAAATAAAATGTTTTTTAAGAAATAAAGTAAAATTATATTAAAATATATTCAAAAAATTAATATATAAAATAAAAATTAGTTAAAATAATTTTATACTCGTCAAATATGGTAGTAAAATATAGAATTTTCAAATGCAAAAAACAGACACTTGGAGAAGACATGAATCGGGGTACCGGCAGAGTGGAAGTAGCCCAGGACTAGTTCTTTCCAAAAACATATAGATTGTATGCAATTCCAGCTCTGGATAATTTTGACGAATTTTTGAAAAATCATCAAATTTTGCCAAAAATAGTGGAATTTTCAAGTGGCTCCAAAGAGCATTTGGAGAAGACATGAATCGGGGTACCGAAAAACTGGAAGTAGCCCAGGACTAGTTCTTTCCAAAAATGTATAGTTTATATGCAATTCCAGCTCAGGATAATTTTGACGATTTTTTGAAAAATCATCAAATTTTGCCAAAAATAGTGGAATTTTCAAGTGGCTCCAAAGAGCATTTGGAGAAGACATGAATCGGGGTACCGAAAAACTGGAAGTAGCCCAGGACTAGTTCATTCCAAAAATGTATAGTTTATATGCAATTCCAGCTCAGGATAATTTTGACGATTTTTTGAAAAATCATCAAATTTTGCCAAAACTAGTGGAATTTCCAAGTGGCTCCAAAGAGCATTTGGAGAAGACATGAATCGGGGTACCGAAAAACTGGAAGTAGCCCAGGACTAGTTCTTTCCAAAAATGTATAGTTTATATGCAATTCCAGCTCTGGATAATTTTGACGATTTTTTGAAAAATCATCAAATTTTACCAAAAATAGTGGAATTTTCAAGTGGCTCCAAAGAGCATTTGGAGAAGACATGAATCGGGGTACCGAAAAACTGGAAGTAGCCCAGGACTAGTTCTTTCCAAAAATGTATAGTTTATATGCAATTCCAGCTCTGGATAATTTTGACGATTTTTTGAAAAATCATCAAATTTTGCCAAAAATAGTAGAATTTTCAAGTGGCTCCAAAGAGCATTTGGAGAAGACATGAATCGGGGTACCGAAAAACTGGAAGTAGCCCAGGACTAGTTCCTTCCAAAAATGTATAGTTTATATGCAATTCCAGCTCTGGATAATTTTGACGATTTTTTGAAAAATCATCAAATTTTGCCAAAAATAGTAGAATTTTCAAGTGGCTCCAAAGAGCATTTGGAGAAGACATGAATCGGGGTACCGAAAAACTGGAAGTAGCCCAGGACTAGTTCTTTCCAAAAATGTATAGTTTATATGCAATTCCAGCTCTGGATAATTTTGACGATTTTTTGAAAAATCATCAAATTTTGCCAAAAATAGTGGAATTTTCAAGTGGCTCCAAAGAGCATTTGGAGAAGACATGAATCGGGGTACCGAAAAACTGGAAGTAGCCCAGGACTAGTTCTTTCCAAAAATGTATAGTTTATATGCAATTCCAGCTCTGGATAATTTTGACGATTTTTTGAAAAATCATCAAATTTTACCAAAAATAGTGGAATTTTCAAGTGGCTCCAAAGAGCATTTGGAGAAGACATGAATCGGGGTACCGAAAAACTGGAAGTAGCCCAGGACTAGTTCTTTCCAAAAATGTATAGTTTATATGGAATTCCAGCTCTGGATAATTTTGACGATTTTTTGAAAAAAAACATAAAAAGCATATGTTACACAAAATCATAAAATACATTCATACATACGTAGAAAAATTACCTTTCGATCCTCAACACTTGTGTTGTTATAAACGATCAATAAAAGAATCAACATTTTGCGAATTTTCTCAAACAATTGCTTCATTTTTTTGAGTTATTGTAGAGTTTTTTTTCAATTTTCACAACGAATACGAAAAATATTACCTGAGAATGGTTATCGTGATAGTTCACTACGCGCGAACGGTCAAGTAGAGTCGAAGGGACTCTATTTTTACATTATTATTATTACCTGAGAATATAAAAAACACAAGAAAAAAATTGTGCTGTCATAAACAAATTACAAAAATCATATATAAAAAACGGCGATCCCAACAACAAATTAACAGCGCCCAAAACGATCAAACCTATTGTCAGCGAAGCAATAAAATATGCATAATTTTCATGGAAAACTTACAACAATATTTTGCTACCTCAATCACTCTCATTATTTATTCACAAAATGAAATTTTGAACTGCCGTCAAGATAATTCTTTAAAAAGAGTTCATTGAGTGATATTTAATATTAACAAAAGTTTTTACACGTAAAAACTGTTAACGAAAATTCAAATCAAATATCAAATATTGAGCAACAGAAGCTGATTTTTGAAATGTTTTTCATAATAAGAATAATAGTATCGACCTGAAACTACCTACATTTTGCGCAAAATTGTATGCTTTTTCAAAAAATCGTTAAAATTATCCAGAGCTGGAATTGCATATAAACTATACATTTTTGGAAAGAACTAGTCCTGGGCTACTTCCAGTTTTTCGGTACCCCGATTCATGTCTTCTCCAAATGCTCTTTGGAGCCACTTGAAAATTCCACTATTTTTGGTAAAATTTGATGATTTTTCAAAAAATCGTCAAAATTATCCTGAGCTGGAATTGCATATAAACTTTATATTTTTGGAACGAACTGGTCCTGGGCTACTTCCAGTTTTTCGGTACCCCGATTCATGTCTTCTCCAAATGCTCTTTTTATCCACTTGAAAATTCCATCATTTTCGGCAAAATTTGATGTTTTTTCAAAAAATCGTCAAAATTATCCTGAGCTGGAATTGCATATAAACTTTATATTTTTGGAACGAACTGGTCCTGGGCTACTTCCAGTTTTTCGGTACCCCGATTCATGTCTTCTCCAAATGCCCATTGGATCCACTTGAAAATTCCTCAATTTTTGGCAAAATTTGATGTTTTTTCAAAAAATCGTCAAAATTATCCTGAGCTGGAATTGCATATAAAATTTATATTTTTGGAACGAACTGGTCCTGGTCTACTTCCAGTTTTTCGGTACCCCGATTCATGTCTTCTCCAAATGCCCTTTTTATCCACTTGAAAATTCCTCAATTTTTGGCAAAATTTGATGATTTTTCAAAAAATCGTCAAAATTATCCTGAGCTGGAATTGCATATAAACTTTATATTTTTGGAACGAACTGGTCCTGGGCTACTTCCAGTTTTTCGGTACCCCGATTCATGTCTTCTCCAAATGCCCTTTTTATCCACTTGAAAATTCCTCAATTTTTGGCAAAATTTGATGATTTTTCAAAAAATCGTCAAAATTATCCTGAGCTGGAATTGCATATAAACTTTATATTTTTAGAACGAACTGGTCCTGGGCTACTTCCAGTTTTTCGGTACCCCGATTCATGTCTTCTCCAAATGCTCTTTGGAGCCACTTGGAAATTCCACTAGTTTTGGCAAAATTTGATGATTTTTCAAAAAATCGTCAAAATTATCCTGAGCTGGAATTGCATATAAACTTTATATTTTTGGAACGAACTGGTCCTGGGCTACTTCCAGTTTTTCGGTACCCCGATTCATGTCTTCTCCAAATGCCCTTTTTATCCACTTGAAAATTCCTCAATTTTTGGAAAAATTTGATGATTTTTCAAAAAATCGTCAAAATTATCCTGAGCTGGAATTGCATATAAACTTTATATTTTTGGAACGAACTGGTCCTGGGCTACTTCCAGTTTTTCGGTACCCCGATTCATGTCTTCTCCAAATGCTCTTTGGAGCCACTTGAAAATTCCACTATTTTTGGCAAAATTTGATGATTTTTCAAAAATTCGTCAAAATTATCCAGAGCTGGAATTGCATACAATCTATATGTTTTTGGAAAGAACTAGTCCTGGGCTACTTCCACTCTGCCGGTACCCCGATTCATGTCTTCTCCAAGTGTCTGTTTTTTGCATTTGAAAATTCTATATTTTACTACCATATTTGACGAGTATAAAATTATTTTAACTAATTTTTATTTTATATATTAATTTTTTGAATATATTTTAATATAATTTTACTTTATTTCTTAAAAAACATTTTATTTGGTGCTCGTTTTATTAAAAAATAAATTTTAATTCATTTGAAAACGAATTTTATAGTATGTGGAACGTATTTGACATATGTGGTGTGGGACGTATCTGGCCGACGAATTTAACTTCACACCCTTAAAATAATATGTGACAAAATACATCAAAATGTGAGCGTGTTTTACACAGACAGACAGACGAATATAGCTAAATCGACTCAGAATTTCATAAGGATCAAGAATATATATACTTTGTTGGGTCTCAGATTAATATTTCATCCATTACCACTGATGATGGTGGAGGGTATAAAAAAACTCTATATGATATTGATTGGATGATACGCACATTTTTATGTTCACTTATTGAATAACTGCTAAAACACCAAATTTCTAGGCTAAATATAAAAAAACATGAACCGATTTTCAAGAAATTTGGCAACATACAGTGTTTGAGGAAGAGAATGTTTAACACACCAAATCCGAATAAATACACCTATAGCACTAATTTCGGGCCTGTTTATGATATATAATTCTCATAATATATGCAAATTATTATTTAGTAAAATTTTTAATCAAAAATTTATTTTTATATGAAAACTCTAAAATGTTTGTAGATCCTTAACTAACTTTACGATTAAGTAAAATAAAAATCTGTATTCAATTTAATTTATTATCAAAAATCGATTTTCATCTAAAGCGTTTTCCACCGGAAAACTGTTTTTATTTAAAAACCTGTAATCTGCTGTATATTATCAGAAAATAACTATTTTAAAACAGAATCTTTATTAGATCTTAAATGAATGTCTACGATGCCACATTTGTATGCAGAATAAAAACTACTGAACAAAAACCGCTTCTAAAATAGGAAAAATAATATATTCATATTACATTTTCACTTAAATTCGAATTTTAATTCGGCTGTGGTTCCTTCCTTTAACACCTAAATCTATCTAGAAAAACATTCATATTTCCCCTTAAAATTTCTATTTATATAACTCTTTAAAAAATTACTTTAAATGACTCTCAATTTGAGAAAACAATAAAGATCCGTAATCACTCATATTTTCAATACAAATTGAGTTTTATATAAAAAATTTCAATTTATTGTTAATCGAGATAACAATAAAAATCTATGATCAGGTAAATATGCCATCAAAAAATTATCTTGATATAAATTCGGCTGCCATTTTTCAAATGCAGCTCAAATCTGAAAAACCATGAAGATATGTGTTTGACTACTCATTAGAGTGTCCCGAAAGACAGCACTTTTGCAAATCTTATATAGGTAGACCTCTCGAACGATGCATAGAAAGCAGTGTTCATATAAAATTTTTATAAATTTTTATACCTTTAGAAAATTATCAACCAAAAATTCTGTATATAGCGCCGTATTTATTCTAAGCTTTTCAAATTAAATAATAGCTAGTTATAATATAATATAAAATATACCCTAGGTGTAAACTAGTGAGGGGACACTTAAAATTGTTTTTTTCCATTGTACTTCAGAATGTAGATATTTTACACATCTATTGGAGACACAATTGTTATTTTCCACTAATGTCTAACCAGCTGGTTGTACCCTATTTGAATGTTTTTGGTCATTCATTACGAATGTACTCTTTGTAATTCGATTACAGTTTCGAAGACAGTCGCCACTTTACTGTACACCAAGTAAGCAAGAGAGTGGCAGTCGTCACTTAACTTTCTCCCGAGTAAACGAGCGAGGGGACACTTGAAAAAACTTAAGAATTGAAGTTGAAGAGAAGAAAAATAAACATGATCAGTTTTGTCTGAGTGCAAAGACAATGAACAGTTATACTATTTCATCACTTTTTAAGTTATTTGATTTTTATGTTAGTTGACTTTAATAAGTTGTTTAAGACAGTTCTCATTAAAAATTCTGTTGTGTGAATTTTAAAATAAAAAATTTTTTTTTAATTTGATTAAAAAATAGTAAAATTTAAACAAGAACTATTTACAATCTGGAAGAGTGAATTCATTTAAGATGAGTTAAAATAAAAAACTTTAGCAGAGATTACTGAAAAAATAATCTTTCCTTAATATAAAAAATTCTATTCTTTCAGAATCACTTATGTGTATTAATGAATTCCAAAGTTTAAAAGTCCGATTTTACTGAAGATACAAATGAGCAGCAATATTAAAAATATTTATTTCAATATCTATTTAATCTAGAAATAAAAATAATGTTTTCAATTGTTTTTTTTTAATAAGTTTTTAGTGTTATACTTCAACGGACCGGTTATTTAACCCTACTGCAATACCTGTCCATCCACGAGCTACTTGGGGACACTTGACTTTCCCCTAGGATACGTCAATAGCTAGTAAAGTAACTAGTAAAAGAGCTAGTAATGTGACTGACTCCAAAGAATCCATTTGAAGATTACCATCCATTGACTACTTTTGACTACCCCTTGACAGTCTCATTGTAGACTGTAGAGTGACTATTGACTTCCTCATGTTAAAATGGTTGGTCACCTGGGTAGTCGGGTGGCTAAGGGCCACCTTAAGTGGTAGGTCAATTGATTAGTTCGGGACTGTCCCGTCGAACTGCTGGGCATTAATACGACTATATGCAAATCGTTTTTATATGCAGATGATGTTCCTTTACTGTTTAGCTGCAGTCGTGATTTTAGTGATGTGTTGTGTACTAATATAGATTATTGCCTTCGAACTATCTCTTGCTGGTATGTAAGAAACTATTTGTCTATTAACGCTTTGAAGACTAAGGCTATTGTCTTTAATCCAATGTTAACTTCGATGTTTTTATTAATGGTGTTAAAATTGAGTTTGTGGATCAAATTAAATTCCTAGGATTTATTTTGGATAGTAAACTTAATTTCAGTTCGCATATAGGTTATACGGTTTCAAAAGTATTGCACACTTTACGCAAAATTTTTTTTATAAATATTCATTATCCTCTTCATATCAGATATAAACTGGCTTATTCTCTTCTTATATCACAAGTCTTATATGGACGTGATGTTGTAGGAGGAGCTAATGGCACTGGCTTATCTAGAATAAACCGCAATTGTTCACACTATAATAATGTTTTCCGTCTTAAACTGTTAAATTTTTTCACAAATGTTGGATATGTATATTGCTTGTTACATCTTCTGCCAACTTATTAAATTATTATTGGAAAGTAAGATTAACTGTCGTTTTTTGGAATAATAACTATAATTTTCTTTAACCTTAAATTAACTTTATGCTTTTTTAACCTCTTAAAATAATACAAACAAAAGAAGGTTTGTGTCGGTATTAATTTGGGCCATTATTCTTTTTCTTAAAATTCTTGTTGTTTTTTGACATTAAGGTTGGGGAACCATTAAAATTTTGATAGAATGTGATTATTTTTGTATTGGTGGAAAAAATAATAGAAACGACTTTATTTTGGGGTGAAAACTAAATTTTCTCAAAAGGTACCCGTTAGAATTTGATGATTTGTATCTTAAATAAAAGGTATTTAGGTCTACTTTCCTATGATAAATGGAGTTTGTAAGTTTTTTATTGCTATTTAAAAAATTTGTCATTGGAAAAATAATAGAAACGATTCACAGTATTACACTGGGGACATTTCTTAAACTTCGTTTAGTAACTTTTTTTTAAATTTTAATTATAAATGAAATTCTTAATATAAAAGTATACTTTTTACTTTAATTTTTATGTTAACATTTGATTTTTCGAAGCTTGATTGACCATATGGGTCCTGAAAGCTGAATCAGAGGCCCGACTTTCAAGTTTTCTTAAATAAGAATTTCATATAGTGAAAGAAATGTCTTCTAATGGTTAAATTATCTAAAAAAAATACTTTTTGAGAAGATTTCAAGAAGAAAAGTATAGATAAGGACAATCCTCGAAATTTTTGGGCGAAATTTCGAGCAATATTTCTCTATTTTGTAATTCGACCTGTTCTTGGTGGTTAAAAAGGGTCTTAAATAAAAGGGTCTTATGGGGACATAAGGTGCATTTTATCTGAACTTACGTTACAGTAGACTACCTACAATTCAAACTGAATTTTAACATTTTTTAGGTTTTGTGAACTTTTTGTGTCAAATTTAACTTAATTTAGCATTATTTCACAAGTCCATCAATATACTTTGACATTTAAGACCCTTTTTAACCACCAAGAACAGGTCGAATTACAAAATAGCGAAATATTGCTCGAAATTTGGCCCAAAAATCGGTGGATTGTCCTTATCTCTACTTTTTTCTTGAAATCTTCTCAAAAAGTACTTTTTTTAGATAATTTAACAATTAGAAGACATTTCTTTCACTATATGAAATTCTTATTTAAGAAAACTTGAAAGTCGGGCCTCTGATTCAGCTTTCAGGACCCATATGGTCAATCAAGCTTCGAAAAATCAAATGTTAACATAAAAATTAAAGTAAGAAGTATACTTTTATATTAAGAATTTCATTTATAATTAAAATTTTTTAAAAAAAAAGGTACTAAACGAAGTTTAAGAAATCTCAACTTATGTCCCCAGTGTAATACTGTGAATCGTTTCTATTATTTTTTCCAATGACAAATTTTTTAAATAGCAATAAAAAACTTACAAACTCCATTTATCATAGGAAAGTAGACCTAAATAACTTTTATTTAAGATACAAATCATCAAATTCTAACGGGTACCTTTTGAGAAAATTTAGTTTTCACCCCAAAATAAAGTCGTTTCTATTATTTTTTCCACCAATACAAAAATAATCACATTCTATCAAAATTTTAATGGTTCCCCAACCTTAATGTCAAAAAGCAACAAGAAGTATGTAAAAGCAGTAATTTTAAGAAAAAGAATAATGGCCCAAATTAATACCGACACAAACCTTCTTTTGTTTGTATTATTTTAAGAGGTTAAAAAAGCATAAAGTTAATTTAAGGTTAAAGAAAGCTATAGTTATTATTTCAAAAAACGACAGTTAATCTTACTTTCCAATAATAATTTAATAAGTTGGCAGAAGATGTAACAAGCAATATACATATCCAACATTTGTGAAAAAATTTAACAGTTTAAGATGGAAAACATTATTATAGTGTGAACAATTGCGGTTTATTCTAGATAAGCCAGTGCCATTAGCTCCTCCTACAACATCACGTCCATATAAGACTTGTGATATAAGAAGAGAATAAGCCAGTTTATATCTGATATGAAGAGGATAATGAATATTTATAAAAAAAATTTCCGTAAAGTGTGCAATACTTTTGAAACCGTATAACCTATATGCGAACTGAAATTAAGTTTACTATCCAAAATAAATCCTAGGAATTTAATTTGATCCACAAACTCAATTTTAACACCATTAATAAAAACATCGAAGTTAACATTGGATTAAAGACAATAGCCTTAGTCTTCAAAGCGTTAATAGACAAATAGTTTCTTACATACCAGCAAGAGATAGTTCGAAGGCAATAATCTATATTAGTACACAACACATCACTAAAATCACGACTGCAGCTAAACAGTAAAGGAAAATCATCTGCATATAAAATCGTTTTGCATATAGTCGTATTAATGCCCAGCAGTTCGATGGGACAGTCCCGAACTAATCAATTGACCTACCACTTAAGGTGACCCCTAGCCACCCGACTACCCAGGTGACCAACCATTTTAACATGAGGAAGTCAATAGTCACTCTACAGTCTACAATGAGACTGTCAAGGGGTAGTCAAAAGTAGTCAAATGGATTCTTGGGAGTCAGTCACATTACTAGCTCTTTTACTAGTTACTTTACTAGCTATTGACGTATCCTAGGGGAAAGTCAAGTGTCCCCAAGTAGTTCGTGGATGGACAGGTATTGCAGTAGGGTTAAATAACCGGTCCGTTGAAGTATAACACGAAAAACTTATGAAAAAAAAAAAAAACAATTAAAAACATTTATTTCTAGATTAAATAGATATTGAAATAAATATTTTTAATATTGCTGCTCATTTGTATCTTCAGTAAAATCGGACTTTTAAACTTTGGAATTCATTAATACACATAAGTGACTCTGAAAGAATAGAATTTGTTATATTAAGGAAAGATTATTTTTTCAGTAATCTCTGCTAAAGTTCTTTATTTTAACTCATCTTATGAATTCACTCTATATTTTTGATAATTGATCTGAATAATATTTATAAGAGCATTTTTTCCTATTTAAGAACATCTGACTATTTAAACCCCCGGAGTTTTGGATCGGGTATTCAATAATATCCCTCGTTTGATCATTATGATGCATTGGAAGACGATATTTTAACTTTTAAATTAATTGTTTCTTTACAATAATTGCAATCCATTGCGGTACATGGCCGTTTTTAACATATTATAGCGTTCATATTCGATATTTAACGGCGATTTCCTAAATTTATGTCTTAAAATGCGATATTAATAATATTTGTACTAGTTTTCATTAATTAAAACAAGTTTTTTGTTTCCAATCATCCATTACACACTCCTAAATACTACCAATAATCGTCAAATGGTGACCATGTCAATAACTTACACTACATATCGGTTCTGAAATTGATTATTGTCCAAAATAGTAAGATTTTTATATTATATCAGGCTCAATTGGTGGTATGAATACGAATTGAACAATTTTGAACACGGATACATCTTAATTTGTTGCTAGAACAAATAAAATGTCCGATCCATAAAACATGGTTATTGTATCGAGTATATCAAGATATGATTGGTAGCATTATTGTATGCTTTGGAAATCGGAGTATTTGGAAAACCTGTTTATATTAAAGGAAATATATAGAATTATCCAAATTTTAAAGTTTATGTTGTAAGTCTTAAGAAATCGGAGTTAAATTTCGGTTTTTTAAGAACGTACTGTGTTCAAAATGGCCAAATCCATGCATATAACATTAATTTCGAAATAACAACTCTTTTCAAAAGTTAAAAATTCTATTTCCAATGCATCATTTGGAGGATTCAATGACCACCAGATCCAAAACCCGAGGTCTAAAGTGGAAAAAAAATCATAGAAATGAGAAAAAACTGTTCTACTAATTAATTCCGGAGCCAATCGGCCCAAATTTCAAGATTTCGGAACTAAAAGTAGATTTTTTCCAAGTTATTGTGTAAAAAATATTTTATTAAAAAGTAATTATATTAATACAAGTGTTTGGCATCAATCCAATTTGTCCAAGATTTTGTATGAAAATAAAACAAAATAAAGTTTTCAAGTTTTGTGAGACGTAGATCTCCTTTTTATTAAAAACCAAAAGATTACCTCGTAGAAGGTTTGCAGGTTTTTATATAAAAGATAAAGTGCACGTAGTGCTTGTCGTAGACAACATCAATATCTTAAGACTGTCTAAAATGAACTTAATTTGGTGGCAAACAATATTTAAGTACCGTTAACGGTTTACTCGTTAGAATCTTCCAGCAAAGATGTATAAAATTGGCATTAGATTCTAACGTTGTTAAAAATAGTATTATTCATTAAAAGGAGCAATTACCAAAATGCAGCTCGCAACAAAACTCGCTTAAACATTGCCGGCCACCTTGCAATATCTCAAGCATATTGTAACAATTAATTCATTTGCAATATCTTAAGCAGAATGAAACAAATGTTAATATAATAATTCATTCGCAATATCTTAAGCCGAATGAAACTAATGAAAATATAATAATTCATTTGCAATATCTTAAGCCGAATGAATCATGGTTGGTTTTATGACAGATCCATCAACTGTATAAACTAAATACTTAAATATTAGGCAAAACGTAAACATATTTTAGTGAGCTTATTTAGTGATAATGAAGTAAATTTTTCGATAAAAGTATTTCAATTCCTATGCGACCAAGTCGAATATTCCGGAAAGTTAAAAACTGAATTAAATTGATTAGGATTAACTGGACCTGTCAGAATCCAGCCAAAAATCGTCTTTTGTGCTAATAACGACCCTAATAAGTTTCGTTGTATATCCGGTAAAACAATCCAAGGGTATAGATCAGCGCCAATAAGGATATCAATAGGTCGGCTATCAAAAGGATTAAAATCCGCCAAACGAAGATTTGGCAATAATTTTTGAATGTTGGCGTTGACGGAAGTCGTAGGCAAATTTGTCGATATTTCTGGTAAAACAAATGCATTTATATTTAGTTCTACGGAAGAATCGAAGTTAGATCCGATTTTCAAAGAACAAATATTTCTTGAAACTACTGATGCAGTATTATTGACACCAGAAATTTCAACATTCGTAGAACGCGAGGAAATGTTAAACCTTTTTCGTAATCGCTCAGTAATAAACGAGCATTCCGAACCCGGATCAATCAAAGCACGGACCTGATACTTATTGTTATTATGTTTTATATTAACAGTCGCTGTCCCTAAGAGTACGAACTGATTATATCTAGTATGAAATACTTGACGGTTTGACGTAATATTATTCGACGTTGTCGATGGTTGATTATTTTGAGGCGAATTAGTGGTTCGTAGAACCGCACCAGAATTCTGTTCAGTAGAAACAGAAGGCAGTTCTGTATGCTGAATATGAAGCATAGAATGGTGCCGATTATTGCAAATAAAACAATTACTATTAACTTTACAATTGCTGACATTATGTGTCCTCGAAAGGCAATTAGAACAGCAATTATATTTGTTTACGGTAGAAATTCTTTCCATTATTGAAAGATTTTTAAACTTTCGACAATTTCGCAAAAAATGGGACTGGTTTGGACACAATATACACGATGGTTTTGAGGAAGTAGCACCGTAAGAATGTACTGAAGATTCCACATCAGTAGAGTTGGTCTCTTTAAGGTCGTGAAGACATTGCAATGTTTGAATTCTTTCCGTCAGAAAGTTATCAAAATCATGCCAAGTAGACAACACAGATTTGTCCTTAACGCCCTGTTCCCATAAAATCACAGTTGACCTAGGCAGACGCTGAATACATATGAAAATAATAATTGGGTCCCAATTCTCAGTAGGAATTTTATAAATAGAAAGAGCCGTAAGGCAACTATTAATTCCTCGTTGTAAAGTTTTAAGGGCTGTTATTGATTCTTTGTCAAAGGAAGGAAGACCAAATAAAAGTTTGAGTTGGTTATGTACCAACATACGAGTATTTTCATATGTTTCTTTCAAATCGCGCCAGGCTAAGTCAAAACTTTCATTAATTAATGGATATTTTGTCACAATATCTTTAGCTTCACCCTCGGTTTTACGTATTAAATGGCAAAGACGTTCTATATTACTAAGCCGCGAGCTATTTATATAAATTGCCGTGAATAAATCTCGAAAAGTAGGCCAAGAAACATAATCCCCACCGAATGTGTCGACATCACAAGGGGGTAGAGTCAGATTGTGTTCTGAATTGCCACAATTTAAATTTACCGCTGAAGAGTTACTATTCTTCGAATCACGTTTAAATTTGTCCATTTTCTGATTAATAGAGCCTAAACATTGAAAATAAGCCATATATGTGGTCTGATACTTCGAAGCAGCCACGTCTACATCACTAGATTTACTGGAGGCAGAAGTCTCGAAAAACTTTAGACAAGCTGTATAAGATGTCCTAACTTCCTCCCACAATCGTCTTATTTCCTCGCCCTGAATCTCTAATGTATAAACGTTATGAATTTCCTCACCTAAATCATTAAACATCGCGCCGAAAGTGACAAGAGCATCCGATGCTCTAATTCGTTTAGTGGCGTAACAGACATGTTTAATATTAAAAAAAATTAATAAAATGTAAGGAAATTAAAAATCAGAACTAATTCACGACAAAAAATATTATAATTAGTTTTAAATGTCAAGCAACAAACGTGACAATGGCTAAACTGACCGACCGTAGGGTGACCAATATAATGGAAGAACAAGAATTAACCGTATATGTATTTTGTTTTTATATTTTACAGATGTAAATCTGTAAACAAATGAAGCACAAAAGAAAATATAAAAACACTAATTTATTGAAAATAAAAAAAATAACTTTAATTTATTGTCAGTCGGAGCAAAAAAAAATTAAAATTTCCAAAAAATTAATTAAGGGATAGATTGCACTGTATTAAATATTAAAAGTAAAAATGACGAAAAAATACAAAAAGAACTTTGTGTATGTGTGCGCGTTAAAACAACCGAGTTTTTTTATCACTTCACTTTTGCTCACAAAATATATTTACGTACCTTAATTATTTCGTAGAAATAAATAATAAATATATTGCCAGTGGACTGTATTATTGAGGATGATGGACTTCAAAAGATGCCAATAAAATCCAGTACTCAATTCAGGAATCCGGTTCGCTAGGACCAAATGTTTGGCATCAATCCAATTTGTCCAAGATTTTGTATGAAAATAAAACAAAATAAAGTTTTCAAGGTTTGTGAGACGTAGATCTCCTTTTTATTAAAAACCAAAAGATTACCTCGTAGAAGGTTTGCAGGTTTTTATATAAAAGATAAAGTGCACGTAGTGCTTGTCGTAGACAACATCAATATCTTACGACTGTCTAAAATGAACTTAATTTGGTGGCAAACAATATTTAAGTACCGTTAACGGTTTACTCGTTAGAATCTTCCAGCAAAGATGTATAAAATTGGCATTAGATTCTAACGTTGTTAAAAATAGTATTATTCATTAAAAGGAGCAATTACCAAAATGCAGCTCGCAACAAAACTCGCTTAAACAACAAGTAACATTTTGATAAATTTTGTTAATATCATTAAACCAAATGGCCTCCGGTAGGTTAGTGTTCTAGTCTGGTAGACCGGAGGTGGTGGGTTCGATTCCCACCTGAGGCACTGGTTAAGGAGCGCACAACAGGCCCGATAGAGGCCTAGGTGTATTTCTTCGGATTTGATGTATATACATCCTCCTTTCAAACTAACTAACTAACTAAACCAAATATATACTGAAATGATCTGTATACTTACTTTTGTGACGTAAATTTTGCACCTTTTTAACTTCAGCATAAATGAGAACTCAAAGAACCAAAGTATGAAGAAAAAAGTAGTGAATAATAATTATCATAATTGATTTTAATAATTAAATGTGTTACTTTTTTGTTTTTTGGAAAAATAATATATTTTTTTAAATAAAACCAATCGTCAGTATTTCTGTATACTTACTTTTGTGATTAACTGTATATATATATAAACCAAAATTAACAAAAAACCAAGAACATAATTCATTAAATTTTTTCCCTAAAATGTTCAGATGAATATGAAAGTGCTTTTTGCAAAATTTTAGGAATCTAGTTCTATTAGTTTCTTAGATAAAATATTTTGTTGTATTTAATTCATATGGGAGGTGCCACTCCCCCCATTGGTAGTCCGTCAATTTATTACCCAAAATATTTACATAGATGCTAAAGTTCTTCGTGCAAAATTTGAAGCTTTTAACTCTAATAGTTTCCAAGATAAACCAATTTGCGTATTTAATTAATATGGGAGGTGCCACGCCTCCTGCTGCTAGTCCGCCCACTTTATATCCTAACTAATCATATTGAGACTTATGTGGCTCCGCACAAATTTGAGGGCTCTAACTGTTACATTTTCCGCCCATTTTGTCCAAAAATATTTTTATGGATGTCAAAGTTGTCCGTGCAAAATTTGAGGACTCTAATTGTACCAGTTTCCAAGATATATGATTTTTAAGTTATTTAATAAATAGGCGTTGCACCTCGCCTACTTGAAATTTTAAAATAAAAAGTAGCCTATAGTTCCTTCCAGATATACAGGAAGATACTGTTAAAATTTGAAGAAAATCGATCCAGCCGTTTAGCCGTCTATAGACTTCAAACAAACCCACAAACAAATACACATTCATTTTTATATATATAGATTATGGTACTGACAAGACATTGGAAACTTTTACAGAAAAGAAGACTATTACTAAAAAATATGCAAAATAACCGTGTAAAAAGCATCGTGATTTACAGTTATTTCAAGGTATTCTTCATTTTGATAATTTGGTAAAAAAAAATGTTGTAATTTTTTAGCAAAATTAATTTTTTATATCATCAATTAAAATGGCTAGAGTTAAGATTTAAAAACCAAAATAATTAACGATTTTAATACTTCTTTTAATATTTTACCTAATATTTGTTGATCTGTGAAAAATATTTAATGAATAAATCAACACTTTCAAAAATATTAAAAAATTTCATGAGAAAGATACAGTGAAAGTTCAACATATGGGTTGAAGACCTCATAAAACGGCTATAATACAGGATAATTTCATGACAATAGAATTCGAAAAATTCCAAAAAAATACTCAGGAGTAATTATTATTATAAAGTTCAAAATTAATACTCCTATGGTTAGTCACATGGAAAATGAGACTGGTCTTGTCTGTAGTCACCCTGCGAGAAAATCTCTTAGTTTTAGAAAGAATCGTTCTACTGTCTACTCTTTGCCAAAGATAACATAAACTGGTCGAATCAATATGAAATAATGTCCTTTTTTTGGACGTGTCCAAATTCAATTTTAGAGGACATTTGTAAGGCGGCCAAAGGGGACCCGAAGAATATTAAGTTCAGCGGTGGCAAAATCATGGTATAGAGAAGGTATTGGTGGAATTCAATTATAAAAAGGTACTATGTGTGGTATAAGATAGAGATCCATTTAAAAAAACATAAAGTATTCCTCCGCTGTGGAAACTAGGACCCTAGTTTGGAGATTTCAAAACGACAATGACCCTTTGAAAATGACCTTTGAGTTGTAATCGAGTGGTTAGACTCGAAAGTGATACCTGTAATGAAGTGGCCTGCCTATTCACCAGTTCTCAACCCCATAGAAAATCTATGGGAAACAGTAGTTCAAAGATATGTGCTCAAAAACCGTCCTTCCGGGTGTAATTCAAAGGACGATTTTTAGGATGCGGTTATAAGGGAATACCCAACCACTATGGTGGTGTAGGGTATAATAAAAAGTAGGAAAGTGCAATCGGACATGACTAACCTATATACATTTTTAAGCAATTTATAGATAAAAATAAAATAACAGATGTTATATGGCGACTAGGGTCAAATATAGACCAATCCTCATCCTCTCAAAGCTAATACTCCAAAATTTGAATTATCTTCAAAAATGCAAAAGTTATAAAGGTTTTATATTTTCTATCGTGGTTCACCTTTTCATAGAATTGAATACACATAAACAAAGTTTTCGTGTGAATTCCTTAAAATTTCACAAAACTTCTAGAAACAAAATTTTTGTAGTTCTTAAAAGGATATAAATTTTAAAGTTCTTTAATTATAAAAAGTGCAAAATGAATGAAAAAGTGCCAAAAATGCACTTTTAATGCTAAAAATATCTAGCAAAAGACGAAAAAGTACTAAAAAGCATCTTTAAAAAAAAAAAAATAAGTGCAGCCGACGAAAAAAAAGTGCTAGAATTGCACTTTAAATGCCATTATGCCAACACTGGTCAGGACTCAAAGTATGTCAAGCTACTGAGTAGAGGTTTTCTTTTATATTTAAATTTATTTTTATTAAAGCTTTTTTTATTTTTAAGAAATTTATTGCATCAAAACAAATGTCCTAACCAAATCAATTTTATTGACAAAAAACAAAAGGCCCTATCTACAAAAACATTAAAATTTTAAAGGTATCCATTTTTATATACGCCATTGTCAACTATCATAACAAATGATAAGTTTCACTATTAAACAATTTGTTTATTTACTACAAATAAATCGCGTTGATAGAAACAAACTTTTCAATTTAAATAGATTTTTGCTTCTCCTGAAAAATTTAAAAAATTTTAGGTAGGGCCATTTGCGTTTTAGGTGACGATATGTATATATTTGTGCATTTGGTGCAAATACACTAAAGGTATTCACGTCAACTTTTTTCCCTGTCGAAAGTGCAAAATTTTGCACTAATATTACAACAATCATATAGAAAAGAATTTCGCACAAACTTTTGCTTTTTTCACTACCTTCGACCTAGTAGCGGAGTTCAGTGTTTAGTGCAAATGGTTTTGTAAAAGAGCCAATGCAAAATTTCATAGTTTTTTATTGCAATCCAACAACAAAACAAACCCTGTAGCAATTGTCACACCATTGCATTCATGCAATACTTAAATGGTATAGTTTTTTTTTTTGATGCGTTATTGCGTTTGCAATTCTCTCATTAAAACAGCTGTCAATTGTAAACAACAAAATAAATGAAACTAAAACAATAGAGGCAAAAATTATTCCAAATAAATTAAAAAGTGAAAAACCAAACAAAAAGAGGTCAACAGAGGGATGTTGTTTGATTATTTGGAGGAGGCACCAAGTATAGAAGTACGTTTTTTTTTTTAACAAATAAGTGATTTTTTACAAACTGTTACAAAAAAATTTATGTTGTTGGGGCCATATATGTACATAGATGGAAAGTAAGGCATCTACAGATCACTTATAAATAGGCGAACGTCTTACATTCAGTCCAAGTTCTTTCCTGGGCATTGCGTTGCAAATATAAAAGAAAGAAACCGCTCACAATCGTTAGCAAAATATTTGCAAGATTAAACTTTTACAATACAAAACGCATCGAACATCGAATACCCACAGGGTATACAGAGGCGTCATGAGGAAAAAACTATTTCCCTCTCTTTCGCACAAAACGATTTCAATGATTTTTTAGCTGTATTTTATATACCTCTTCTCACCAAACAATTTCAAAATCAAACAAAATCTGATTTTAGACTTTTTTAAATGTCAAAAGTGACACCTCTGTATACTTTGTGGAATACCGCTAGTAGTGTAAAATTTTGTGCGAAATTTTGCTCAAAAGTGCAAAAAACTGTCAATCATAGCGTTGTCAAGCATTAAAACATACTCCATTTTTATGTAAAAAGTACCAGATATTACAACTATTAGTAAGAAATCAACCGCGATTTAATAAACTTTTTGTGATAATAAACTAAATAAAATTAATAGAAAAAATTAGTGCTATATAATACGATGGATAAATCATCGTAAAGTGTTGTAAATTTATCTTCCACAAAATTTTCAGCAATTTCATCATCTTCTGAAAAGTTTATATGAAGATCTTACAAAACCATTTTTTTACATTTGTATATTTACGAAAAAGATTACTTGCCATTATTTTTATATGTACATATGTACATACCAGCAAAAAGTTACATGACAAAGATGTAGTTTAATCAGAGGTGCAAGTGATGATGAATTGGTTCAATTTAGGTGAAACATGCATGATTTTAATGGGTTCGTATTTGCAAAAATAGTTTGGCATTGAACTGAGTGCTTACGTTCTCACGACAATTGGATCTCCGCTCCGGAACGACCCGATTCTCAATCGGCCAAAGATTGTCATCTCAGCAACAGCTGTATCAACCGGAAGTTTTTTCCCCAGGTGAGATGAATATGCCGTCGCCTTTGCTCGGAATCCTATTAATTATAGCCGGCATTGAGCAAAACCCAGGCCCAAATGTCTGGATATGCTCAGTGTGTCATACCCGCATCGCGCGAAACACGACCTCAGTTCGATGCACCGTCTGCAATAACTGGTGTCACCTAAAAAACTGCTCAGATCTCACCAGTCACGGCAACTGGTGGTATTCAGTGAACATAAATAAATTAGTTTTGTTTACAGCTTCAAAAATAATTTCACCCATTTTATTTACCATATTCGCAGAATTATCATCAAAACGTACATTACAGCCATTCTCAACCGCCTTTCCAACTGATATCAAATTTCCAACCATTCCAGGAACGTAAAGAACTTCTCTCAAAGTTATGTCGCCATCTTGAGTTTTTATTTTCACATCTCCTTTACCTTCTGCTTCTATGTAACTATCACATGTCAATGCTATTTTCTCGTTAGTTTCCACGTAATGCACAAATAAGTTACGTTGGCAATGGCAACACATATGAGACGTTGCGCCGCTGTCAACACACCAAGAGTTTTTGTCGAATGTATTTCTGTTGCCAGCTGCAGGCATTGCAAATGATCGGTGTTGTTCTCTTGTACCGTCGCCATTTTGTTTTGTACCCCTACAATTTTTTGCTAGGTGTCCACGCTTGCCACAATTATAACATTTAGCTTTTCGACCGTTAATATTGTTGTTGTTATTATTGTTCTTGTTTTTCATATGTTGTTTTGATCGAGCTACAAAAGCCTGCACAGAACCAAAAATGTACCTAAATACTGCAAAATTGGGTGTAAATATGAAAAAATTTTGTTATTATACAGCCAACGAAAATTTTATTCCAGATTACAGATTTGTTCGTTAATTTTTTGTACTTTAGTAAATAGTTAATATGAAGAAATTTCTTCATATTTACTAATATCGTTTCGTTGTTTAGGGGTGTTATATAAAGAAATTTCTTCAATTTAACTAATGAATTTAGTTCTCATTAATAATATTTTTATTCATATTGAAGAATTTTTCTTCACTTATACTACCCTATTTTAGTTAATACTAAATCCCAGTGAACATTTTCTTTCACTATGTGAGAAAATGTTTACATAAATTATAAACAGTATTTTTAAACAATTTCTTTAAATTCTTGTAATTTTTCATTACTGTTTATAAGTTATATAAAGTTGTCATTGATAATAAAAGAAATTGTTATTGACAAAATAAAATTGAACAAAGCAAAATTTTATAATTAACATAAACGTAAAAATTTATTATAAAAATTAATATAATTGATAGAGTCCGACCGAACTCAAAATTTCGTTCGGTACCGAACACCGAACCCGAACTTCGGTAAATTTGAAAGTTCGGCCGAACCCGAACTTTGTTCAATTTTCAAAGTTTTTTTTAAATGAAAAATAATACTTTCTTATTTTTGGTTTTTAAACGATTTATTGACAATGATATAATTATCTGTAAGAGCACGCTGAGAAAAAACATGGTTGTGACAACCATGTTCTAAGAGCAACATATTATAATTAAAATTATGATTGTAGTCTAAACATATTATCGTTATTGTAACAATTTTAAAATATCATATGATTAAATACCGTCAAAATATTTCATCATGGTATTTTTGTATTTATCATAATATTGTTATACGTGATATTATGATCCAATGTGATCAAAATTTCGTTTTAAATATGTATCGAAATCAAAATGAATTTTATCGAATCAGTAAAATTAGTTTTTAAAAAAATAAAAAATATATATACAATACAATTCGCAAATTTCAATTTGCCAATTTATATGAAATTTTGGTTTATAAACAAATTTAAGTATAATTTCATAAAAATACTAGTATTTTTAAGCCTGTTATGAACGTTAGTAAATTTCTAAAGCGAACATTATGTCCAAATGTAAACCGATTTTGTCCATTTTGAAAACCAATCAAACTGCAACAATAGTTTAGGTTCTATCGTTCTTTCAAGAGACTGACTGACAGACATGTCTAGATCGTTTGAGAATAAGAACCTAGAAAATTTCGATGTTACAAATGAAATCAAAGATTTATAATCGAAACGAACGGTTAAAAAGGTGTTTTGTACCTACAGTGGCGAGCAAAACTGGATACATGTTTAGCCAATAAGACTTAAAAATGCTATAAAACCCATAAAATAAAGGAAAAATAATTAAGTTTTCAATTTAAAATATTCAGTAAAACAATATAAAAAGAAAACTAAATTAAATTCATGATAATTAAATATTAATCTAAAGATTAAAAAATATTTATAAATAAAGTCGAAGTATGCAGTTTTGCACGTTTTAAAAAAATTTTGATTTTTAATATTTTGTGCAAAGTCTTTTTGCTTTTATGACACTTTTTATACGTTTAGGCGTACTTTTGACCAAGGTCTCAATGGTCCGGTGCGGAATACTATACCACTCCGTTTGTACTCTCGACCAAAGTTCTTTAAGTGCATTATCGAATTGCGCAAGACGTTTTTTTAACAAAGCCCATACATTTTCAATTGGATTGATTTCCGGGCATTGAGTTGGCTATTGTATCGTTTGAAAATTCTGCGCTGAAAGCCAATTCTTTACGATTTTTGCCGTATTCTTCGGATCCTGTTGGACTATAACCTCTGACTCTGGATATGCACATTCTTCCACAAAATCTGGAATATTGGATTGAAAATGCTCAAATAATCCTCCTTTTTCATTATAGCATCTAATTTAACTAAATAACCGAGATTCTACCAAGTGTAACAAGCCCACACCATCAGACTACCACCCGCATGTTTCACCGTTTCTTTTACTTGGTGCTTTTTTAAGCTTTCATAAGGGCGGTGCCAGTAATATTCCTTGCCATCAGACTGAAAACGATTAGTCTTCGTTTCATCAGACCATATAACCCTTCATCGGTCCATATAACCCTTTTCTAGTCATCAACACTCCACAGTGGGGTAGAATGGAAATTTTTTGGAAATAAATCTGGCATTTCTAAACGGCTGATCCGATCGGGATAAAATTTGGCGTGAGCGTAGCCAAGGAGTATTCGAGTTTAAGTTTTGAAGATGAACCCTGCACATGCCCCAGGGACGGCGCTGTGGCGGCTCAAAGTAGGGTACCTACGACATGTAAAATTTTTAAACTCGTGGCATTTTTTTGTTTTTCACCCAAATACAAAGATTTTTATATTTTGTGAAAGCGCTCGACGAGATCTTGAAAAAACATGCTTGGACATACTACTTATCTCTTATAATATCCGAGTTATAGGCATTTAAAAATTTAGTGATACAAAATTTACCATACCTTGGTCCGCCTTTTTTTGAATACCGGGCGTAATTTTGGACCAAATGGACTCAATTTTTTCTTGTTAGTTAGACAACAAAATTTCCAATAATATACAAAAAATTTCAGATCAATATCATTTACAGATCCAAAAATATACGTTTTTTAATTTAAAAATTCAAAAAATTTTAGATTTTTTCCGTTTTTTTTGCCAAAAATGTGTCAACTCTTTTATTAATAAAATAAAATTTTCTTTAAGAACATATAACAATTTTATAGTTTTCTAAAAGGTATCTTTACGCAGAACGCTTTGGCGTAAAAAACTTGTCCTATTTTTTGAAAATGTTGCCACTGCGTCCTTCCGAATATGACCTATTTTTTTATCAAAACTTCAACTTTGGGCGACATGTTCAAAAATCCCAAAGCTGGGATCAGAAAACTGAAAGCAGTTTTGGAAACCTCAATATGTTTTCTATTTACTCCAAAAGTATTTTCCCAGCCCTGAAAGAAATGTGGACCCTATGGGCAAAAAAGTAAAAAATCCCATTTTTGGGATTTTCATTCCTATTTTTGGGAATTGCGGGATGCCCTTTGACCTTTTCAATTTTTGCATTTTCTTATTTGAAATGACAAATTTAACAAGCGTTGAAAATTTCATTGAGTTTTGTTCATAAATAAAGATTTTGTCATATATTACATATTTATTTAATTTCTAAAACTATGATTTATATCAAAATTTTAATAGGGTCGCAGATAGCTACAACAATTTAGTCCATATTTATCCCTTAATATCATTTTTTAGTTAGATATGGAAATTCTCGACCCTATACAAAAAATTTCAAGCCAATATCTCAATTACATTCAAAAATATGTTCATTTAAACCTGTGTCCTTTAATTTCATCTTTTTCATATTTTAGTATTAAGTATGACAGAACATACATTTGGTGTTAAATAAAATATTTGGACAATTTTTAAAAATTATTTAGTTAATTATTTTATTAAAGACTATAACATTGTATATACAATAAAAAAAATTATAATTTTATTATGAGCCACGCACAACAACACCTAAATCACCCCACACAAACCACCTGTAGCATAAAACATGTATAGCTTATGCCGACAGAATATTGAAAAAGCAATTAAAAATAATATCATATTACAAAGTCGATAAAACAGTCAATACTTTAAATATTTTACTGATCGTGGCTTTGTTTGCATGTATTTCTTGCGTTCAATGTTCTGTCCAATTGTTACACTATCCACTTTATGAATAATGCTGTGTAAGCAATTAATTACTATATAATCTAAGAACTTTTTCAATAAAGACACACTTCGCTTAACACAAGGGAGCTGTAACTTAGCTCTTGCGAAGAAATAAAAGAACTTAAAACATCTTTTAATTTGCAAAATACTATACCGCCCACCGAAATATAAAACACAATTTAATACAATATCATCAGTTAGTATAATAGCTTTTTTTATTTGAACTGTTTATCTTAAACATAATACAATTAATTCTTACAACCTACTTATATAGTTAATTCCTAACACTACTTATTTTCTATAAAATAATCTGTCATATCGGTATACATATCCAGAAGGTAATATAAGTCCTTTAAATCTTCCTTGTTTTGAGATGATAGAGTTTCATAACAAATCCATATTTTTCGCATAGTTGAAAGAACATGATCAGAAGATAGAAGTAAACTATTAAAAATATCTTCATTCTGTGATTGCCCGGAGCATTTTCATGAGCTGAATAGTTGAACATGCTTAAAATCTCGATTCCTCGCTTCCTGGGCTTCTTCTGTTAACTCTCCAAGTGGAAGAATATTCGATTCAATTATTATTTGACCATGACACAATACTTTGTGTACTGTTGGTGTTAGTTCCCTCCATGGATACAGAGATACAAGTAATTTAGAAATTTCAGATGTATATTCCCCAAATCGATTTCCATTAATTTTATGTTTACTATTCAGTGCCATTAAAATAGTGTTAACTCTTCGAAGCAACTCCTTGTCGATTCCAGTTATTTTTTAAGTAATTTCAAAATCACGAAAAAACCTTCTCGCCGTATTACCGTCATTTGTACTACCGCAACTTGGAAGTGGTTTGTCGATGTTTAATCCCATCTGAATTTTAAATTCTTCTTGGATTCTGTTTTTTTCCGCAGCTCTCAGTTCTTTCAATTCTTCATTATTTTTTGTTGATTTAGTAAGATTCTCTGGCACACTTCTATATTTGAGGTCGTATGCTATGTGTAAAAAGTAATCCAAAAATCGTATTCTGGCATGAAGTGGTGAAATTCCGAAAGACAGGACTTCTTCAATAATACTTCTGCTTTTGTTTATATTTGAGATTTGCGACTTTTCTCATTACATATTGAGCATCTCCAGAAGGAAGAAGTTTCTGTTATGGCATTGCTGACCTTTCCATCAATCATTGTTAAGCTTAGCTGATATGATACGTTAATAGAGAATTCCTTTATTTTTATGCAAATGGGCTCCAGTGCATTTATTTTATCTTTTAAATATTCCACTAAATCTTTTGTTGTTTTCTTTGACTCCTTTATATATTCAAATCCAATAGGTCTACAAAAATTTTTTGAACCCGTAGTTGTATTGATCCATATATCTTCAAATGAATTTCCGATGCTTGACGATGATGGATTAAGGGAATATGAACGAATTCGTAGATACTCATGATGACATAAATACACTTTTGTAGTCTGCTAATGTCCGACTTCCACAAGCTTGTTTGTATTCTGGAAGTGCTGATAAACCGTCACATCCCCACTTACACATTATGACAACATCACAGTTATGCATTTTCCTTAGTTGGTCTTCTGAAAAGTCTGACTCAATTCTTGATGCTGTGTTTTCGAGCAAAGATGATATATCAATACAAGCTTCTACATCATTAACAGCAATAGGTGATGGTAGGATAGTTTGTTTTTTTTCCTGGATCGCCTTGTATGATGGTAATATATTGTGTCCTTTTTCATGCAGAGCTTTCCTTAATATTTGGTACTTATTTCGACTGAGACCCAGTTCCAACATAAGCGCTATTGCTTCCTCTTCAGTAAAATTTGATTGTGATGTTGGAGTTGGTATACTTTCCACAATTCGCTTAAGTCGTTTTGGTGAAGCATTAGGAAGAATAGTTGCAATATGTACGACATCCATAGGTTGGTTTTCCTTTTTCAGCATTTCGTTAAATGTATCAGCAATTTCCTTATTTGAGATTGAAAAAAAGTTTTTTTGTGACCCTCTTTTTTTTGACCTTGAACATAAGTCTTCGTATGACTTGCAAGGCGCTCCTGTTGATGTGTTGTAAGTTGAGATTTCCGTAGTAGTTTCCATCCAACTACAAAATTTTAATCGAAATTTCTTTTGATTTCCATCCACAGCCTTACTTTTTACATCAAAAAGTTTTAAAAAGTTTTCAATTTTTGATATGCCTGTTTTGTCTACTTATCTACTATATGTAGTTTTTATATAATTTGAAATGTCTTCAATTCTTTCTGGCCCTTTTGAAGATACACTCCATAAAACGGAACACAATTCTTCGTACCTTAATGTAATCTTCATTGTAGATTTATTAAATATGGTACTTAAAATCTGAGAAGTTTACTTATATACCAATTCTTGTCATTTCCGATACAGGTATTCCAAAGTAAAAAATTACGAATTGTCTACCTATTAACATTTAGGACTATATTACTATAACCTGTAATTCAGTCATTGATATTTCTTATTAGTGAATGAATCGAAATTATCATTACCAGTATATTTTTACCTACATGATCATAAACGAAACAGAACGAAATGATCTGTCAAAAAAATTTAGATAAAAAATAGTTATAAATTTTTGAAAATTTAAGCATAATAGGACCTTTCAACTATAAGGATAAGCAAACAAATAGAAAATAGGTAAATATAAGATTTAAATATGTTCTGTCGTACTTAATACTAAAATATGAAAAAGATGAAATTAAAGGACACAGGTTTAAATGAACATATTTTTGAATGTAATTGAGATATTGGCTTGAAATTTTTTGCAAAGGGTCGAGAATTTCCATATCTAACTAAAAAATGATATTAAGGGATAAATATGGACTAAATTGCTGTAGCTATCTGCGACCCTATTAAAATTTTGATATAAATCATAGTTTTAGAAATTAAACAAATATGTATATGACAAAATCTTTATTTATGAACAAAACTCAATGAAATTTTCAACGCTTGTTAAATTTGTCATTTCAAATAAGAAAATGCCAAAATTGAAAAGGTCAAAGGGCATCCCGCAATTCCCAAAAATAGGAATGAAAATCCCAAAAATGGGATTTTTTACTTTTTTGCCCATAGGGTCCACATTTCTTTCAGGGCTGGGAAAATACTTTTGGAGTAAATAGAAAACATATTGAGGTTTCCAAAACTGCTTTCAGTTTTCTGATCCCAGCTTTGGGATTTTAGAACATGTCGCCCAAAGTTGAAGTTTTGATAAAAAATAGGTCATATTCGGAAGGACGCAGTGGCAACATTTTCAAAAAATAGGACAAGTTTTTTACGCCAAAGCGTTCTGCGTAAAGATACCTTTTAGAAAACTATAAAATTGTTATATGTTCTTAAAGAAAATTTTATTTTATTAATAAAAGAGTTGACACATTTTTGGCAAAAAAACGCCAAAAATCTAAAATTTTTTGAATTTTTAAATTAAAAAACGTATATTTTTGGATCTGTAAATGATATTGATCTGAAATTTTTTGTTTATTATTGGAAATTTTGTTGTCCATTTGGTCCAAAATTACGCCCGGTATTCAAAAAAAGGCGGACCAAGGTATGGTAAATTTTGTATCACTAAATTTTTAAATGCCTATAACTCGGATATTATAAGAGATAAGTAGTATGTCCAAGCATGTTTTTTCAAGATCTCGTCGAGCGCTTTCACAAAATATAAAAATCTTTGTATTTGGGTGAAAAACAAAAAAATGCCACGAGTTTAAAAATTTTACATGTCGTAGGTACCCTACTTTGAGCCGCCACAGCGCCGTCCCTGGGGCATGTGCAGGGTTCATCTTCAAAACTTAAACTCGAATACTCCTTGGCTACGCTCACGCCAAATCTTATCCCGATCGGATCAGCCGTTTAGAAATGCCAGATTTATTTCCAAAAAATTTCCATTCTGCCCCACTGTGCACTCCAATTTTTGTGCTTCTTGCTAAATTTAAGACGATCCTTCACATTTTTTTCTGATACACTGGTGTTTTCTGCTTTACGGCTGACATAAGGCCAATTCTACGAAGAGCTCCCCGGTCTGCCCATTCTCTTAAGGACTTATTTATGGCGACTATAGTCTGTTTTTTGTGTTTTTACCTGTTTGGATGTCAATAAACTCTCCATAGTTCTGGCATCATTTCTTAACATCTGGGGTGCTTATATTTTTTCTTTTTCGCACTTCGGGGCAAATTCCTAACTTCTTGGGAATTTGACGAGCACAGTAATTATTTTTTGTCATTTCGACCATTTGGTTTCCCAATAAACTTGATATTTTTCTAATTAAAACTAGAAAATTAAAATATTTGCAAAAAATTACAAATATGACTCAAAAATGGTAACTGTTTGTTTTGACGATTTCTTCAAAGGTAAATGAAGTAGCAGTACTCAAATTCATTGTTATTTTTAAATTTACTTGTGTTGCTAGATTAATTAAATTTAAACGTGCAAAAGTGGATACATAGACTTTTTTTAATAAAATTAGCTAAAACTTGAGATAAAGTTTCAATATTCGCGAATTTTCTATTGTTTTATTTTCTTATTCTTCTATTGCTAATTTTAAAACAAATATCGAATTTTTTTAATATTTTCTGGATTTTATTGGATTATTAACATACTCTTGATTGATATGTATCCAGTTTTGCTCGCCACTGTATGTATATCCGAAATTTATTGTACAGCCAGGATGTATGATAACTTCTGTAAACAGATTTTCAGCATTTTTAAAACTTTTTGATGATATAAAAATATGATAAACATTATATTTTTTTTATGCGTGAGCATAGCCAAAGAGCATTCGAGTTTAAGTTTTGAAGATGAACCCTGCAGATGCCCCAGGGATGCCCAAAGTAGGGTACCTACGACATGTAAAATTTTTAAACTCGTGCCATTTTTTTGTTTTTCACACAAATACAAAGATTTTTATATTTTCTGAAAGCGCTCGACGAGATCTTGAAAAAATATGCTTGGACATACTACTTATCCATTATAATATCCGAGTTATAAGCATTTAAAAATTTAGTGATACAAAATTTACCATACCTTGGTCCGCCTTTTTTTGAATACCGGGCGTAATTTTGACCAAATGGACTCAATTTTTTCTTGTTAGTTAGACAACAAAATTTCCAATAATATACAAAAAATTTCAGATCAATATCATTTACAGATCCAAAAATATACGATTTTTAATTTAAAAATTCAAAAAATTTTAGATTTTTGCCGTTTTCTGCCAAAAATGTGTCTTAACTCTTTTATTAATAAAATAAAATTTTCTTTGAGAACATATAACAATTTTATAGTTTTCTAAAAGGTATCTTTACGCAGAACACTTTGGCGTAAAAAACTTGTCCTATTTTTTGAAAATGTTGCCACTGCGTCCTTCCGAATATGACCTATTTTTTATCAAAACTTCAACTTTGGGCGACATGTTCTAAAATCCCAAAGCTGGGATCAGAAAACTGAAAGCAGTTTTGGAAACCTCAATATGTTTTCTATTTACTCCAAAAGTATTTTCCCAGCCCTGAAAGAAATGTGGACCCTATGGGCAAAAATGTAAAAAATCCCATTTTTGGAATTTTCATTCCTATTTTTGGAATTGCGGGATGCCCTTTGACCTTTTCAATTTTTGCATTTTCTTATTTGAAATGACAAATTTAACAAGCGTTGAAAATTTCATTGAGTTTTGTTCATAAATAAAGATTTTGTCATATATTACATATTTGTTTAATTTCTAAAACTATGATTTATATCAAAATTTTAATAGGGTCGCAGATAGCTACAACAATTTAGTCCATATTTATCCCTTAATATCTTTTTTTAGTTCGATATGGAAATTCTCGATTCTTTACAAAAATTTTCAAGCCAATATCTCAATTACATTCAAAAATATGTTCATTTAAACCTGTATCCTTTAATTTCATATTTTTCATATTTTAGTATTAAATATGACAGAACATATTTAAATCTTATATTTACATATTTTCTATTTGTTTATATTGAAAGGTTATAATTGAAAGGTCCTATTGTGCTTAAATTTTCAGAAATTTATAACTATTTTTTACCTAAATTTTTTCGACAGATCATTTCGTTCTGTTTCGTTTATGATCATGTAGGTAAAAATATACAGGTAATGATAATTTCGATTCATTCACTAATAAGAAATATCAATGACTGAATTACAGGTTATAGTAATATAGTCCTAAATGTTAATAGGTAGACAATTCGTAATTTTTTACTTTGGAATACCTGTATCGGAAATGACAAGAATTGGTATATAAGTAAACTTCTCAGATTTTAAGTACCATATTTAATAAATCTACAATGAAGATTACATTAAAGTACGAAGAGTTGTGTTCCGTTTTATGGAGTGTATCTTCAAAAGGGCCAGAAAGAATTGAAGACATTTCAAATTATATAAAAACTACATATAGTAGAAAAGTAGACAAAACAGGCATATCAAAAATTGAAAACTTTTTAAAACTTTTTGATGTAAAAAGTAAGTCTGTGGATGGAAATCAAAAGAAGGTTCGATTAAAATTTTGTAGTTGGATGGAAACTACTACGGAAATCTCAACTTACAACACATCAACAGGAGCGCCTTGCAAGTCATACGAAGACTTATGTTCAAGGTCAAAAAAAAGAGGGTCACACAAAAACTTTTTTCAATCTCAAATGAGGAAATTGCTGATACATTTAACGAAATGCTGAAAAAGGAAAACAAACCTATGGATGCCGTACATATTGCAACTATTCTTCCTAATGCATCACCAAAACGACTTAAGCGAATTGTGGAAAGTATACCAACCAGCGTTGCCACTCACAATTTATTTTTCTTACCAAAGTTCCGACAAAAAACTACCAAAACGTTCTAAAAATTACCAAATTTTTCCTTAGGGAGAATTGATTCTGTTTAGAGTTTCATTATTTTTAAAACTAATATGTAATATCATACAATGACTTTTTCCAAAAAATCAATGGTTTACTTGTACGTAATTAGACAAAATTTTCAATTACTTTGGTACTATATAGTTATGAAATACATAATTGCTGTTTTCGACAAAATTTATACCAAAATCATTCACGAGAAAATAGTAATATTATTATATTCGGCTATGACGAATCATATATGTATATCCATCAGCATCTATCGTATAAATTGAGGGCTTTATGGATAAATCCTTTTATTATACTACGGTTAACTAATTTGCTATTTATTGATAATACAATTATTTTCCGTAAAAGGGGCTATATGGCTGTAATAGGATCAATTGTGGACCATTCGACATTTCTGTTCTTAAAAAACTGTTTACACAGACAGACGGGCGGACATGGCTATATCGTCTTAAGGCCCAAATAGACTACACAAGCGGCTTGACAAACATACCAATATTTTACGTTTGTGCAAGCCTGTTGTGTAGTGTATGAGAGTGTTTCGTGTTTGTACAAATGCTTGCTGTTTGTTTGTATAAAAATTAAAAAAAAATGATTTTTACACAAACATTTTGAATTTCTAAGAAAAATTGTCATCTGTATCTTTGCTAGTCCACAAAATCGAATGAAAAAAGTATGTTTGTTAAGACGCTTGCGTAGTCTATCTGGGCGGCTAGAAAAAATATATACTTACAAACGGAATCACAAAATCAATATACCCCTAATATTTTTATACCCATAAAAAAAGATTGGGGTATATTAATTTTGTGATTCCGTTTGTATGGTAGTAGACCCACCAAATTATATATTCATGAATCTGGCTTCTTAGAAAAAAATGAATTAGTGTGGCCTCCAGTAGGTTAGTGGTTTATGTTATAGTCAGACCTGACGCCGTGCGTTCGATTCCCACCTGAGGCATTGGTTAGGAAGTTCACAACGGGACCGATGTAGGCCTAGATGTATTCCTTCGGATTTTAAGTAACATCCTCATTTCAAACTAACTAACTTAACATTCATGAATCAGAAATGTTGAAATGCATAGAAATATTTTCTTAGAACAAACAATATAAACTTAAGAATTGACGTATTTATTACGTCAATTCTTTGCCATAACAAGGTCAGAAATGTTTATAAATTCATAGGCATGAGATCAAAATTATCTCATCCTACCAAATTTGGACCAAAATTTAAACCTACCAACCAAACTACCAAAAGTCATTTCAGAGATTTGAAACTACCAATTTTGGTCCAATTGGACCAAAGTGGCAACGCTGATACCAACTCCAACATCACAATCAAATTTTACTGAAGAGGAAGCAATAGCGCTTATGTTGGAACTGGGTCTCAGTCGAAATAAGTACCAAATATTAAGGAAAGCTCCGCATGAAAAAGGACACAATATATTACCATCATACAAGGCGATCCAGGAAAAAAAACAAACTATCCTACCATCACCTATTGCTGTTAATGATGTAGAAGCTTGTATTGATATATCATCTTTGCTCGAAAACACAGCATCAAGAATTGTGTCAGACTTTTCAGAAGACCAATTAAGGAAAATTCATAACTGTGATGTTGTCTTAATGTGTAAGTGGGGATGTGACGGTTTATCAGCACTTCCAGGATACAAACAAGCTTGTGGAAGTCGGACATTAGCAGACTACAAAAGTGTATTTATGTCATCATTAGTGCCATTAAGAATCCGTTCATATTCCCTTAATCCATCATCGTCAAGCATCGGAAATTCATTTGAAGATATATGGATCAATACAACTCCGGGTTCAAAAAATTTTTGTAGACCCATTGGATTTGAATATATAAAGGAGTCAAAGAAAACAACAAAAGATTTAGTGGAATATTTAAAAGATGAAATAAATTCACTGGAGCCCATTTGCATAAAAATAAAGGAATTCTCTATTAACGTATCATATCAGCTAAGCTTAACAATGATTGATGGAAAGGTCAGCAATGCCATAACAGAAACTTCTTCCTTCTGAAGATGCTCAATATGTAATGAGAAAAAGTCGCAATTCTCAAATATAAACAAAAGCAGAAGTATTAATGAAGAAGTCCTGTCTTTCGGAATTACACCACTTCATGCAGAATACGATTTTTGGATTACTTTTTACACATAGCATACGACCTCAAATATAGAAGTGTGCCAGAGAATCTTACTAAATCAACAAAAAATAATGAAGAATTGAAAGAACTGAAAGAACTGAGAGCTGCGGAAAAAAGCAGAATCCAAGAAGAATTTAAAGTTCAGATGGGATTAAACATCGACAAACCACTTCCAAGTTGCGGTAGTACAAATGACGGTAATACGGCGAGAAGGTTTTTTCGTGATTTTGAAATTACTTCAAAAATAACTGGAATCGACAAGGAGTTGCTTCGAAGAGTTAACACTATTTTAATGGCACTGAATAGTAAACATAAAATTAATGGAAATCGATTTGGGGAATATACATCTGAAATTTCTAAATTACTTGTATCTCTGTATCCATGGAGGGAACTAACACCAACAGTACACAAAGTATTGTGTCATGGTCAAATAATAATTGAATCGAATATTCTTCCACTTGGAGAGTTAACAGAAGAAGCCCAGGAAGCGAGGAATCGAGATTTTAAGCATGTTCAACTATTCAGCTCATGAAAATGCTCCAGGCAATCACAGAATGAAGATATTTTTAATAGTTTACTTCTATCTTCTGATCATGTTCTTTCAACTATGCGAAAAATATGGATTTGTTATGAAACTCTATCATCTCAAAACAAGGAAGATTTAAAGGACTTATATTACCTTCTGGATATGTATACCGATATGACAGATTATTTTATAGAAAATAAGTAGTGTTAGGAATTAACTATATAAGTAGGTTGTAAGAATTAATTGTATTATGTTTAAGATAAACAGTTCAAATAAAAAAAGCTATTATACTAACTGATGATATTGTATTAAATTGTGTTTTATATTTCGGTGGGCGGTATAGTATTTTGCAAATTAAAAGATGTTTTAAGTTCTTTTATTTCTTCGCAAGAGCTAAGTAACAGCTCCCTGATATTATTTTTAATTGCTTTTTCAATATTCTGTCGGCATAAGCTATACATGTTTTATGCTACAGGTGGTTTGTGTGGGGTGATTTAGGTGTTGTTGTGCGTGGCTCATAATAAAATTATAATTTTTTATTGTATATACAATGTTATAGTCTTTAATAAAATAATTAACTAAATAATTTTTAAAAATTGTCCAAATATTTTATTCAACACCAAATGTATGTTCTGTCATACTTAATACTAAAATATGAAAAAGATGAAATTAAAGGACACAGGTTTAAATGAACATATTTTTGAATGTAATTGAGATATTGGCTTGAAATTTTTTGTATAGGGTCGAGAATTTCCATATCTAACTAAAAAATGATATTAAGGGATAAATATGGACTAAATTGTTGTAGCTATCTGCGACCCTATTAAAATTTTGATATAAATCATAGTTTTAGATATTTAACAAATATGTAATATAAGACAAAATCTTTATTTATGAAAAAAACTCAATGAAATTTTCAACGCTTGTTAAATTTGTCATTTCAAATAAGAAAATGCAAAAAAAAAAAATTGAAAAGGTCAAAGGGCATCCCGCAATTCCAAAAATAGGAATGAAATCCCAAAAATGGGATTTTTTACATTTTTGCCCATAGGGTCCACATTTCTTTCAGGGCTGGGAAAATACTTTTGGAGTAAATAGAAAACATATTGAGGTTTCCAAAACTGCTTTCAGTTTTCTGATCCCAGCTTTGGGATTTTAGAACATGTCGCCCAAAGTTGAAGTTTTGATAAAAAATAGGTCATATTCGGAAGGACGCAGTGGCAACATTTTCAAAAAATAGGACAAGTTTTTTACGCCATAGCGTTCTGCGTAAAGATACCTTTTAGAAAACTATAAAATTGTTATATGTTCTTAAAGAAAATTTTATTTTATTAATAAAAGAGTTAAGACACATATTTGGCAAAAAAAAAAAAACGGAAAAAATCTAAAATTTTTTGAATTTTTAAATTAAAAAACGTATATTTTTGGATCTGTAAATGATATTGATCTGAAATTTTTTGTATATTATTGGAAATTTTGTTGTCTAACAAGAAAAAATTGAGTCCATTTGGTCCAAAATTACGCCCGGTATTCAAAAAAGGCGGACCAAGGTATGGTAAATTTTGTATCACTAAATTTTTAAATGCCTATAACTCGGATATTATAAGAGATAAGTAGTATTTCCAAGCATGTTTTTTCAAGATCTCGTCGAGCGCTTTCACAAAATATAATAAATCTTTGTATTTGGGTGAAAAACAAAAAAATGGCACGAGTTTAAAAATTTTACATGTCGTAGGTACCCTACTTTGAGCCGCCACAGCGGCTACGCTCACGCCAAATTTTATCCCGATCGGATCAGCCGTTTAGAAATGCCAGATTTATTTCCAAAAAATTTCGATTCTGCCCCACTGTGGAGTGCTATATTCGGCTGTGACGATTCTTATATACCCTTCACCGTAGTGTATTTAAAAATTAATTTTCCCGACTATATCATTATTATAGCAATAGCAAAACATAATGAACAACAACAACGCTAAACGATATAAAAACACAAAAAAACAAAATACACAAGGCAGTAAAACCAACAGACATCCAAACATACGAAAAGAATTACAGAAAAAAACAAAAACAAAATACACAATTAAAGCAACAGACATCCAAACATACGAAATTCAATACACCAAGAAAATAAAAACAATATACACAAGGCAATGAAACACACAGCCATCCAAACATAGGAAATTGAATGCGCCAAGAAACAAAAACAATATACACAAGGCAATGAAACACACAGCTATCCAAACATACGAAACGAAATACTCAAAAAAACAAAAACAAAATACAAAGGCAATGAATAAGCAGTGTTGTTGTTTTTTATTTTTTATGAAATTTTCAGAGGTTGTCTCGGATTTTTGCTTATATCTCCGTTGTTTATGAACGGATTTTGCTGATTTTAAATAGGAAACTTCTCGAAAGCATGTCTGATAGAATTATTGAAGATTAGGATCCCGAAGATATCTGGGGTCTTCAGAAAACTGATTTCAACAGACAGACGGACAGACAGACAGACGGACATGGCTTAATCGACTCCGCTATCTATAAGGATTCAGAATATATATACTTTATAAGGTCAGAAAATTATATTTTGGAAATTACAAACGGAATGACAAACATATATATACCCTTCGCCGAATACCGGACATTGACCGAAACTCACTTTTTACCGAACTCCGAACTCCCTACCCGAACGTTCGGTCGGACACTAATAATTGATATTTATAAATATTTAATACATGCATTCATATAAATTTGTATTCATATACAGTACTTTTCGCTTATAGTCACAATCCTTAATTGCACACAAAATGAGTGATTATAAACAAAATTAAAGAAATAAATATTATTTTTATAAATTCATTTCATTTAAAAAATCAATAAATTTATACCCTTATTCTAAAACTTAAACGTTCGTTCTGTTAACGTTGTTAACATGAATTTTAAAATTTTTGTATTCTATAAACATTTTGTGTAAAATGATATGTTTTTTAACATAAAAGTGCTTTGTTAGTAACGAAATGAAATGTCAAATGTAACTGTTTAAGTTAAAATTGATTTAACTACCTTTTTGAAATACTATTTATAACAACATTAGAATCCTATAAAGCTTCCCTTTTTTGCAACTTTCTTGGAAGATTCTAACCAAATTTATGCTTGTTTCGTTTGACATTAAAAATCACTTTTGATTTGTCTACGATACAAGCACTACGCAATTACATTTACAAAACCATCTACTTCTACGAGGTAATATTTTGGTTTAAATAAAAAGAGATAAGAGATTTCTAATAAATTTGAAATATACATTTGTTTTATTTTTATATAAAATCTTGGGAATCTTGTTGGAGCTGAACAGTAACGAATGAAATATGTCATAATTTCTTTAAAATGCGAAATCCGTTATTCACATGAACAACAGACATCATTTATTCATTTTTCTAATCATCTAACTAAGTTCATTATATATGAGTAGCATTACTGAATAATTTATCATCTCACAGTCCAAACGTCTGAAGCAAGAATAATGACCGTAGTTATATTTTTGGAGGGATATTTGGAAATTCGAATATTTAGCAGTAAAACAGAAGAAAAGAACGGGCAAAAATGTATAAAAAGATGATTTTGGTACCTCTTTTGGCTCTTTATAACATTTTAACTAAAACGGCACGACTTATTTTCTTGAAATTTTCATAATGTCTTCCTGTAGGTCTAGAAGGAATACTTTTGATTTCGAAATGCCACGCCCTCATACAAAATATGTGGTAAAAGTCGCATATCTCAGAAACTGCAACTGCAAGAGAAAATTTTTTAAACATTGAAGAACAGAATTTTGAGAACTTGAATCCTAAAATATTACACGAACAAATGTGACATCAGTTTAAACATTTACATTTGGGTTTAAATTGGGCGGACAGTATTAAGTAAAATAGCAAAAAAACTATACATTTTCTTAAAAAGCACTTAAAATAAACAAAATAATTTTGACAAACAATTTTTGTTACCGTATAAAATAAAATTGAAAATATATTACCACATCAAACTTTTTTTAAATTTCAAACAAATTTTTTTTTAATTGTTCAAACTTAATAAAATTGTGCATCTGGTAATTTTGAATTGTTTATCCAATTCACAAACAATTTTTTAAACTGTTATTATTATAGAATACAAAATATTCATGCTAACGCTTTTGTTTCTGTACATTTACATAAACGAAGGAAAAATTATAGAATAAGGGTATAAGTCTGTTTTAGCTTGAAGACGTTAGTTACAGTTGTATCTTCTATTTTTACAAATAAAAATTTGAATATATATCTTGCTCTAAGCAAAAATATCGCAAAAAATCTAATACATTTTAAAATTTGTTAATCTTCCTCAACAAAAACTTCTTCATTTGGATCATTACTAGTTAATTTACGATACATTTTTTTGTTGTAGTAGTGGTTTGCGATTTTGAAAACTTTTTTTAGAAAAAAATTTCGTGTGTGACAATATCGTGAAGTTTTTTGTGGCATATACAGTGGCGAGCAAAAATTTTGATTTTTAATATTTTGTGCAAAGTCCTTTTGCTTTTATGACACTTTTGATACGTTTAGGCGTACTTTCGACCAAAGTCTCAATGGTCCGGTGCGGAATACTAGATCACTCCGTTTGTACTCTCGACCAAAGTTCTTTAAGATTTCTTGGTGCATTATCGAATTGCGCAAAACGTTTTTTTAACAAAGCCCATAAATTTTCAATTGGATTGATTTCCGGTCATTGAGTTGGCCATTGCATCGTTTGAAAATTCTGCGCTTAAAGCCAATTTTTTACGATTTTTGCCGTATGCTTCGGATCCCCATCCTGTTGGAGTATAACCTCTGACTCTGGATATGCACATTCTTCCAGAAAATCTGGAATATTGGATTGAAAATGCTCAAATAATCCTCCTTTTTCATTATAGCATCTAATTTTACTAAAGCACCGAGATTCTACCAAGTGAAACAAGCCCACACCATCAGACTACCACCCCCATGTTTCACCGTTTTTTTTACTTGGTGCTTTTTTAAGCTTTCATAAGGACGGTGCCAGTAATATTCCTTGCCATCAGACTGAATACGATTTGTCTTTATTTCATCGGACCATATAACCCTTTTTTAGTCATCAACACTCCAATTTTTGTGCTTCTTGCAAAATTTAAGACGATCCTTCACATATTTTTCTGATAACGCTGGTGTTTTCTGATTTACGGCTGATATAAGGCCAATTCTACGAAGAGCTCTTTGGGTTGCCCATTCACTTAAGGGCTTATTTATGGCGACAGGAGCCTGTTTTTGGTGTTTTTACCTGTTTGGATGTCAATAAACGCTCCATAGTTCTGGCATCTCTCTACGAAAGCAAGCGCGATTGACTTTTTTTAACATCTGGTGTGCTTATATTTTTTCTTTTTCGCACTGTTCGGTGTCAAATTCCTAACTTCTTGCCAACTTGACGAGCAGAGTGATTATTTTTTGTCATTTCGACAATTTGGTTTTCTAATAAACTTGATATTTTTGTCATTTAAACTTAAAAATTAAAATCTTTGGCAAAAAATAAGAATTTGACACAAAAGTGGTAACTGTTTGTTTTGACGCTTTCTTCAAAGGTAAATCAAGTAGCAGTACTCAAATTCATTGTTATTTTTAAATTTATTTGTGTTGCTAGATTAATTAAATTCAAACGTGCAAAAGTGGATACATTGACTTTTTTAATAAAATTGGCTAAAACTTGAGATAAAGTTTCAATATTCGCGAATTTTCTATTAATTTATTTTCTTATTCTTCTATTGCTTATTTTAAAACAAATATCTATTTTTTTTAATATTTTCTGGATTTTATTGGGTTTTTAACATAAACTTGATTGATATGTATCCACTTTTGCTCGCCACTGTAGGGAAAAGTGCTTATATCAAAAATGGACTATAAAGTAATCTTTTTATATGAAATTGATCGACAGAGACATTTAAATCTAATAAATTTGACTATAACAGTGATGACTATAAACGAAAACTACTGTAAATAAGATAAGTAAACAATACGATTTTAAGTGTAATGTCGTTTTTATCAAATGTTTGATAGGTATGAACTATGCTTTAAACATAAATTATTTTTAAATATTAAACAAATTAAAAATTAAACATAGAAAAATTATTCATAGAAAATTAAGTAACAATCAATATTTGTCGAAATATTAATATTATATAAATGCTTTTGAATAATCGTCCAAACTAACAAATATTTTTTTGGATACTCTAAATTAAATACAAAAAATATTTTAAAACAGATATCAATTGCACTTAATGCTTAATGTATGCGGTATTTTATGCCTTCAAACAAATCACGATTTCTTTTGGTTCTAATGTTGAATAGTGGTTAAATTTTAAGGCTTGTTTGATATTTTTTCATCAATTCTTCTTCACAAGCGACTACTGTGTTTCCATCAATAAAAAGCTTCGCTGAGATTCTCGTATGGTAAATGTAGTACATATTTTTCCCCATTTGAAATATTAAACGTTTTTGTTGATGACACCAAAAGACTATGTAAAAAAAATACCAAAACAAATAATAGTACAATTATGTTTAAAGATATTTTTGGATAAAATATTTAAACACTTACTCTCACTTATGTTATCCATTTGTTTCATATTTAGGAATAAATGTTTACAAGATTGGTCCTTTATGCGATCTGCAAACACGGAGTCAATTTTTAAGCAGAAAGTTTCGAAATTGTCATGAAAACACTCTGCTTTTTGATATAATTGATGAAAATCCACGTCTATCTACAAGGAATAAACAAATAGACCACGACAATAAATTTAAACATTTTTTGTTGAGATTCAATGAATAACTTACCACTTTATAACTCAATGGCTTTTTAAACTATGACAATTTATTTAATATGTCAGAAGTACATTTCGCATGTAATTTACATTTATATATTAAAAAATATTTAAAATTATTATTTATATAAGCACAATATTTATATGTTCGTTTTGTTTAATAAAATTTTCTCACTTTTAATCTTATTTTAAAATATTTATTTGATAATACAAACACTTTGAAGGTAACCACAATTTGAAATAATATAAACTAGTTTTCGTCATACATTTTCAACTATTCTGTTTAGTTTTTTCTTGTATGTTGAGAAATTTCTTCAGTTCTACGTGTCTTTATTCAATTTGAATAAAATAAAATAAAATTGTTAAAATTAACAAAATTTCTTCAAAGCTACAGTCCTATTTCATTATTTCTTCTTCTTTGTATTTTATTTTATTTCTTCTGTTTTATTGCAAGAAATGAAGAAATTTCTTCAAAATTTTATTTATATCAGCGATATATTCTTCAAATTAACCACCTTCAAGGGAATAAAATTAACTATTTAGATGTAGATTTGAATAATTGCGATTTTACTATTTCTGTAGATTTGAATAAAAAACATGTAGATTTAACTATTTTTTTTCGTTAGGTTAGGTTTTCACAGGTAGCCTATTTCGGCTTTACTTGGGTCCATGTTGATCCCTTTGTAAAAATACCTGTAAGAAAAAGAAAAGAGAAGGAGAGATTGGGAAGAGTGGAAGAACAGAGACAGTAGCAAAGAGAAGGAGAGGATGAGAAATAAGAAAGCCGGGACAGCTGCCGTGGATGAATAATGTGAGTAATAGGATTCACACCCATTTTGACAAATTAATGAACTCTAGAAGACGTTTTAATTGAATGTTTGACAATTCGGATAGATCACCAAAATAGGTCGATCCAAGCGTCCGAAAACGGGCCTCCGCCAAAGCAGGACAATCGCAGAGAAGATGAGTAATAGTCTCTTTTCATTCTCGTTTTGACAACTCCTACAGTGGCCAGTGATAATCGATATCATCCTACTTAACTGCGGTCTTTGGAGACCAAGAAGATATTTAGACCTGTGTGGATCCATTTGTGGCCACAGTACTCTACATATTGAGCACATGTGTTCACGCGACCATTTGTCGCGAGCAATGCAGAGGCAGTTTTCAGTGATCTGCCTCTGCTAAGCATAGTGCCAGCTCTTGCCAAGGTCTCAGCAATACCATTGCCATACGAAATCCCATGTCTCTTTACCCAAATTAGGGTGATGTTCGAATGTCTCCCCATCTCATTGACCTTTTCGTTAAAGGTTTACTAAATTTTTTTGTTAATATTACTTACGATATTTTTTCTGTGTGTTGACTTACAACTACAGCCTAATCACCATGTTGTATGCGTCGATCACCTTCTTCAATTAACTTTATCTTCAGCAAATCTAACGACGGCATGGAATCTCGTGTCTCTATAGCTATGATGAAATTTGCGAAGTCCTTGGGTAGACTTGAGAGTAAACTAATTACCAATAGCTCCTCAGCAATTTCAATACCAACTTCTGCCAACCGTTTGGATATTTCCGTAAATGAATTTAGGTATTCAGACATAGACATTGTTTCCGACATACGTGGATTTAATAGTTTTTTGTAGAGGGTAACTTTTCGTATTGGGCCACTTGGTCTATAGACATCCCCAAGCTTCATCCAGGCTTCTAAAGCTGATTCACAATTCTTAATATAGTTTAGCTGGTTTGTCTTCACTGAGAGAATAATCGTTGCAAGTGCTTTCTCGTTCTTTTGTTGCCACAACTTGGACTGTACTTCGTCCGCTGGCTTGACAAATCCGATTGCACCAATATGCACTTCATTTGGACACACCATGTGTCATAATTACTGTTGTCCAATTTGTCTATTTGGAATATTGATCGCACAAATTAAAACATTTGGAAAAATCCTCAAATTAATCTTCGTTACTTTTTCCTTTTTTTTCTTATAAAACAAACTTAAGCTCTTCTGGGCCCATAACCTGTCGATTCAAAAGTTTTATAATAATAATTGAAAACAAATAGGAAGTCTTAAATTAACAACATAAAAGAAAGGAGATAAAAAGGAACTTAAGGAAAATATGCAGAGTTGTATTTTAGGGAAAAACTTCAACAATTCCCATCAGTCATTCCAAGTCATGCAGTTAAACTGCAATGGACTTAGGGATAAGATCTTGGAAATCACAAAATGTATGCACGATAACAACATTCTTATAGATGCAATACAGGAGACGAAGCTCACCAGTGATTGTTCTCTCTAAACTTCTGGGAATTATAATATAATTCGGAAGGATAGAGATAGAGATCACGGCGGAGAACTCGCTTTTATTATTGAGCGAAATGTTAGCTACAAGCTAACAGTTCCTCCCATCTCTTCCACATCCGACCCATTCCTAGAAGTAATGAGCATATCAGTATATACTGGAGATACTGATATTGAAATTGTCAATGTACAGTAGCGAGCACAAAAAATGCAACGCGTGACGATATGATCTTCGATTTCGTCTGTTTCGAAATAACGGTAATGAATCCATCTCTTCTTTTTATTCTCTTAACTCAGAACTTCCAAACAAGCGAAATTTTGTTTCAATTTCTATTACGCAAAGTGAAATATTTTATATTTGCTGAAAAAGTTAACATTTTTCGCGAGCACAAAAAATGGTTTTTATTTATAGAGGATAAGAATCCATGCTTGAAATTGGTTCGTTCTTTTGAGTGAAAAATTTGGAGTAAATCGATATGAATCACGATTTCACTTGAGAAAAAGCATGGAAAGGGAACAGATATTGGTTGTCTATGGAAAACTTCCACTTTTAAAGACCGTCAGGTGATTAAATTGTTCAAAATCGGCTCACGAAAGAAGATAGTGGACGTTGCTAGTTTTACAAAGGAGCATATGGGTGACTCTATTGGAGTTCACATTGCTCGTGGAAGTTTTAATAAATAATTTAATAAAGTGTAATTTGCTTGGAAAACGTTTTACTAAGGAACCACTCATCAGTAGAGTCAAGAAAAACAAGCCCCGTTTATTTTGCGAAACGTATCAGCATTGGTCAAGTGAACAGCGGGTTAAGGTCTTATGTGACGACGTGTGCAAATAAAATGTATTTGGCTCCGATACCTTAAATTTCTTACTAGATTGCCTAGACAAAATATTCGTCTAATAGTCACATATGTCGAAAAATCCATTTTGGAGTGGTGCAAGAAGCGAGATTTTCGCAACTGATTATATGTCAAGCATTTACAGTACCACCTGACCAATGCTTAACACATTTCTCAAACTCAAAGCGGTACTTTTTATTGACTCTACTAATCTGGGATTCCTTTGTGAATCATTTTCCAAGCAAATTACACTTTGTTAAACCTTCTGCGGCCAATTTGAACTCCAATAGAGTCACCCATATGCTCCTATGTGAAACTAGCAACATTTTTCGTGAGACGATTTTGAACAATTTAATCAAGTGACGGTCTTTCTCAGGTGAAATCGTAATACAGATCGATTTACGCCAAATTTGTCACTCAAAAAAACGAACCAATTTCAAGCATGAATTCTTATCCTATAGAGCTTGAATAATAGTTATTCTTTGATTAGATAATAATTACTACTATTATAATATTCGTATTGTATAATTTCTTCAAGAAACTTTCATTCAAAACGCAATAAAAATCATAAATTTACTGTTATTTCATTGCGTTGCATTTTTTGTGCTCGCGAAAAAAGTTCACTTTTTTTAGAAAATATAAAATATTAACTTTGCGTAATAGAAATTGAAATAAAATGTCGCTTATTTGGAAGCTCTGAGTTAAGAGAATGAACAGCAAAAAGAAGAGATGGATTGATTACCGTTGTTTCGAATCCCGTATATATCCCGCCCGTTAACAGCATCGGCGCCAGTTATCACCCAAGCACATCCCATCTCTTGCAAGGTGATAACAAAATAATTCTTGGCGATTTCAATACCCATCATGAGAGCTGGTATTTGCAATTACCGAATGATCCCCGCGGTATTAGTATTGCTGACCAGATAGATGGCTCAGACTTCGCTGCAATAAATGAGGACTTCTCTACAAGAATTACTGCAAGATGCTCAAGCTCCATTGTCTGCTCGTCAGTACTTGCCCAAACCACCTGGCAAACCCAGACAGTATTCAACTCAGACCACATTCCCATCTTGGTCACTGTAGAGAAGCCTAGCGACTTTGTGGAGCGGCAAAGCGTTTTATTCCCGCAGGAATAATCCCTTATATAAGACCCAATTTTCCATCTCAAGCAGCACGTTTAGCAGAACAACGCGATCACCTGCGTGCTAGCAACCCAGCTGATGAACGGATTGTACAGTTGACGGCAGAAATAAATAATCTCGTAAATGAACATTGCCGCAACAAGTGGTTAGCTCATCTCGACAAATGTACATCAAGTTCTAAAAAACTCTGGTCTACTATTAGAAATCTATCTTGATCAACAAATAATAAAAATCTCGCCGCTGTCACCTTTAGCAACATGCAATATACAGATGCCAGGAAATGTGCAACTCAGTTATACCGACAGTTTGTCGAACACCCCACCTCGCAGAACCAGGACAAAAGAGCTATAATTCGGAGAACCAAGAATCCTAAACGATATTCTGGGCCCTACTCCTTCATTCCTACTGAAGTTGAGAACATCATCTCCAATTCCAAACCATCAAAAGCTCTTGGTCATGATGGCATCTCAATGCTAATGTTAAAGAAACTTGGTAAAGTAGCAATAGAATTTCTCACCCACCTTCTCGAACTCTCGATTCGCCAATTGATCCGCTACAAATAGAGAATCATACCGCCCGATTTCTCTATTATCACCAGTAGTAAAGGTTTTAGAATCGCTACTATTGCCATCCCTGAAAGAGCATTTCTCGCTAGCCAATCACAAACATGGCTTCAGGGAATCTCATAGTACCACGACAGCACTCAATTTTATAACTACCCAAATCGCTAGCGGACTTAATCAGCAGTGACCGTGTCAACGCACAATTGTTGTGGCTGTGGACCTATCCAAAGCTTTTGATACGGTCGATCTTCCATGCTGATTAATGACATCTCGAACTCGACTCTACCCAACGATGTCAAACGTTAGATTGCCAATTATCTCTGTGGCAGACAAGCGTTTTGAGTTCAGAGGCCGGAAGTCCAACTACCGCATAAAAATGGGCGTGCCACAAGGAGGAGTACTGTCACCCATACTCTTCAATATTTATTTTGCCTCGCTTCCTGAACCACCCCATGGTGTCTCGATGGTGTCGTACGCAGATGATTGTACTGTTTTCTCATCTGGTGTTAACATTGACGACATAAGTGCCAAAATAACCCAATACCTGTCCACCATCGTAGACCATTTTCAGGAATGCAAGTTACAGTTATCAACTTCTAAATCAACAGTGTCACTATTTACTTCATGGACTAAGGAAGTAATGGTGGAACTCGACATCTCCGTCGAAGGTAGACGTATCCCTACGGTTAAGAACCCGAAAATCTTAGGGATTGTCTTCGACAGCCTCCTTCAGTTCTCTTCGCACGCCACCTACATCAACCATAAAGTGAAATCACGAAATAAAGTCCTAAAAGTACTCGCTGGCACCTAATGGGGCATGGATAAGGGGACAATAACTGCGACATATAAAGCAATTGGTCGCTCTCTCCTTAATTATGCTGCCCCAACATAGACCTCACATATCAGTGACACACAATGGCGATTATTGCAGACGTCCCAAAATAATGCACTCCGAATCGCAACCGGATGTGTCAAGATGACAAACGTAGATCACTTGCACGAGGAAACCAGGATGCTGTCTGTCAAGCAACATAATTTGTTGCTGGCTAGACAATTCCTGGTGGCATGTCATCAGCCATCCCAACCATCAAATTTTGATGAAAGATCCCCAACTCGACACTTTCGGTCAGACTTTCGGCGTTATATTGCAGACATCCAGGACGTCATCCCATCTGACGCCGACAGATTGTCCATAATAAACGCGCAGAAGGCATTGCACCAAACGGCGGTTACAGAAGCCATTAATGGCAACAGGTGCAATAAAGTCTTAAAACAACATCCACCCGCGATTTCGGATAGTGAGAGGAAATTACCCAGGCAAACTCGTTCCACAATAGCACAGTTAAGGGCCGGTTGGAGCAGTATTCTCAACTGCTACCAAGAACGAATTGTTCCAGGCACCCTTAAACGATACCCTGTCTTTCTCCAAAGCCCTCATGACACAGTGCACCTATTTAATTGTCCCCATAGGCCCACTAACTTAACTCCCATAGACCTATGGCTAAGACCGACTGAGGTGGCACAATTTCTCCAGCTTCCAATAACATCTCATGACATTTTCATGAATGTTTTCAGGAAAAAACACCAGTTACAGCCAACCTGTTACAACAACAACAACCAATAAACATTCGATGATTCTCAAGCTAATTTTCATTGGTGTACTATATTTATTTTAAAATGCATTATTGAAGGTATTATGAATATATTGTCAAAATATAAATTAATTTTTTTGCGTGATATTGATAAAAAATAAATATCATAAAAAAATAAAACTTTTATAACTGATTTTTAATTGCATTAGAATTCATTCAGGGTAAAAATACCCATTATATTTTAAAAATTATATCAGTCAACTTGGTTTTTTTCCTTCTCTTATTAAGTAAGATGTTAAAATGTAGTGTCCGACCGAACGTTCGGGTACGGGTTCGGAGTTCGGTAAAAAGTGAGGTTCGGCCAATGTTCAGTGTTCGGCGAAATTTTGACCGAACACCGAACGTCGAACTTTTTATAAAATGTGTATTTATCATATTTTTACATCATCAAAAATTTTTAAAAATGCTGAAAATATGTTCACAGAAGTTATCATACATCCTGGCTGCACAATAAATTTCCGATATGCATAGGTACAAAACGCCTTTTTAACTGTTCGTTTTTTTCGGCTGATTTGAAAAACTGTTAACCAGAAACTGATTAAAAAGCTAAGAAAAGTGAAACATTTAATTGAATTATCTAGTTTCGATTATAAATCTTTAATCTCATTTGTAACATCGAAATTTTATAGGTCCTTATTCTCAAACGATCTAGACATGTCTGTCAGTTAGTCAGCGGTGGCCTCCGGTAGGTTAGTGGTTAGTGTTCTAGACTGGTAGACCGGAGGTGGTGGGTTCGATTCCCACCTGAGGCACTGGTTAAGGAGCGCACAACAGGCCCGATAGAGGCCTAGGTGTATTTCTTCGGATTTGATGTATATACATCCTCCTTTCAAACTAACTAACTAACTAGTCAGTCTGTCAGTCTCTTTAAAGAACGATGGGACCTAAAATTTTTTTATGAACCAAAATTTTATATAAATCGGCAAATTGAAATTTGCGAATTGTGTTAAGTATTGTAAGTATAATTTTACTGATTCAATAAAATTCATTTTGATTTCGATATATATTTAAAACGAAATGTTAATCACATTGGATCATAATATGATCATCTATAACTATATTATGATAAATACAAAAATATCATGATGAAATATTTTGACGGTATTTAATCATAATATGATATTTTAAAATTGTTACAATAACGGTAATATGTTTAGACTACAATCATAATTTTAACCATAATACGTTGCTCTTAGATCATGGTTACCACAACCATGTTTTTTCTCTGCGTGCTCTTACAGAGAATTATATCATTGTCAATAAATCGTTTAAAAACCGAAAATAAAAGTATTAAGATATATGCATTTCACAAAAATGGTTTGTTATTAGAAATTTATCACTCTCTGGAATTCGGAATTAGTTGATAATTGACCCTAGTTGATAAAGACCCTCTTCAAAAAATCTTCCGAATTTTTTACTTTTTGATCATAAATGCGTTTTTCATTTAAGAAAAAAGTTCGTGTTCACCGAACTTTGAAAGCCGAACTTTCAAATTTACCGAAGTTCGGGTTCGGTACCGAACGAAATTTTGAGTTCGGTCGGACTCTATTAAAATGTCATCAGCCATCGTTATCGGCTTTATGTTCGAATCAGAAATGTCAGAATTTCGTTTCACATAATCTGTTTTTATCGAATTTTAGTCAGAAATAATTTGATCAGTTGGCAGGTGTCAGATTTTTATTTTGTTAGTTTTGTTTCATATGTTAAAAATGGAATTGGGACAGAATGTAAGTTAAATTAATTTTTGTAAATATAAAAGACAAAGATGTTCTTATTTCTTCTATTTTTTTATTTATAACAAAAATAGGAGAAAGCATAGGAATAGCTCTTAAAATAACTTATTCCTTAAATACAGTGAATCAATTAAGTAATTTGCCTATGTAAAATTTTATAAATTTTAAGAAAAAACTTTGTCTGAACAATTAATTTTAGCAAAGTTAAGCATTTTTTGTTGCATTTTTTAAAGAATATCTTATATTTTAATTTTCTACCAAAAAAAGTAAAATCGTGATATTAATTAACGAGATTTTTGATAAAATGTGAACATATTGTTAATTTTTTAGGTCAATAAAATATTTTGTTTTTTTTTAGGTTTTTTGTTAATTTTTTTTTAATATTGCTATATTATTTTTTTATTAAAATAACAATTTTTAGATATTTTAGTAGTGGTACGACAAAATTTGGACATTTCTTAACCGATTTATTATCCTATATACCTATAGGATAACTAATATTTGACTTCACATGAAATCTATCGTTTCTTTGATTTTATTTCGAAAATAATAAGTAATTTTGAATAGGATACGTGATATACTAGAAAATCAATAGATTTCACCTAGAAAAAATGTTTAGAGGGGTATAAAACTATATATTATAACAAAATAATCTTGGTTTTTGGTCATTTTGTATTGATAAACAAAAACTGCATTACGAAAACCCCATCTATTTAGGGAGTACTGTGTGAATTTTATTTAGAATTGCATAATATTGATTCTTATTAAATAAAGCTAACACTTAGTACCTTCCTAGCCACTTTAAGTATGGGGAGATCACCGTATACCACTATAGAACTATTACATGCTAAAATCTTGATTTTCTACCTCATATTTTGAATCTTTTATTTAATGAATAAAATACAGTAGACGTATTTGGATCGAGATAGTTATTCTTGTTTTGGGTTCTAAATATATATAAGTGTATGCATTAGCTGAAAAATATTGCTTTTGTGGACCTTAGGTGATGATAACCGCCTCGTTTTGTAAATATCTAAATTAAGTATTTTTCCTGTACCACACGACAATTCACTTTATATTGGTTTCAAGCAACCTAAAGTCTGTTTTGAGGTCTAAATTTAAACATAGTGTTCTTCCTACTTCGTATATGGACTTTGGATAAGATAAATGAGGAGTTTAATGGTTTGCCTTGGATACATGCCTTTGGTAGTTAAAGATTTTGAAAGGCCACTCAATGCGTTTATTCTAATAATTCTTTGGGTCATTTCATCAATTACTCTATTTTATATTGTTTAATGATATTGATTAATCATCTCATAATTGTATTTCATTGATTTACACTTGTTCTAAAAATCTAAACTAAAGCCCCTATTATGGTTTACAACTCAACTCAGTTGAGTTGAAATTGAAACAACTCAACATTAGAACAACTCAACTTATTTTTGGTATTATGAATTACAACAAATTTCTGTTGTAATTGTGTTGATGTCGCCAACCTAAAATGTGCTTTTTTGTCATAAAATTAAGTGAAAAGTTTATGTATTTGTGGTTTTCATAAATGACAAAAGTATTGAACATCTTTTTATTGTAAATTCGATTGAAATCAGTGATTAATGAAATTTAAGAAAAATTAAAAAAAAAAAAACTTTGTTTTATTTTAAAAATTTGTTCTAAACAATTGAGTTGTAATTTGTTACAACTGCTTTTGATAAGTTTTAATTTTTTCCAAAAAAGTTGTAAAAAATTTTAACTTTAAATTTTAAGTTGTTATCGATAATACCAAAGAGCAAAATTGCAACTAAAGAAGAGTTGAGTTGTAAACACGTGTATTTATAACAATAAAAAATTAATTCCAGAAAGTAATTAAAAAATAGTTTGAAAACCCCAACGAAATTAACTGGAATTCTAAAAATGGAAAATACTTTATTGACCTGCAAATTTTGATGAAAAATAATAAAATGCAACAACAAATGCACCAAAATTTGTATTTTAAATTTTTTAATGGTTTTCCCATTCTACACAATATCTATTTTTAATTGGAAAACATAATTTTACTTTTTACCTGTTTTTCGAATTTTATTTTGAACAAAAAACAAAATTCTCTTAAAAAAAGGTAGGCAAAAAACTTAGTTGATTCACTGTATAAATAAAAAAAATAAATTTTTAATTTATTTGTATAAAATTAAAATCGATTTTCTTTCGACTAGATTTGTGTACTCGGTTTTAAACGAGAAAAATTATGAGAATTCTCTTTCAAACGAGAAATTTACTCGGATTCGTTTTATAGAACAGACATGATTGTTTCAATGATGTTCGACAACATTCGAAAAGCTTTTTATTCAGACGAAATTGATCAATAAATCCTTAAAATTGCAAAATTTTAATATATCATTGCGACATACGCCGATTCTTTAATATTTTTAATTTCGCTTTTTTAATATTTTTAGTTTCACTTTTTCACTATCATTAAAAATAAACAAAACATTAATTATACACGCAGCGCACAGTGAGACATTTGGCACATTTAGAACGACAAAAATAAAAAATAAACGCTTTCCAATTGTCTTGCTTGTTATTGTAGTTAATAGTAAACATTCCATATACTATAGAAAAATTACTAAAAATATTGCAGAGTTCCTTTAACCCGAAATATAGGTGCTCAAATTTGCTCCTTTTAAAAATAAAATAATTTTCTTGTAATATTCCTGAAGCAGCATATTAATTTTGAATGCTTATATCTTTGTAAATATTTCAGATATTTATATAGTTTCTTCAGTGTATTATAATTTAATACTTCGGAATTATTCCGCAATGTTTTTTAGACAAATGCTCATTTTTAAAGGCTTTATTATTAACTCTAAGAAAAAATAATATTAATATTTATATATATAATATTAATATTTAATAATTATATTTTTAATGGACTAGATCTAATGACTGCAGCCAATTGCAGTTATCCAATTATAACCCTTGCATAGGAAATTTTATATAGAAACATATATGTGAAAATTGGATGCGACCTTTTGCGATCTTCAGAGATATTCGAAAAAATTAGAGTGTCCTATAGAATTTAATATGTTTTTTAAAATTAAGTGTAAACTCTCGTTACGGGTATATATAAATTTTGGCCTTGGAACCTTGTATTAGCCCACAATTACTGCTTTTAAAAAACAATTACTTAAGCCAATCAATTAATTATTTAAAAAGTAGCTTTTTCTGTTTGTTTCCAGATTTAAACCCTTGATTATAAATTTTTTTCTTTGTAAAAACCGCGGAATTTATATTTTATTTTAAATTTTTTGTTAATGTTCTATTCAATTATTTGCAAATATTTGTACAATTTGAGAAAAATTTCTAAAAGTGACTACCCTAATATTCATTAGGGATGTTATATAAAGCATGTTTGTAAAAGTTATAGAAGAGCATGCACTAAAACTGCAATGCAGAGAATTTCGTACAAATCGGATAATGCTAACCCGTTTCAAACAGTACCTAAACGTTGAAAATGTGTTTAAATCAGCGTTGCGCGTTCATATTGTTCAAATTACGGAGATTTTCGGCAATTCACACGTACACTACCCGATCGTAAACAAAACTCATAGCAAGAGCGTAAAAATACAAAAAATTATCTTCAGTTGCCTAACAGCATTCAACAATGTAGGTTGATGTCGCTTTGTTTCAAAAATTGCAAAAACAATTTGTAAAAACAACAACACAATTTGTAAACAAGAGAATTACTTGCAAAAAACTCGTACACTCCAAAAAAATTTTACTAATGCATAAGAATGAAAACACATAAAAATAGTATTTCTAATACTTTTTTTTAAACATTTTAAATAAAAAACTTTATCTTTGTGAAGAAATATATATTTTTCTTTTCTTTGAATATGTTTTATCTGTAAAATTTACTATTTTACTTGTTACGAAATTTGACCATAACTAGCGTAATTAGGCAATATTTTTTCTAAGTGTTTTTTAGTATTTTCTCACCACTACAATAACAGTTTCTTCGCGTCTCTCTTTCTGCGCTTGGCTGGTTTAAATGTGTGTGTTTTTGCAGAGACTGTGCTACAAATATTTGAATTTTGCATTTTCTTATAAATAAATAGCAATATGTATAAAATTGTCTTCCTAAAAATATATAAAAATTCAAAATCGATAGCAAAAGTTTTGAGATATATGCGACCAAAAATTCAATTTTTATTCAATATATACTTGTAAAAAATGGGCGTGGCAGCAGTCTTATCGTGCTGATTATTATGTGGAGCATTTGGCCAACTGTTTGCTAACTGTAACTAAAATTAGAACTCAATATCACTAAGATTTGATTAATGTCGTTCTAAAAGTGTCAAATGTCTCACTGTGCAGCGCCATGATTGAAGGAAAATCTACAGTATGGGTTTTGTTTATTTTTTAACCACGATGAGGGTAGCGAAGCACAGAGGGTTATGCTAATTTATTATATTTTGCAAAAATGTATCAAGAAAATTATTTAGAATGTAAACAAAACAGAACATCTGATTCGAATATAGATTTTGTTAATTTTTTAATTAAAGGAAAATCAAATCGATTTCATGACATCGATTCAAATCAGAATCGGTTTTAAATTCTGGTTACCACTTTAGGACATTAATTTTATTATATATATAAGTATAAGTTTGTCATTGTCAAAGTATATATATTCTGGGTCCTTATGAAATTCTGAGTCGATTTAGCTATGTCCGTCCGTCTGTCTGTCTGTCAGCCAAAATATTCATTATTATCCGGTACAGTTTGGTATTGAAAATGAGCAAAATCGGTTCACATCGGGAAAAGTTATGGATGAAAATTTAAAACAACTCCGAAAAAAATTAACATTTTTTTAACATTCTGATGTAATTTTAACTTTTAAACTATGCAAGATAATTTCATGAAAGTCATTATACATTCGTTTCTACACAAGATCTTGATTCCTGCTGAAAATTGCCAGAATCGGTCCATAATTTCATATACATACCTCCCATACAAAAGTACATATTCCCGGAAAATGAGTTTTTTGTTAATAACTTCCGTCAGAATGTTGATATCTTCACAAAATTTTACAAATTAAAATCTTATGTCAATAGAATTCATTGAAAGAAAAAATTTTCTGGATCGGTCCATAATTGAACATAGCTCCCATACAAGGTCCCCTCCCGAAAATCACTTAAACGCGCATAACTCATTACTAAATTAAGATATCCATATAACATTTGGTACAAGTATTGCTCATATATACAGAAATATTACTGTGAATTTTTTTCCGATCGGTCCATAATTGGTCATAGCTCCCGTACAAGGTCCTCTCCCGAAAATCACTTAAACGCACATAACTCATTACTAAATTAAGATATCCATATAAAATTTGGAATAAGTATTGCTCATATGCACAGAAGTATTACTATGATTTTTTTTCCGATCGGTCCATAACTGGTCATAGCTCCCATAAAAGGACCCTTCCCGAAAATCACTTCAACGTGCATAACTCATTACTAAATTAAGATATCCATATAAAATTTGGAATAAGTATTGCTCATATGTACAGAAATATTACTATGAATTTTTTTTTCCGATCGGTCCATAATTGGTCATAGCTCCCATGCAAGGGCCCCTCCCGAAAATCACTTAAACGCTCGTAACTCATTGCTAAATTAAAATATCCATATAAAGTTTGACACAAGTATTGCTCATATACACAGAAATATTACTGTGAAATTGTTTTCTTATCGGTCCATAATTGATCATAGCTCTCATACAAGGTCCTCTCCCGAAAATCACTTAAACACACATAACTCATTACTAAATTAAAATATCCATATAATGTTTGGTACAAGTTTTGCTGATATGCACAGAAATATTACTGTGAATTTTTTTTTTTCCTATCGGTCCATAATTGGTCATAGCTCCCATAAAAGGTCCTCTCCCGAAAGTCACTTAAACACACATAACTAATTACTAAATTATAATATTCATATAAAGTTAGGTACAAGTATTGCTCATATGCACAGAAATATTACTGTGAAATTTTTTTTCCCATCGGTCCATAATTGGTCATAGCTCCCATGCAAGGTCCCTTTCAGAAAAACACTTAAAGGAACATAATACCAAATAGTGATACCCATAAAAAATTTGGCATACATACTATTTTTGTACACAGAATTGTTATTTCAAAATTTTTTCACGATCGGTTCATCTTTGGTCATAGCTCCCATACAAGGTTCCCTCCCGAAAATCACTTAAATGCATAATATTTATTACCAAATAATGATATAGATACAGAATTTTGAAATTTTGTCTTTATATACATAATTGGTCATACAAGGTCCTTTTACGAAAATCTCTTAAACGCACATTACTCATTACCAAATAAAGCTACTGATACAAAATTTGGCACAAATATTAGTTTGGTATACAAAAATTATATTTCAAGATTTTTTTCACGATCGGTCCATAACATGGGTGCGGTCGGTCCCATGCAAGTTTCCCTTCAGAAAAACACTTGAACACACATTATTTATTACTAAATTACAAAATAGATGCAAAATTTGACTGAAATATAGCTTTTATGTACAGAAATTTTGCTTAAAGAATTTTTTTACGATCGGTCTATAATTGGTCATATCTCCCATATATATATATATTATATATATATGTATTTTGAAAATCCTTAAATCTTTCACACACATGCATACATGCACATTATTAAATATCGTTAAAGCATATCTTAGGGCGCTCTAAAAATATATTTGGTCATAGCTCTCATACTAGGTCCCCTCCAGAAAATCACTTAAATGCATAATATTCATTACCAAATAATGATATAGATACAGAATTTTGAAATTTTGTCTTTATATACATAATTGGTCATACAAGGTCCTTTTACGAAAATCTCTTAAACGCACATTACTCATTACCAAATAAAGCTACTGATACAAAATTTGGCACAAATATTAGTTTGGTATACAAAAATTATATTTCAAGATTTTTTTCACGATCGGTCCATAACATGGGTGCGGTCGGTCCCATGCAAGTTTCCCTTCAGAAAAACACTTGAACACACATTATTTATTACTAAATTACAAAATAGATGCAAAATTTGACTGAAATATAACTTTTATGTACAGAAATTTTGCTTAAAGAATTTTTTTACGATCGGTCTATAATTGGTCATATCTCCCATATATATATATATATATATTATATATATGTATTTTGAAAATCCTTAAATCTTTCACACACATGCATACATGCACATTATTAAATATCGTTAAAGCATATCTTAGGGCGCTCTAAAAATATAAAAGAAAATGGGGTTTGTAATGTTCAATAAATCTTGGAATGGTAACAGATTTAAGCTGTTTAAGTCTTGGGATTTTTTATTTCTTACTTACTTATTTCTACAAATATCTGACCAATTAAAAAAGTAGCTGGTTTGTTGGTAATAAACTTGTACATAACTGTTATTATTTATATAATACTAGATATACCCAGTGTGCTTTGCTACCCTAAAACTAATATAAATCCAATACCAATTTTACGTTTTTTGGAGATTTCCCAGACATTCGATTTTTGTATTTAATTCATATGGGTGATGTCCTGCCAACTATTGCAAGTTCGCCAATTTTTTCAAAATATTAATTTGTATTTTAATGATGAAAAATTTGAATAGTCTAATATTTTAGTAGATATGTATACAATTTTTTTATTTAATTCATATGAGAGGTGCCAAGCACCCTATTGGAAGTTCGCCCATTTTTTTAAATCTTCACATAAATGTCAAAGTTTTTCGCGCAAGGATTCTAGCTCGAATAGTTTCCCAGGTATAGGAATTTTTGATTATAATTCATATGGGAGGTACTCCCCCTATTGTTAGTCCGCCAATCTACTAACCAAATATTCACATGGATGTCAGAGTTGTTCGTGCATTTGAGGATTTTAGCTATAATAGTTTCTCAGATATACGAATTTTTTGTATTTAATTCATATTGGAGGTTCCAATCCCCCTTTTCCCCCAAATGTTTACATGGATGTTAAAGTTCTCCGAGCAAAATTTTTAGGATTTAGCTGCAATAGTTTCTCAGATATACGAATTTTTTATATTTAATTCATATGGCAGATTCCAAGCCCCCCTAATGAAAGTCCGCCCACTTTCCCCCTAAATGTTCTCATTAAAGTTCTTCGTGTAAAATTTGAAGATTTTAGCTCTAATAATTTCCGAGGAAAACGATTTTTTGTATTTAATTCATATGAGTGGTGCAGTTCCCCTTATTGCTAGTCCGCTCATTTTGTCCCTAAATGTTCACACTGATTTCAAAATTGTTTCTGTAAAATTTGAAGATTCTAGCATTAATAGCACCGTGTGACACTCGAAAATACTCATTACGCGATATAATGCTTTTTATAGACATAGACGGGTACACAGTGGGGCAGAATAGAAATTTTTTGGAAATAAATCTGGCATTTCTAAACGGCTGATCCGATCGGGATCGGCGTGAGCGTAGCCAAGGAGTATTCGAGTTTAAGTTTTGAAGATGAACCCTGCAGATGCCCCAGGGACGGCGCTGTGGCGGCTCAAAGTAGGGTACCTACGACATGTAAAATTTTTAAACTCGTGCCATTTTTTTGTTTTTCACCCAAATACAAAGAGCGCTCGACGAGATCTTGAAAAAACATGCTTGGAAATACTACTTATCTCTTATAATATCCGAGTTATAGGCATTTAAAAATTTAGTGATACAAAATTTACCATACCTTGGTCCGCCTTTTTTTGAATTTTTTCTTGTTAGTTAGACAACAAAATTTCCAATAATATACAAAAAATTTCAGATCAATATCATTTACAGATCCAAAAATATACGTTTTTTAATTTAAAAATTCAAAAAATTTTAGATTTTTGCCGTTTTTTTTGCCAAAAATGTGTCTTAACCCTTTTATTAATAAAATAAAATTTTCTTTAAAAACATATAACGATTTTATAGTTTTCTAAAAGGTATCTTTACGCAGAACGCTTTGGCGTAAAAAACTTGTCCTATTTTTTGAAAATGTTGCCACTGCGTCCTTCCGACCTATTTTTTATCAAAACTTCAACTTTGGGCGACATGTTCTAAAATCCCAAAGCTGGGATCAGAAAACTGAAAGCAGTTTTGAAAACCTCAATATGTTTTTTTTATTTGAAATGACAAATTTAACAAGCGTTGAAAATTTCATTGAGTTTTGTTCATAAATAAAGATTTTGTCATATATTACATATTTGTTTAATTTCTAAAACTATGATTTATATCAAAATTTTAATAGGGTCGCAGATAGCTACAACAATTTAGTCCATATTTATCCCTTAATATCATTTTTTAGTTAGATATGGAAATTCTCGACCCTTTACAAAAAAATTCAAGCCAATATCTCAATTACATTCAAAAATATGTTCATTTAAACCTGTATCCTTTAATTTCATATTTTAGTATTAAATATTAAAATTTAAATCTTATATTTACCTATTTTCTATTTGTTTGCTTATCCTTATAATTGAAAGGTCCTATTATGCTTAAATTTTCAGAAATTTATAACTATTTTTTACCTAAATTTTTTCGACAGATCATTTTGTTCTGTTTCGTTTATGATCATTTAGGTAAAAATATACAGGTAATGATAATTTCGATTTATTCACTAATAAGAAATATCAATGAATGTAAATGTTAATAGGTAGACAATTCGTAATTTTTTACTTTGGAATACCTGTATCGGAAATGACAAGAATTGGTATATAAGTAAACTTCTCAGATTTTAAGTACCATATTTAATAAATCTACAATGAAGATTACATTAAAGTACGAAGAGTTGTGTTCCGTTTTATGGAGTGTATCTTCAAAAGGGCCAGAAAGAATTGAAGACATTTCAAATTATATAAAAACTACATATAGTAGAAAAGTAGACAAAACAGGCATATCAAAAATTGAAAACTTTTTAAAACTTTTTGATGTAAAAAGTAAGTCTGTGGATGGAAATCAAAAGAAAGTTCGATTAAAATTTTGTAGTTGGATGGAAACTACTACGGAAATCTCAACTTACAACACATCAACAGGAGCGCCTTGCAAGTCATACGAAGACTTATGTTCAAGGTCAAAAACAAAGAGGGTCACACAAAAACTTTTTTCAATCTCAAATGAGGAAATTGCTGATACATTTAACGAAATGCTGAAAAAGGAAAACCAACCTATGGATGCCGTACATATTGCAACTATTCTTCCTAATGCATCACCAAAACGACTTAAGCGAATTGTGGAAAGTATACCAACTCCAACATCACAATCAAATTTTACTGAAGAGGAAGCAATAGCGCTTTTGTTGGAACTGGGTCTCAGTCGAAAAAGGACACAATATATTACCATCATACAAGGCGATCCAGGAAAAAAACAAACTATCCTACCATCACCTATTGCTGTTAATGATGTGGAAGCTTGTATTGATATATCATCTTTGCTCGAAAACACAGCATCAAGAATTGTGTCAGACTTTTCAGAAGACCAACTAAGGAAAATTCATAACTGTGATGTTGTCTTAATGTGTAAGTGGGGATGTGGCGGTTTATCAGCACTTCCAGAATACAAACAAGCTTGTGGAAGTCGGACATTAGCAGACTACAAAAGTGTATTTATGTCATCATTAGTGCCATTACGAATTCGTTCATATTCCCTTAATCCATCATCGTCAAGCATCGGAAATTCACTTGAAGATATATGGATCAATACAACTCCGGGTTCAAAAAATTTTTATAGACTCATTGGATTTGAATATATAAAGCAGTCAAAGAAAAAAACAAAAGATTTAGTGGAATATTTAAAAGATAAAATAAATGCACTGGAGCCCATTTGCATAAAAATAAAGGAATTCTCTATTAACGTATCATATCAGCTAAGCTTAACAATGATTGATGGAAAGGTCAGCAATGCCATAACAGAAACTTCTTCCTTCTGGAGATGCTCAATATGTAATGAGAAAAAGTCGCAATTCTCAAATATAAACAAAAGCAGAAGTATTAATGAAGAAGTCCTGTCTTTCGGAATTTCACCACTTCATGCCAGAATACGATTTTTGGATTAATTTTTACACATAGCATACGACCTCAAATATAGAAGTGTGCCAGAGAATCTTACTAAATCAACAAAAAATAATGTAGAATTGAAAGAACTGAGAGCTGCGGAAAAAAGCAGAATCCAAGAAGAATTTAAAGTTCAGATGGGATTAAACATCGACAAACCACTTCCAAGTTGCGGTAGTACAAATGACGGTAACACGGCGAGAAGGTTTTTTCGTGATTTTGAAATTACTTCAAAAATAACTGGAATCGACAAGGAGTTGCTTCGAAGAGTTAACACTATTTTAATGGCACTGAATAGTAAACATAAAATTAATGGAAATCGATTTGGGGAATATACATCTGAAATTTCTAAATTACTTGTATCTCTGTATCCTTGGAGGGAACTAACACCAACAGTACACAAAGTATTGTGTCATGGTCAAATAATAATTGAATCGAATATTCTTCCACTTGGAGAGTTAACAGAAGAAGCCCAGGAAGCGAGGAATCGAGATTTTAAGCATGTTCAACTATTCAGCTCAAGAAAATGCTCCAGGCAATCACAGAATGAAGATATTTTTAATAGTTTACTTCTATCTTCTGATCATGTTCTTTCAACTATGCGAAAAAGATGGATTTGTTATGAAACTCTATCATCTCAAAACAAGGAAGATTTAAAGGACTTATATTACCTTCTGGATATGTATACCGATATGACAGATTATTTTATAGAAAATAAGTAGTGTTAGGAATTAACTATATAAGTAGGTTGTAAGAATTAATTGTATTATGTTTAAGATAAACAGTTCAAATAAAAAAAGCTATTATACTAACTGATGATATTGTATTAAATTGTGTTTTATATTTCGGTGGGCGGGAAAGGTGGTTTGTGTGGGGTGATTTAGGTGTTGTTGTGCGTGGCTCATAATAAAATTATAATTTTTTTATTGTATATACAATGTTATAGTCTTTAATAAAATAACTAACTAAATAATTTTTAAAAATTGTCCAAATATTTTATTCAACACCAAATGTATGCTCTGTCATACTTAATACTAAAATATGAAAAAGATGAAATTAAAGGACACAGGTTTAAATGAACATATTTTTGAATGTAATTGAGATATTGGCTTGAAATTTTTTGTAAAGGGTCGAGAATTTCCATATCTAACTAAAAAATGATATTAAGGGATAAATATGGACTAAATTGTTGTAGCTATCTGCGACCCTATTAAAATTTTGATATAAATCATAGTTTTAGAAATTAAACAAATATGTAATATATGACAAAATCTTTATTTATGAACAAAACTCAATGAAATTTTCAACGCTTGTTAAATTTGTCGTTTCAAATAAGAAAATGCAAAAAAAATTTAAAAGGTCAAAGGGCATCCCGCAATTCCCAAAAATAGGAATGAAAATCCCAAAAATGGGATTTTTTACATTTTTGCCCATAGGGTCCACATTTCTTTCAGGGCTGGGAAAATACTTTTGAAGTAAATAGAAAACATATTGAGGTTTCCAAAACTGCTTTCAGTTTTCTGATCCCAGCTTTGGGATTTTAGAACATGTCGCCCAAAGTTGAAGTTTTGATAAAAAATAGGTCATATTCGGAAGGACGCAGTGGCAACATTTTCAAAAAATAGGACAAGTTTTTTACGCCAAAGCGTTCTGCGTAAAGATAACTTTTAGAACATTATAAAATTGTTATATGTTCTTAAAGAAAATTTTATTTTATTAATAAAAGAGTTAAGACACATTTTTGGCAAAAAAAACGGCAAAAATCTAAAATTTTTTGAATTTTTAAATTATAAAACGTATATTTTTGGATCTGTAAATGATATTGATCTGAAATTTTTTGTATATTATTGGAAATTTTGTTGTCTAACTAAAAAGAAAAAATTGAGTCCATTTGGTCCAAAATTACGCCCGGTTTAGAAATGCCAGATTTATTTCCAAAAAATTTCTATTCTGCCCCACTGTGGGGTAGATCATTTTACCATTTTTAGATTCTTTGAAATTGAAAAAAATATAAAAATTTGTATTTATATCTAAATATTTTAGACATTTCCTTAAAAAATATAAAAGTGTGTGTACTTTTTTAAAAGTACAGCGAACTCTCGATAATGTGAACTAATTAATGTCGGGGTAGTTTATATTTTCGAATTTGTTCACATTTTCGATTGTGATTTTTTCATATACATATATTACAAGTTATTCTTTCTAAAAATCATTTCTGCAAGGAATGAAAATGCAAAGATTACTAAAAAAAACTTTTTGTAATTTATTTGGAACATAAAAAGTTTTCAAATATCCATTTTATAAAGAGTACATACGTAGTATGTACATAAAATACAAACAAAATATTACGACAAAAAAAAAAATAAATAAAATTTACAATGAAAAAGATAGATGCATACATATATAATTAAATATAGAAATAATCGGTTATTATTTTCTGTTTTTTCTTTTGTTCGACCAGCTTATTTACTGTCAATTCCCTGATTTTTTCAATACTTTAATGTTTGATCGACCATTTGAAATTCAGCCCATTGGACAGCTTTGTTAAAAATTTCGATAGCTTCTTTGGCTTTAATGTTGTTTTCAGGCGCTTCAATAAAACAGTCGTCATCATCGTCGGACTCTTTAATTAAATCATTTTCATCAAATTTTGATCCAATCTGTAATGTCTGTAGAAGATCTGCAGCAGTATTTTCTAAAGGTCTAACCTCTGATTGCCACTTTTCTTTTAAAACGCTCAAAGAAACATTAAATTCAGGATCGTCTTCATCATTTACCACATTCAAAATATTTTTCCAACAGTTAGATAAAGTTTCTTTACCAACTCGGTTCCAGGATCTATAGAATAGAAACTCCTTTAAGTGTGATTTTTTTCATCGATTCAAGCAAATCCCCCTCTTTTGCAATAATTGTTACCAGAAGACTGTTTCTATAATGAAGTTTGGTGATTCTAATTGCATTTTGATCCATTGGCTGGATCAGAGCCGTTACATTTGGAGGCATAAACATAGCTTCTATGGAACCATCCTCGGATTTAAGGTCGGATTCTGGTGGATGGGATGGTGCATTATCTATTAGGAGTAAAGCTTTTACTGGTAATCCTTTCTTCGTTAAAAAAATCTGTCACCTTAATGAAAAATAAAACAGTAAGAATCCCAATTGAACTGTTTTTACATGTTTACTTACCTCTGGCACAAAACAGTTGTGAAACCATTCTTTAAAAATGGAAGAAGTCATCCAAGCAGACTTTGAATTTCTGTAGTTTACGGGACAGATAAAATTTTTAAAACTGCGAGGATTTTTCGATTTTCCCATTACTCAAAGTTTTATTTTATGAGATCCTGACGCATTTGCGCTGCATAAAAATGTTATCCTTTGCTTTTTCATTTTTGCACCTGGAGCGCTTTTCTCCAATGACGTTACATATGTCTTTTGTGGGAGAAGTTTCCGATATAGATCAGACTCATCGGCATTATACAACTGATCATTGGATAAACCCAAATCTTCTATCTTTGCATTCAATTTAATTTTAAAAGGATTTACGAACTGAGATTGTGCAGAAAGTTTTTCACCGCTTATCTGAAGGAGCCGTATCTTTTTTTTTTAATTTTTGTAGCCACCCATTGCCAGCATTGAAGTCATTTCCATTTTCACGTATGTTTTTGTGAATTTGTTTGGCATTCTCTTTCAACATCAACCCACTTACAGGGAGGTTTTTATTCCGCATGCAAATAAACCACTTATAGAGCGATTTTTCCATTTTTGGAAGCTCTGAAGATCGTAATGTTTTGCGTTTTTCGGGTCCATAAAACGTATTGTTCACACATTTTAAAATATTGTCTTTTTTATTGAACATATCGTTGATTTTGCAACTTTATACTTTTTACTTAACACTGTAACACTCGATCCTTTTTTTTAAATATTCCAAAATTTCGCATTTCTCATTTAAGGATAAAAACTTTCGACTGTTTTTAAACATTACTAATTTTAAAAGTAAATTCATGAACCTACCGCAACAAGTTCTATAAAGCGACTAGCATTAAATACCTTTAAAATAATGGCATATTATGGTATTTATTAATTCGGGGATTCCCAACATTAAAAATAAATGCTTCTACAAATTAAAAAATCCCCAAAAATTAAAAAAAAATGTTCACTATTAAGAGCGCCCATATAAAAAACAGAGTGTTCACATTAGTGGATAGTTCATTATATTGGATGTTCATATTACCGAGAGTTTACTGTATATAGAAAACTCTTTTCGAAACAGTTTAAAAATATTAAATCGGTTAAGAAAATTTTGAGATATAATTTTTTTAGCCTGTCTACTCAAAAAAAGCGTTTTTTCCAATATCATTCGATTTTTAGGGTATATTTAAGATTTTTAAAATGGTACTGTAATCTACTCTACTAGACCTACAAACGTCACTAGGTCTCGCGATGAGTGTGTTGATTTTTTGTAATTTAGTCGCACCGTGTAGTTTTTCATGCCCCCTATTGTTGGTCCGCTCATTTTTTGTCCTAAATATTCATTTTGATACTAAAGTGACTCCGAAAAAATAGAGGACTCAAGCTGTTATATTTTCACAGATATACTAATTTAATATTTTCTTTATATGTTAGGTACCACGCCCACTATAGGTAGGCCGCCCATTTTGTCCTCATATGTTCATTGGGTGTCAATGTTGTCCATACAAAATTTCAGAACTCTAGCTGATGCAGTTTCTGAGATATGCGACTTTAAATCTACGATCGGCAACTCCTATACACTGTGTATTTTGGCCGTTACTAAATTAACACAGACTACTCACACGCATAGAAAACACAATTCAGTCTCATGTCATTGAAGGAGGTTGTGTTGTCGCTCGTTTCTTGCTTTTGCAATTAAAATGAACGAGCACACGCCATTTGCAAGATAATTTGATGAATTTGGCACATACTCTTCCAAGGACGAATCCTATTGAAAATGATTAAAATCGGACCATTATTTCGCATAACCCCCATACAATCGCACCCCCGAATATGGCTTTTGAGCTCATAAATATGTTAAATGTGCTTGTATCACACCAAAAATCTGCAAAACTAAGTTTTTTATAAGTTTTAATGACACTGCTGATTTTCGCAATGATCGGTCCTCTTTTGATCACATCCCCCATATAATGTCCCCTTCATAAAAAGACTTAATGGTTCAAATTCACTTATAAACACTAATATTACGGCGATATTCTACATAAATAACTTTAATGTAGACGTTAATCCCTTTACCAAAATTTATAGGGATAGGTCCCTATTAACCACCTACCCCCCATATAACCCTCTTTCACAAAATCCTTTTTTGTCAATATATTGTTAAAATATTTCTGAAATAAAGTAAAAATGAATTTAAATGTTTTATTATTAAAAAAATAATCAACATTTGTAACGTAATCACTGGTGTAGGGCATCATATCGTCAGCCATGATCACCTATAAATTTTTACTTGTTTATTTATTTGTTTTATTTATTCACTGCAGTAGTTAGAATTGTCTGAAAATATGAATTTATTGAGTCTCTTTACGCAGCAAATACAGATTTCCCTTTTTTACAGGCTTTTTCCCCTAAGGATGGGAGTTCTAAATATATGATCATATTATCAAAATCATAGTTTATAATATTTTGGCTTTAGAATAGAAAAAATCATTCTTAAAGCACAAAAGTACTAATTTTGTCAGATTTTCGCCATTTGGCCTATTTCTTTGTCCCCTTCCGGTCCAATTTTCGCAACGGCACTTTATTAATTTAAATTTCTAACAAATTAAGTAGTTTAATCGAAAATGATTTTGCTTAAGGATAGACAAAATCAGTATTTACTATCAATAGTACTCATTTTGGCCGTTTTTCACCCATTTTACCCCCTTTTTGTCCCCTCCTAGTCCAAGTTCTGAAAAAATATATAGCCTATAACACTCTCCAAGTATAGATCTAACCATGTTCCAAATTTGAAGAAAATCGGTCCAGCCGCTTAGGCGTGATTGACGAACATACAAACGAACAGACTTACAAAGAGATTTATAATATATATTAGGATAAAGAACATATGTATATTGATAATATGAAGGAAATTGAAAGATATGAGGTCAAAAATTGTCACTTTTTCTGTGTTCTTTCCTGGAATTCATGATATATAAATTGTATTTCATAAAAAATTTACTTTAAATAAAATTTAAAATAATTTAGTATCATTTTTTTTCAGCTGGTGGACTTGTACTTGGATCTGTTATTTCTCTCTTATTTTTTAAGCGGAAGGCTTGGCCAATAATATTGGGTACTGGTTTTGGTACTGGAGTCGCATACAGGACTTGTGAAAAGGATTTAAATATGTAGATAAAATATATCTAATTCAATTTTCAATATTCAAAAAAAAAAAAAAAATTAAGGTCCACATGTAACCAACCTTAAGTCTTTTTGAAAATGAATCGAATAATTTGTATATTAAATCTAGCAGCAGTGGAATATAATTGTAAAATGTACTAATGTTCAACTGTAATAAATATCTATTACAAAAATTGGCAAACAACTATTTTTACACTCATTCTTTTGTTTACAATTGACGATGTAGCGCTGTAAGTCAAGAGATAATACCATAGTCATAACCAGGGAAACAAAAATATGCAAATGAATGTTTTTTATATTTAAGAATTTTGGCATCGATTTGTTTGCATATTTTATACACATAAGAGCATAATTTTGTATGATATGACTTAAGTAGCTTATTAAGGCACATTTTCTAGTTTTTAAACCATATTTTACTTTCAAGGCATATTTTAATGTTTTATGCTTCATTTTTTAATTTTTGTACATCAAATTTTTTTTAAACTTTATTTTTAAAAATTATTGTTTTTTTCAATTTATTTTTTACATTTTTTAAAAATTTGGATGCATGTTTTATAATTATGAAAAAACAGTTCGTTCGTATAGTTTGAAAATAGCAAAAAATACATTAAATCCAATTATTTTATAAAGCATTAAATTCTAAAACATAAAACTGATAACTTTAGATTTCAAGCGACCAATGCATTTTTGATATCCCTATGCCTGAGTGAACGCGTTTTTTACGTCTTTATCAAAAATCATATCAAATTGATTCTGTAACGTGGGCTGCAATCAATTTTGCTTTTCAAGATGTCAAAGTTATTATATTTATTAATTTTATTCACAGGCTTAAGTAATTTGAATTTATTTTTTAATAAAACAAATTCAAAAGAAAAACTAAAAATTGTTCAAACAATTATTTCTTGACTATAAAATTGAAACAGTAAATGGAAAGAAAAATTGAAAAGCAAGTTTTTTTAATTTTAAAACGTGTGAGTGTATTAGTAAAAAACTGAAACTTGAACGTAACGTCCTAGTAAGGGTAACGGTATTAGGATAATTTCGGTAACGTTATTTTAGCGGTAATGGTAGTGAAATAAAATGTGTATTTTAATATAGGAAAAATTCTTTAAAAAAATATATAAAATAACGATAATTAGTTAACGATATTTTAAGGTGGAAGTACATAACACGCGTTGTACGAGACAACGTGTTATAAGCTTCCGCCAACAAAATTTAAATAGTGTATTTTCATTTAACAAGTTACAGACTGTAGTTTGTAACGCGTCTGCCGCGAAAAGTTCAGCAACTTTCAAACAGAGAAGCCAAAACACTACAACAACACAAGAATGAAAGAAAATAGGTAAAGAGGATAGATGAATAGACAATTAAATATACAAATATAAATAATTAATAATAAATAATAGAGAAAATCCATGTCCCCCTATAAAGCCCAGTCAAAGAAGTGACTAATTCCCTTGACAAAACTTAGTGGACTGCAAGGGTTAAGTCCCGCAATTTCCCCCAGTTCGCCATGGAACCTATTCCCTGTATATAATATGCTCGATCGTCTCTACTTCCTCTTCATCTTCGCATAACCTGCAATAGTCATGTATACTACTGTCCCACTTACTGACAAAGGTTCTAACTGAGCATTGTCCAGTTAGAATCCCTATCAGAACCCTGAGATTGCGTCTAGGTTAGGTTAGGTTACGTGGGTTGCTCGCTAGCAAGCGAGTTCACTCGGAGGCCTTATGGCCCATTGTGATACCCTTAGAATTACCATTCCAAGCAAGCAGCTTCTACAGTAGCTATGATTTGGGTAGCCCATACGTTCTGACATATGTCCAATCATACAGTGCCCAGTAATTATACCAGTTAGAAGCCTAATCGAGTTCTTACCAAGAGATAAGAGGGTCTTAGTCCTATCCGTTGTCAGAGTGGGCCAGAGCAGTCTCGATATTCTACAAGTGGTGAGATTTGACCACCTGAGTTCCGTCTCACTCAGAGCCCATTCATCTATCAGTTTTGGTAGGGTCGTCAGGGGAGCGTGAATATCCTTTTGCGCAAGGGTTGCGCATTCATCAGATATTTCATTTCCCCGGATGCCCTCATGTCCTGGAACCCATATCAACTCAACGTGATGTTGTGTCAGTTGTGCCAACGATTGAATGCAATTGAGAAGACATTCCGACTTAATAACATTGGAGTTAAGAGCCTTGATTGATGCAAGGCTGTCCAAGTATATATGTATAGTCGAATTTTCGAGATTTAGTTCCCGGATTTTTCTCGCGGCAGTATAGATGGCATATATCTCTGCCTGAAGGACCGTGCAGGTGTCAGGTAGTCGAAGAGACAGTAGAAGATTTAGTTTATCGGAGAAGATTCCCGATCCCGTGCCTCTTTCTGTCTTTGAGCCATCTGTGTAGATTGAGATCACGTCATCCCTTAGGACAGTATTCGCGGCCCAATCATCCCTTGTCGGTATTTTGGTCTTGAATGACCTATTAAAATTCAGTGTAGATAGAATGTAATCTGTTTCCTGCCCCATGATAGGCCTGCCTATCTTTTGTAGGATGGTGCCATGACCAATGCGGTCGTGCTTCAACCCGTTCGACTGTTTAAGTCGTAGAGCAGATTTAGCAGAAATGCATTTGATGTATATATCAAGGGGAGTTATGTTCAGCATCGTCTCTAGACTAGCCTGAGGGGTGGAACTCAAACAGCCAGTGATTGCAAGACATGCCAATCTTTGTTCAGAATAGAGAGATAAGTCTTGGTATCCACCGCTCTCCACCAAACAAGAGCTCCGTAGGTCAAGATAGGTCTTATGACCGCGGTGTACATCCAGTGCACAATGTATGGTTTAAGACACCATCCTTTCCCAAAGTTTTTCTTACATATATAGAAGTCACATAATGCCTTCTTCATTCGACTCCCAGCATTACGTTTCCACGTGAGTTTAGAGTCTAGGATTACGCCAAGATATTTGGCTTCGCTTGAGGTGTTCAAAATGGTACCATCCAAACGCGGAGGTCTGAATTCTGGAATTTTGTACCTCCTGGTGAAAAGAACCAGTTCAGTTTTGGTCGGGTTGACACCCAGACCGTTTTCCTTGGCCCATGATAGTAGAACGCTGAGGGCTGATTCCATGAGTTCACTTATTGTGGGAAGAAACTTCCCTTGAATAAGGAGCACGACGTCGTCAGCATATGCGACTACTTTGAAGCCCATCCTACTGAGTCTGAAAAGGATTTTATTCACGACAAGATTCCACAGCAGTGGAGAGATAACACCACCTTGTGGTGTGCCCCTTGTCACGACTTTCCTTGTCTTGCCAATACCCATATTAGAGTTAATGGCCCTACTCTTAAGCATGTTTTCTGTCCAGTTTTTTATCCGCTGATCGACACCTAGGTCACCCAGTGCATCGACTATTGCGGATATGTTCACGTTGTTAAACGCACCCTCAACGTCCAAGAAAGATGCCATAACATATTCCTTTATGTCAAGTGCCTTCTTTATGGTTCCGACAACGTCATGTAAGGCTGTCTCCACCGACCTTCCTTTCAGGTATGCGTGTTGTGCTCTACAGAAGTTATCAGGAGAGATGATGTTCCTGACATGGATGTCGACCAATCTTTCCAATGTTTTCAATAAAAACGATGACAGACTGATCGGCCTATAGTCTTTGGCGGTACTATGGTTTACTTTTCCCGCTTAGGGGATAAATACCACTGTAACCTCTCTCCATACTTTAGGAATGTATCCTGTTTCCAGGCTGCTCCTAAATATCATAATTAGCCATGGCATGATGGTGGTGATCGATTTTTGGAGTAGTGCTGGGAATATGCCATCTGGCCCTGGGGATTTATAGGGCTTGAAGGATGACACCGCCCACGAAATTTTCTCCATACTAACAATGGAACTGACTAATTCACTTATGTGGATTCGAGAAGCTGCGAGGTGCTCCAAAGTGGAGCCTTCATTTTCATCATCTCTGCAACCCGGAAAGTGTGTCTCCATAAGTAGTTCCAGAGTTTCGGTGCTACTTTCAGTAAAGTTACCATCCGGTTTCATCAGGAATCCAGGCGTACCGGGGTCTTTGGATAGCACCTTACGTAGACGTGATGCCTCCGTGGTACTCTCCAGCTCCTCACAGAAACGCTTCCGGGATTCCTTCTTAGCCCTTCAGGTTTCCCTCTTGAAAGTATTGAAGCTTTGACGATAGTCGTCCCAGCTTAACGGGTTCTGATCCCTCTTCGCTTTATTAAATAGTTTCCTACATTCTTTCCTTAGCTGCATTAGTTTAGGATTCCACCATGGTTGCCGGAATTTCCTAGGTACCTACCGCATCCTACATGAAGCATAGTAGTCTTCCCTTAAAGTCCTGGATAGATAATCTACTGAGTCGTCCAAGTCCTGTGTACCATGCAGTCCATCCGTTTCCGGAGGTGGTATGGTATCAATCAGATTACCGAATTTGACCCAGTCGGTTTTCCTAGGATTTCTAAAGGGGTTTTCCCTAGCCATCGTAAGCTGTATCGTAAAGATTATTCTGTGATGATCAGAGAATGAGCACTCGAGTGATACTCTACAATCAAGAATTCTGACTGAGTCAGTGTTCCCTACCAAAGTAATATCAATGACCTGTTCCCTGATCCTATTGAAAAACGTTGGTCTATTACCCCTATTGCAAACACTAAGGTTAGTATTTAGAAGGTATTGAAGTAAACACTCACCCCTGTCATTTATATCCGAGCTCCCCCACAGAGTATGATGGGCATTAGCATCACATCCTATGATAAGATCATGGCCCCTTGTATCACACCATTCCATTAGTGTGCGTAGGGCATGTGAGGGCGGATTGTCTTCGTCGTACGGTAGGTACGCAGATGATATAATTAGAGTTGGTAGCCCCTGTCGCTCTAATGCAACTACCGTTAAATCACCAGAACTGTAATTAGATAGAAGGAAAACTTTAATGTCTTTCCTGACCAAAATACAGCTCCTTATTTTACCTTCAGGGATTGGAGAGAGGAGCACATAGTTTCGTGACCGGAAGCCTCGAACTTTACTGGCTGCAAGCCAGGGTTCTTGGATTAAGGCCACGTGGATAACTTCCTTCTCCATAAAGCGCAGCAAGTCGGCCGTTGCTGCTTCGGAGTGGTGCAGATTAATCTGTACCATCCTCAGGCCGCTTGGACTCATCACTGCGTTTCTCTGCGGGCAAGATCAACCGAAGTTGGTTGAGCCCGTACTTTATGACGCCTTGAGAGGAACAAAGGAGTCGGAGGGATTCTGAACCAATTTTGATCCAGAGATCCTTACCTTCTCCATTGTCCCTCGTGCGTCCTCGTTCTATCGTCCAGTCATCAGTACCAAGTTCCTTATTCTGACGCTTGATTAGTGTTAGTATGGATTTGTCCTCCAGAATAGGAGGAGGAACCCACACTCTCACCGTCGTACGAAAAGGTACTTGGTCCAGTGGGACGATTTCAATCTTCGCGTTGGGCCAGGGTTCGCCAACTCCTCGGATGCAGTTTTTGAGAAAGCCTAGGGCTTTTTCATTACCGCATCCGATGATTTTGACACCATTTGACCATTTGGCGCCATCGAACGCAGTAAAGGAGTCATCCTCACTGCGTGCGAGTTCGTCAACTAGTGCCCGCAAGATCTTCTCCTCCAGAAGTAGCCATCTGTCCGTAGTAATTTTCCCATCGGGATGACTACGGTCTACTTGTAGCTCAGGTGCTGATGTTAAGCTAGTTGATGGTTTCAACCGCTTACCCTCAGACACCTGCGTTTCACCTGACCTTTGCCGCTTTATACTAGGCCTGCTTGCTGGACCTTTGGTGACCGTCGCCGTACCTCAAGAAGAGGAAGATGCAGACAGTCCCTTGGGTGTTGTGCTAGCAGACTTTGTCATGCCGCATTGGTCATCACCTCTCTTTGGTCCCGACGTGGCCTTCTTTGATGAAGATGGCCGTACGTTGAGATTCTCCGAGACGGTGATCGTGTTCGGTCCAGTGCTGGCATGGGGCACATGTTTAGATGTGGTCACATGCCTGCTCTGGTTTGGTTCTGTCTTAGTCGTGGCTTACCTGACCTCCACAACAGTAGTATTCATCATGGCCTCATACTTCTGTATGTGGTAGGTATGTTTACGCCGCAAACGCTTTTCTCGGGTAGTCAGAGTCGCAGGATCCCTAGAGTCCAGCGATCTGACGTACCGGAGAGAGCGTTTGTAGCCCGCCAACCTTTTCCGTTCGTCCTGGTCCGTGTCCTGTCCTTTGTTTGTATGTTTTTGGTCTCCCTTAACAGAGTTTCCCTTTGCAGGGTCTCCTTTTACAGGGTCATGGGCCTCTGGATTTTGTCCGTTTTCCTCCGCGTTTTGCGGCTCAGAGGACACCATGCGCACGTCCTCCTCATCAGTCTCGTAAAGATTTAGATCTTTCAGACCTGAGAGGTTGTCGTCACTGTCGTCCGAGGTTACTCTGTCCTGTCTGGTAAGAAATTTTTCCGTTCTGTCTACCCCAGTAGCATTTTCGACTACCAGACCTGGGGTACTTGTCCGTTTCGTCGCAGTCACAGTAGCTCCAGTGGCACTCAGACCTGTGGCTTCCACCTGAGTACTCACGTTACCCTTGGAGATTTTAGCACCCTCGACCAAGGACATAGGGCCATCTTTATCTTCTGACATTTCATGGGGGGGGGGTGTGGTTTTGGTAGTTTATACCTCTACCACAGGTGTGAAAAAAGACACTGCCGCTCCTCTGGAGTCAGACGCAGACCAGGATACCGCTCAATATGAGTCAGACGCACCCTGGATTTTTTTACGACCAAAAACATTCAGACTGACAGAACCAGATTGTACCTTCCAGCCGCCCTTAACATAGGGAACAGACGCTAGAAGTTACGGTTATGTTGCCTAGGTAACCCAAACCACAGTCCCGGACCGACATCAAAAAAGAAGGGGGGGGGGGAATTTGTAGCCGCCCTAACTAAGGGAACAGACGCTACCAATTTGAAGTCGTGATCGCTAGGTGACAGAAGATGGTCATTACCCCACAGCCGCTCTTAACATAGAGGACAGACGCTGTGAGGTATGGGGAGGGTAGTTCTTAGTTCACATCCTAGGATGCTTAAGCCTCTGCACCGTGCCCGAAGACTCAAGGTGACTACCCGCAGCAGTGGGAGATTGCGTCTATCCAGTCCTATAAGTATTTTGGTAGCACCCATATCAAGTTTTGGCCACAGGGCCTTTGATATTTTGCAATCCAATCTACTATTCCAGGACTGTTTAATGATATCACGTATTCTTTCGAATATCAACCTATTATAGTGACAAATGGGTGGTTTTACCATCCTTTCCCTGTCATCTATATCAAGGTTCGAACCTAATCTAGCTAGTTCGTCCGCAACCGTGTGACAATCCAATGCTCTAAGAGCAGCTTGACTATCAACATAAATTGTCACAACCGACCCCGGATCGATATGATTCCATATCAGTTCCGTCGCTTTCCAGATCGCTAGGATCTCTGCTTGGAAGACACTACATTCGTCAGGGAGTCTGAATGACCTTTTATGTTGATATCAGCGATATAGACACCGGCACCCGTGCCGGTATCCATCTTGGACCCGTCAGTGAAAACTACACACTCACCAAACAGTCTATCGGATACAATACAATCATCCCAATTTTGAAATTCTATCAAAGGTGTTTCCCCGAAGTCTAGAGTCGTGATATCATAATCCGTAATACCGCGAAGGGAATTACCCTGATCAAGCAGACCTACTTCGTACAAAATTTTTGTATGATTGTCGCGCGAAAGTTTTACTAACGAAGACTCGTAGAGTCTTAGTAGATTCCTAGCCGCCACACCCACTACAAAATGTTCTATAGGTGACAGGTTCAGAATGATGTTCAAGGCCGCTAGTGGAGTACTTCTGATGGCACCAGTAATGCCAATGGAGGCACACCTATGAGCTTTATTTATTTATTCCTATGGAATTCTTGCATGTGTAGTTAGCATTGAGACCCTTTTTCATTCTTTCCTGAGTATTCTCCTTCCATGACAGCTTGCTATCAAGGAAAATCCCTAAATACTTAGCTCCTCTAGATAAACCTAATTAGACGTCATCTAACTTTGGCAATCTGAAATTATCCACCTTATACCTTCTGCTAAATAGTAACAGTTCCGTTTTACAAGGAACACCCAGTCTCTTATCTTTCGCCAATAACGAGAGTTCACCTAGTGCAGTCTCCATGATGTCACTGATCGTGGATAGAATTTTTTGGTGTCCCCATGGTAACCCTTCTCCTAATGCAAAAGGGTCGAGTTAATAATTCTACTGTAGTGTGCTCTTGCATTACCCACCACTGTACAAAAACATCAACACACACACGTACATACACATACACCGCACACTCCAAACATAAACAAAATCGATCAAGCTGCACTTGAATGAAATGTGACGAATGCTTAAAGGGATCATATTGGTGTTTGAGTGACATTATTAAAGTCACTCAATTCCCCAATTTGAAGACAACCTGATTGGTCAACTCTTCAAGTTGCAACTGTCGAAATTAGAATAAGTGCATGTATGGAATAGGATTAAGCAAGATAGAATGTAAATTAGAATAAGTTAGAATAGTAAAGAAGATATGTAAATTTTATATAAAAAGAGCCCCTTGGCCACAAATAAAACAGATTAAGACTAAGACTCAAATCGGCAACTACATTGCCTTGAATTTTATTCAGAAAATCTCCTTTTGCCCTTATTAAGGTAAGATCGGCAAAAGCAATAGCGTAGCCAACGGCAAACACTGCCGGTTACAAAACAAACTCTTTAATTAATTTACTTTTGTTATTTTGACAAACCAACTCACTTGATCCTGCCAATCTAAAACCAACTCACTTGATCCTGCCAATCTAAAACCAACCCACTTGATCCTGCCAATCTAAAACCACCACATGGTGATCCTGCAAATCTCGATCCTGCCCACTTAATCTTGACCATGTAATCTCGATCTTTAGATGGAAGAATATGTACCTTTGGGCATAACAGAAGACATTCCTAAATACGTCCCAGAAAGATTAGGACCTCAAAAACTAACTTTGGAGGAATACAGTAGAAGACAGGAAAGGTTAAAAGATGACAAATTGACAACAATCCCAATAGACACCAGAATAAAAAAAAAGAGACGTGGACGTCTGGTCAGATTAAGAAAAAAAATTAGCAGAAAACCTTAGAATTGTCAGAGACGAGCAAAACCCAATTGCATGGGAAAAAGCTCAAGAAATTTGGACAGAGATAGATAAAATTAAGATAGAGATAAAAAAAAATGGGAAGACCTCAAAGTAAAGAGGTAACAGTGGAAGAGAATATAATCAATAATAATAATCAATCAGAAAATAAAGAGGAGATTGATAAAAAATTCTTTTTAATAATAATTGCAATTATTATATTCATAGTATATAGAATAAATAAATATTTTAAAGATTATGTCAAGAAAAAGGTGGCTACTGTTAATAATAACCCTGTTAATAGCAATGCTATAACAGATATATAAAAGATTATATATATATATATATAAAAAAAAAAAAAATTTTTTTGTAATAAAATAAATAGAAAATATATATATGTAGTAGTAGTAATAAAAATATGATTTATGGAAGAATTTGTAAATGAGTTAATGAGCAATGTATGCTCATTACTTCAAATTAAACAAATATTTTCAACACCATACCACCATGAAACGTTAGGTTCAGTTGAAAGAAACCATAGAGTTCTTAATGAATTTTTGCTGACAACAGCAAATGATTATGAATGGGACAAATGGATTCCATATTTTACGTTCGCTTATAATACAGCCCCTCATATAGATACAGGTTATTCACCTTTTGAATTAGTATATGGTAAATTGCCATGCTTGCCATCTGATACTTTTAATATAAACAAAAATAAAATTTACAATTATGATGATTATGTACAAGAGCTACGAGTTAGATTACAATTCGCATTAGATAAAGCCAAAAATATAATTAACAAAACCAAAGAAAAAAGAACATTAAATAATAAATATGAAAATAAGTTAAATTTAGAAGTAGGTGATCTAGTATTATTAAAAGTAGAAAATAGGAAGAAGAACCAAAGTCCGTATAAGGGTCCATATAGAATTATAAGTAGAAATGGAGTAAATACTTCAATAGACTATAATGGAAAAACCAAACAATTTCACAATAATCAATTAAAACCATTTAATTCTATGTTATAAGTTTATCAGAAATTTTTACTAACTAATTTTAATATTAAGATTTATATACATAAAAAGAAATATATGTAATTGTAAAACTATTTTTTTATAAGAAATATTATAAAATTGATTGTTACCATGCATGTACTTAGAAAAATCAATCCCCTAATTTTTCTCTTAAGGGCGAGGGTGTAGTGTGCTCTTGCATTACAAACCACTGTACAAAAACATCAACACACACACGTACATACACATACACCGCACACTCCAAACATAAACAAAATCGATCAAGCTGCACTTGAATGAAATGTGACGAATGCTTAAAGGGATCATATTGGTGTTTGAGTGACATTATTAAAGTCACTCAATTCCCCAATTTGAAGACAACCTGATTGGTCAACTCTTCAAGTTGCAACTGTCGAAATTAGAATAAGTGCATGTATGGAATAGGATTAAGCAAGATAGAATGTAAATTAGAATAAGTTAAAATAGTAAAGAAGATATGTAAATTTTATATAAAAAGAGCCCCTTGGCCACAAATAAAACAGATTAAGACTAAGACTCAAATCGGCAACTACATTGCCTTGAATTTTATTCAGAAAATCTCCTTTTGCCCTTATTAAGGTAAGATCGGCAAAAGCAATAGCGTAGCCAACGGCAAACACTGCCGGTTACAAAACAAACTCTTTAATTAATTTACTTTTGTTATTTTGACAAACCAACTCTCTTGATCCTGCCAATCTAAAACCAACTCACTTGATCCTGCCAATCTAAAACCAACCCACTTGATCCTGCCAATCTAAAACCACCACACTACTGCTATCCATCCACCAGGAAGTCCTGAACTCCGAGCCCTATAAGCTATTCCCTAATAGCCTCAATCCTTATATTATTGAAGGCTGAATATCCAAAAACGCAACCAGAGCACAGTGAGACATTTGGCACTTCTAGAACGACAAAACTAAAAACATAAACGCCTTCCAATTGTCTTGTTTGTTATTATAGTTTACAGTTAACATTCCATATACTATAGAAAAATAACTTAAAATATTGCAGAGTTCCTTTAACCCTAAATATAGGTGCTCAAAGTTGCTCATTTTAAGAATAAAATAATTTTCTTGTAATATTCCTGAAGCGGCATATTAATTTTGAATGCTTATATCAAAGAATATAAAGAAATTGGGGCTTGTCAGTTGGTAGGTAAAGGAGTTGTCATTCGGTACCTAACTCTAAGTATGTATTGGTAGAATTTTTGTATTAGTATTGGAGCTCCAACCACTTTCACCACACTTTCCAAACATACATACTTGCATAAAATCGTACATAAAAATTTTAGGAAAAATAAATAACATTTAAATTTCTACATTCGCAGATTTTTTAATTTATTTTGCCCACATCTAATCAGTAAACATTTAATAAATATATTTTTCGGACTTAAAATCTCTTTTTTTGTAAAAAAATAAGTTTATTTTAAATAATTTTTTCATTTTCAATACCAAAATATACAACTTTGTTTTGTCAATTTTAATTTCAACACACAAAAATTAATTGTCAAAAAAATTAAAAAAATATTTTTTTAGTTTGTGAAAAATAAAAATATTTCGGATTGTTAAATGCGATAAAATTGTGTAAAAAATTAAAAAATAGTTATGTGTTTGTGAAAAAACGTCGTTCAAGTCCTATTATCCCGGTATTTTCGCGAAAAAGTTTTGAAGTATTTTGAGAGAATTGAGTTCTCACAAGTGTGTTGAATTTACACAGAACTCGTCTGTGAAGAGAAGGAAATGTTATTGTTGTAAAACAATGTCATAGTCCAACTTCTTATTATTCTTTGGCTTATATCTTGCGAAAAATATTTCAGATATTTATATAGTTTCTTCAGTGTATTATAATTTAATACTTCGGAATTATTCCTCAATGATTTTTTAGGCAAAAGCTCATTTTTAAAGGTTTTTTTTAACTCTAAGAAAAAATAATATTAATAATAAAAATATATTTAAAAATTATATTTTAATGGAATAGATCTAATGACTGCAGCCAATTGCAGTTATCTAATTAAAATCCTTGCATAGGAATTTTTCCATAGAAACATATATGAAAATTGGCTGCAACCTTTTGCGATCTTCAGAGATATTCAAAAAAATTAGAGTGTCCTATAGAATTTAATATGTTTTTAAAATTAAGTGTAAACTCATGTTAGGGGTATATATAAATTTTGGCCTTGGCACCATGTATTAGCCCACAATTACTGCTTTTAAAAACCAATTACTTAAGCCAATCAGGGGTCATAGCTCTATTTAAAAAGTAACATTTTCTGTTTATTTCCAGATTTTTTTTCTTTGTAAAAACCGCGGGATTTATATTTGATTTTAAATTTTAATAAGAGTATATATTTTTTGTTAATGTTCTATTTAATTATTTGCAAATATTTGTACAATTTGAGACAAACTTCTAAAAGCGACTGCCCTAATATTCATTAGGGAGGTTATATAAAGCATGTTTGTAAAAATTATAGAAGAGCATGCACTAAAATTGCAATGCAGAGAATTTTAGACAAATCTGATAATGCTAACCCGTTTCAAACAGTATCTAAACGATGAAAATGTGTTTAACCCTTTCCGTGGTTTTGTCGAATATATTCCACATTACAATAGACTCTGTTTTTAAGCATTTTTTGGGTATAATATTTAACTTTAGTTTTAATTTTTTTCTTTTAGATGAAAATGAAGACTTTATTATATTTATAATTGAGATTTTGAAAGATCTTCCGTATTTTAAAAGTATTTAAAAAACATATTTTAAGAAATTGTCACTTATGACTACTTTTTAAAAAGTGCTTTTTAACAACGTTTAAAAAACAGCTTCATTTAATGGCCAAAAAATTGTATTTTAGGAGATCGGACTATGCAGATTTAAATTGTATTGTTTTGAAAGAAGTTTAAGAAGACATTTTACAAAAAAAAAAAAAAAATTCATAAAAAATATTGGTGGTACTTTTTGGAGACTGTTTTTCGAATGTCGAATATATTCAACATTTAACTTTGACCTTCTATAACTCACTAGGGAAAACTCAAATTCAAAAAATATTATTTTTCCCGGATTCAGCATACTCAAATTATCTTAAATATAAGTTTTCAAGTTTTTTTCTAAAGGGTTAAATCGGAAAATGGGTTTTATTAACTTTTTGCAGAGACTGTGCTACAAATATTTAAAATTTGCATTTTCTTATAAATAATTAGCAATCTGTATAAAATTGTCTATATAAAAATATATAAAAATTGAAAATCGATATCAAAAGCTTTGAGATATATGCGACCAAAGAATAAATTTTTATTCAATATATACTTGTAAAAAATGGGCGTGGCAGCAGTCTTATCGTGCTGATTATTATGTGGAGCGTTTGGCCAACTGTTTGCTAACTGTAACTAAAATTAGAACTCAATATTACTAAGATTTGATTAATGTCGTTCTAAAAGTGCCAAATGTCTCTCTGTGCAGAGTATAATACCTATTCTTCAAGCCGTGCTCAACACAACTTACCACTTCATGCAGTGCACTCTCAACATGCTGAGCGCCACTAATCCTTTTTCTTTGGGTGGCTTGCCTTACCGGCCTTGGGTATGAAAATAACCCTAACCTCCCTCCACCTCTTTGGTAAATACCTACTACCAAGGCATCTGAGACAAGTTCTTTAGTAGAGCTGGATATATGCCATCCGGCCCAGGCGACTTGAAGGGGTCGAATGAATTAACCGCCCATACTAGCTTTTTCCTAGTGACTATTTCCTCTATGCAACTGTAGGTGTTACTTGGCGCCACAGACTCGAAGTCCCATTGGTCGTCAACCACATCTTCAGTTGCAAAACAACCCGGAAAATGTGTTTCCATTAGCAGAGCTAGGGTCTCAGAGCTAGACTCAGTTCATGAGTTATCAATCCTTTGGATATACCCTATAACCTTCCTTAGTTAATATCCGTCGGAATCTTGATAAATCTTTGACATTATCAATGGATTCACAGTACTGGGACCATGAAATCCTTTTAGCCCTTTTAAGACCAGCTTTATACTTATTGAAACACATTTTATAGGTGTTCCAGTCAATTGCTTGACCTGTAAGCTTGGCCCTATTGAACAATTTCCTAACAGTCGACTTTTAAATTCTAACGTCGTTTCAGATGATGACATTATTATCAGTTATAAAATCAAACATTAACTCACCTCTTTTGTTGCTGTCCTTGCTGCCCATTGGCAATGATGAGCATTGGCATAATAGCCCGTCACAAGGATCGCACTTTTTCTTCTCGCATATGCCGTCAGCTCATGCACCTCAGAGCCGGGTGGGTCAGTCGCCTCGTACGGCATATACACCGAAGCCAGTGTGAGCGTACGCCTACCTTTGGCTTCTCTGTTTTTTACGGCTCCTAAAAGAATGAGAAATGAGAATACCTAATATATTCTTTGCCAGGATAGAAATCCTTACCTTGTCCTCAGAAGACGGGACAAATAAAGTGTAACCTTTGACCCTCAAACCAAAAACCTTGTTGTTAATCCATGGTTCCTGGATAAGGGCCACGTCCGTCTGTGCATCGATGAGGAAGGTTACGAAATCGGCTGAAGCTGCTTCACAGTGATGCAGGTTTATCTGCACCACTAGAAATTTCTTGGGTTCTGTCATGTTTCGGGTACCGGAACCTGATAGTGCCAAGACCAAACCTGGCTGCGGGGGTAAATTATCCTCTTTGATAATGACCAGAGAACAGGAGTAATATTAGAGTTGGTGCTAGTCCATTTGTTGCGTTGTGTTGTCCAGGGTTCTGGTTAGGTGACCTTTGGCCGATTTGACGGCCGCCTCCCACAATCCGCCAAAATGTGGTGCCCTAGGGGGAATAAAACGGAAATTAATGAATTGGTTCGAGCAATAATTTGTAATAAAATTTTAATTTTTTGGCTCAAAAAGGAACGACTTTAATTGAGTCAAGTTAGAATTTGCACCAACGAAATTTGTTGCATTATCACAGAATATATCTGTGGGCAGACCTCTACGACCAATCATCCATTTTAGGGCAGCAATGAAGGTATCTGTTGATAGGTCGGATACCACTTCAATATGGACAGCTTTGGTGGCGAGACAAACAAATATAGCGATGTATGTCTTGTAGGTGACCACTAATTCCTAGTTAGGTGTTGACTGGACCACAAAAATCGACAGCACACCTTGCGAAGGTACTTGACGGGTTGAGTCGTTCCACAGGCAAATTTCCCATCATTTGTTGCAGCAACTTTGGGCGATATGGAATGCATTGGGGACACAAATTAACAATGCGACGACACAAATTCCTGGAGTTGATGATCCAAAATTGTTGGCGAATCAACGACATTAGAGCCTTGGGTCCAGCATGGTAGTTACTGATGTGCAGATGACGTACGTAACAGTGGACGAAATGGCATTTGTTGGGCAAGATTATGGGGTGTTTCTGGCCTTCAGAAATCGCTGCGTACTCCAAGCGACCGCAGACCTTGAGCGAGTTGAAAGCATTTGATGAATCTAGGAAGGGGTTCAGACACTTTAAAGCACCTTGGGGATCTTTCTTCTTTAGAGCTCGAGTTATGTCATCTTGAAAATGTAGTTTCTGGATGTTGAAAACGATACAAAGTTTAACATTTTCTAATTTTTGGGGCTGCAAAGAGTCAGAATTGGAAATATTAGTTTTTGTTTTTTGAACAAAACGAAACATCCAGGCAATAATACGAATGATTTTTAGGTACGAGCTATATTTTCCAATAGAATCCAGAATGTAGTTAGATTTTGCTTCGAGACAAAGTACAGTTTTACGTTTTTCTTTGTAGAAGACTTGCTGATTTTCTTCGCAGAGTTTATCCACTTTAGTAGGGGGCCACTGAACAGGATCGAGAACAAGAAATGCTGGTCCGTTGAACCAGATGGATGAGGCGAGTTCCTGAACAGTTGAACCACGAGAAACGATGTCAGCAGGGTTGAAATGATTTGGGACATGTCGCCAAACGCAGCCATTAGTTAGATCTTGAATTTCTGATACCCTGTTGCCAACAAAAACGGATAAAGTGGAAGAATGTTGCTTTAGCCAGTGAAGAACTAGTTGCGAATCTGTCCACAGAACGACTTCCAAATTTGGTATTGCGAAAAGGCCTTTGATTTTGGAGTACAGTTTCGCTAGAAGATGTGCTCCACACAATTCAAATTTGGGCAACGATTTTCGCTTCGTAAGAGTAACTCTAGATTTGGCAGTGAAGAGCCGAACAGAATTATTTCCTGAAGAAGTTTTAGAATCAGGAGCGAGACAAAAACGAGGAATTTTGAGGGAACTTAGTAGTTTGAGATCAGAGACATTCCCAAGCCGAGTGTATTTCTTGAGGTACAGACTCATCCCAGCCAATTTTGAGAATCCACAACTCTTGCATGATGATTTTAGCCTTTGTAATGAGGGGAGATAAAAGTCCTAGTGGATCGAAAAGCGCTGACGAGAGCGACAAAATTGTTCGTTTGGTGATTTTTTCATCAATTTGGACTTTAGGCAAAAACGAGAATAGGAAAACGTCTTTTTGTTGGTCCCAAGTAATACCAAGAGCGCTAGTTACGGCAGAATCTTCAATATTAAGGTCTTTGATAGTTTTATCGTCTTGAAAATCCCTATGATTTGAGTGCCACTTATCCAACTGAAACGAACCACGAATTAAAATTTCATTCACCTCCTGCTTCACACAGAATTTTATATTATATACTGGAACCAAGAGCGAACAAATTTATGTATTTTCTTGTATATAAAAATTAGCGGTAAAATTTTACAGTCACTATTTTATATTAAATATTAATATTTTATTCGACCTTTCAATTTCTTCAAATCAAATTATTAAACGAGCTCGAGGTCAAAGTTTTATTAAATTCTTCAATTTATTTATTTATTTTCTTCAATATTTCGCCATCCACTGGATAGCATCTTCAGGAATCTACAATTATTTTATTAACAAAAAATATTTACTAAACCACTGTTTCAAGAACAATAACAAACAAAACATTTTCACTTACAAAATGAGTAACAATAAACAAACAATAAAAGCACGTCACAACGCTTTTACATTTAATATTGCACTAATTATTATAATCTTATTTTTTTTATTATATGTCTGTAACTCTGCGCGCAGTTTTCTGTGTCTGTTTTGTAGTTCATTCTTTTTTCTCTTTTCACATTGATAATATGAAGCATCTCCAACATATATCGTTTGTTGTTTTTGTTTTCCCTCTGTAAGATTTCAATGTTGTCTAAGTTGGGAATGTGACCTCTCTCTGCACAGTGGGACATGAGTGCAGTTTTTTGTGTACTTAATTTATTCTTGTTTCTTAGATCAGATCTGTGTCCAGCTATTCTTGTCCTTAATTTATTCTTGGTTGTTCCTATATATACCTGTTCACATGCTTCTGAACCGTCACCATTGCATTTTATTTTATATTATCCATTTTATCGATCTTACTCTTAGTATTAGAAAATAATTGTCTAAGTGTATTGTTTGTCGTTGAAGCTATCCTATATCTTTCCCTATTGTATATTCCTGAGTTTTCCAATCTCTCCGATATTCCAGGTACATATGTCATCGATTTATATATCACAGGTTCCGCATCATATTTCCTGCATTTCTTTTATTGTCCTTAGGTAGATTTTTAATGATGTCCTTTGGGGATGCGTTCATTCTTAGTATTTTAATTATCCTATCTTTGTTGTCTTTATGAAACTTTTCGTCGCTTATTGTCAAGACTCTTTTAATAAAGGTTCCGGTCATATTCATTATCACATGTTTGGGCTGGCAGGAGTAGAAATTGATATTGCGTCCTGATGCTGTCGGTTTTTGATACCAATCCATTCTTATATCTTCACCATCTCTCATTATCACTGTGTCCAAATATGGCAATCTACAATTGTCTTCCTCCTCTATTGTAAATTGAATTTGTCTGTGAAAGTTATTGAATACCTTGAGGGTATCATCTATTGCACTATTTTTTATAATCCCAAAAAGGTCGTCTTCATATTTTGTCAAGAATCTAGGTTTTTCATTTAATTGTCCAATACAGGTATTTAATAGTTCTTCCATAACTATATCAGCCACAACCGGCGAGGCCGGTGAGCCCATTGGTAATCCTTTACATTGTGTGTAGATTTTGTCCTTGTATTTGAAATAGCGGTTCTCCTTAATGCAGAACTTTAATATTCGCATAAATAAATTCCTGGGTATAGTCGTATGTTTCTCCAGTTCGTCCCATTTGTCATCTATTACATCAAATGATACCATCTTTTCGTCTGAATTTATCTTGGCGTTGTTCAACCTGTCCTTAAATTGCACTGCATCCCGTATGTTATATTCTGAATTCTCCGTGAGTTTTTTCAGAATTCCGGGAAATTCTTCTTATCAGTCGGGATAAAGTATTTTTGTCCCAGCGGACACAAGAAGAAATTTGAGAAATTGAAGGAGAAACAGAGAGAGAACCTAGGTATAATTCATAATGAAAAATGGTTCGTCAATAAGACAGATACGAACATACCAGACGATATACAGTGGTTACTCTCGCTGGGACAAAAATGCTCTATCCCGACTGATAAGAAGAATTTCCCTTTATTTAAACTTATTGCTGATGGGGAGGATTGTATACAAACTCTAGAAGATTTTGTATACAAACTCTAGAAGATAGAGAAGAACAAGGGATTACAAGAACAAAATTTGTATCAATGTTGGAAAACCACATCAACAAACACAATCTAACTGGAAGAGAACGTTTTATATTAAGCATAGTGGACAACACTAGACGTTTTTTGCACAAAAATAAACAGATCTTGGTTTTAAATGCAGATAAGGGAAATGCGACGGTTATGATGAATAAGGAAGACTATGAAACGAGAATGAATGATATACTTGGCGATATGATGACTTATAGAAGAATGAATAAAGATCCGACATCATCATTACAAAAGAAGAATGGGGACCTGGTAGATGAACTTTTTAGGTGCAATATTTTATCTAACCTAGAAAGAACAACACTTAAAAATGACGCAGCGACAGCGCCCAGAATATATGGACTTCCTAAAATCCATAAGGGTAACTTCCCACTTAGACCAATCTGTGCATCAGTAAATTCTCCAGCTAGTGGTTTATGCCAGCTTCTAACCGGAATTCTGAAAAAACTCACGGAGAATTCAGAATATAACATACGGGATGCAGTGCAATTTAAGGACAGGTTGAACAACGCCAAGATAAAGAAAGAAAAGATGGTATCATTTGATGTAATTTCCTTATTTCCTAGTATAACAGTAGATTATGCCATTAGAGTAATAGATGATAAATGGGACGAACTGGAGAAACATACGACTATACCCAGGAATTTATATATGCGAATATTAAAGTTCTGCATTAAGGAGAACCGCTATTTCAAATACAAGGACAAAATCTACACACAATGTAAAGGATTACCAATGGGCTCACCGGCCTCGCCGGTTGTGGCTGATATAGTTATGGAAGAACTATTAAATACCTGTATTGGACAATTAAATGAAAAACCTAGATTCTTGACAAAATATGAAGACGACCTTTTTGAGATTATAAAAAATAGTGCAATAGATGATACCCTCAAGGTATTCAATAACTTTCACAGACAAATTCAATTTACAATAGAGGAGGAAGACAATTGTAGATTGCCATATTTGGACACAGTGATAATGAGAGATGGTGAAGATATAAGAATGGATTGGTATCAAAAACCGACAGCATCAGGACGCAATATCAATTTCTACTCCTGCCAGCCCAAACATGTGATAATGAATATGATTGGAACCTTTATTAAAAGAGTCTTGACAATAAGCGACGAAAAGTTCCATAAAAACAACAAAGATAGGATAATTAAAATACTAAGAATGAACGCATTCCCAATGGACATCATTAAAAATCTACTTAGGGACAATAAAAGGAAATGCAGGAAAGATGAAGCGGAACCTGTGATATATAAATCGATGACATATGTACCTGGAATATCGGAGAGATTGGAAAACTCAGGAATATACAATAGGGAAAGATATAGGATAGCTTCAACGACAAACAATACACTTAGACAATTATTTTCTAGTACTAAGAGTGAGATCGATAAAATGGATAATATAAAATAAAATGCAATGGTGACGGTTCAGAAGCATGTGAACAGGTATATATAGGAACAACCAAGAATATATTAAGGACAAGAATAGCTGGACACAGATCTGATTTAAGATACAAGAATAAATTAAGTACACAAAAAACTGCACTCATGTCCCACTGTGCAGAAAGAGGTCACATTCCCAACTTAGACAACATTGAAATCTTACAGAGGGAAAACAAAAACAACAAACGATATATGTTGGAGATGCTTCATATTATCAATGTGAAAAGAGAAAAAAGAACAGACACAGAAAACTGCGCGCAGAGTTACAGACATATAATAAATAAAATAAGATTATAATAATTAGTTCAATATTAAATGTAAAAGCATTGTGACGCACAGTGGTATAGGAAAAAAAAAAGAGGGAAATAATTCGGTAACTTCTAAACGGTTAATCCGATTTTAATGAAATTTGGTATGCACAAAGAGGAGGTGTTGTTGAGTTTAGGTTTTGAATTTGGACCTTATAGGCCAACCAGGGGCCCGGCGGGGGGTCCTCAAATTAGGACACCTAGGCTATGTTAAATTTTTAAAACGATCCTATTTCTTCATTTGAGTTCCGATTTAAAAAAAATTTCGTATATAGAATCTCCTCATCGAGCACTATAAAAAATGTCGTAGCAGTAAATTATCTCTTATAGTTTAGGAGATATTCGCATTTGAAAATTAAAATTTTAAAATTTTTACCGTCCTTACTTTAGTTTTTTTGATAATAGCGGGTCCAAATATTCCCGATTTTCGCCATTTTTTTTATTCGCTTAACAACAAGTTTATATATCAAGCAGTGAAAGAATTATGTAAAAATCATGACTGAGTCCAAAGTTATAGGCATTTTAATTTAAAAAATAAAAAAAGGCGATTTTTTGTCAGTTATCTAAAAAGTTTCTAAGAAGATGTATATAGAATTTATACTTTTTGGAAAGCTGACTTTACATAAAGTACGATAAATGAAACAAAACCTAAAAATTTTTGATACCGAGGGGACCAGGTCCATCCAAAAAAACCCTATTTTTATGGAAAATTCAATTTTGAGCAAAAATTCTCAAATCGCATAGTCAATATCAAATTATAGTGACCTGTTTTATATGACCCAATATGTTCTTAATCATTTTGTAACGGGTTTCGATAACCCCGCCCCTGGTATGGATATAATAGGCAAAAAACCAAAAAATCCCAATTTTGGGATTTTTTAAAACTTTTTTTGGGAATTCCGGGATTTCTAATAAGAAAATTCGAAATTTTTATTTAATTTTGGATTTTAAGTAAAAAATCTACCTAACTGTAAAATTTCATCAAAAAATATTCATAAATATTATATAAAATAAATAATATTTATTGCAATTTGAAAAAATTGTATCTTCGCAAAAACTGAATAAAAAACATTTTTTAATTTTTTTTAAAAAAAGTATTCCGCGAATTTTTTAATTTTTAAAAATTATATACAGTTTTGAAAAATAGACAAAATTACCTTTCCATTGATATATAACATGCCTACCTAATGTTTTTTAAGTGACAAATTAATTAGGGAAAACTAAACATCTTTTAGAAAATTTACCTAGCACTATTATTTTCATCCATATATGTAACAAATTTAAGAGTTAACCTTATGGATGAAAATAATAGTGCTATGTAAATTTTCTAAAAGATGTTGAGTTTTCCCTAATTAATTTGTCACTTAAAAAACATTAGGTAGGCATGTTATATATCAATGGAAAGGTAATTTTGTCTATTTTTCAAAACTGTATATAATTTTTGAAAATTAAAAAATTCGCGGAATACTTTTTTTAAAAAAAACCTGTTACAAAATGATTAAGAACATATTGGGTCATATAAAACAGGTCACTATAATTTGATATCGACTATGCGATTTGAGAATTTTTGCTCAAAATTGAATTTTCCATAAAAAATAGGGTTTTTTTGGATGGACCTGGTCCCCTCGGTATCAAAAATTTTTAGGTTTTGTTTCATTTATCGTACTTTATGTAAAGTCAGCTTTCCAAAAAGTATAAATTCTATATACATCTTCTTAGAAACTTTTTAGATAACTTAAAAAGAAAAAGATACTTTTTTCCCAAAAAAAATGACAAAAAAATCGCCTTTTTTTATTTTTTAAATTAAAGTGCCTATAACTTTGGACTCAGTCATGATTTTTACATAATTCTTTCACTGCTTGATATATAAACTTGTTGTTAAGCGAATAAAAAAAAATGGCGAAAATCGGGAATATTTGGACCCGCTATTATCAAAAAAACTAAAGTAAGGACGGTAAAAATTTTAAAATTTTAATTTTCAAATGCGAATATCTCCTAAACTATAAGAGATAATTTACTGCTACGACGACATTTTTTATAGTGCTCGATGAGGAGATTCTATATGCGACATTTTTTTTAAATCGGAACTCAAATGAAGAAATAGGATCGTTTTAAAAATTTAACATAGCCGAGGTGTCCTAATTTGAGGACCCTGGTTGGCCTATAAGGTCCAAATTCAAAACCTAAACTCAACAACACCTCCTCTTTGTGCATACCAAATTTCATTAAAATCGGATTAACCGTTTAGAAGTTACCGAATTATTTCCCTCTCTTTTTTTTCCTATACCACTGTGCGACCGTGGTACCGAGACAAGTAAAAAGAACGATGATGCTTGATTGAATTCAACTATGACAATGATTTTATTTATTTAAACATTATTTTCTTAAGCCTAACAATTGATCATGTAAATAAGGGCTATACTGTTGTTGTTGTCATATTATTTGTTTCTCACTTCCAATGTACCAACTCAACTTGTTTACTTATATTCAAAATATGCAAAAACAAAATACATGCAATAAGTCTCCAAAATAATAAATTGCATTTTGTAATAAGAATTGAAGTGAGAAACAAATAATAAAAACTAAAGGCCTAACTATAATATGCTTAAACAAACTAAAGTCAGCTTAAGCAACTGTGCGAACACATATAAAATGTATGTGACAAACTATAATGTGTTTCGTCAAGTTTCGTCAAATTTTATTTGATTAAGCAAAGAGCGATACTGACAGCACATTACGTAAGGAATCAATTGTTTGTTTATTATACACAAAGAAAATAAAGAAAAAAAATTGAAAGCTACAAGAAAATGAATTTATTTCAATAAAATATTTTGAAATATGTATTTTTTTATTACGTGTGTCACATAAATGTGCAAATAGAGCTAAATTGTTTTGAATGCACATAAGTACATTACAGCCACCTAAAAGTTTCCTCGGATTTCCTTAAGCATTTGAGAGACTTTTCGTTCGATTTTGACATTACCTTAAGCAAGCTTATGCACATTATAGTTGGGCCTTAACGGGTCATTACCAAAAATAAGTACAGTGTTTAGTAAGAGTAAAAAATAATGACAAATTACAGTGGCAACAGTGAGCCAAAAATATGAACAAAATTTAAATACAATTCAAATTGAAATGTTATACGGTGACCTAACAGAATAAATAAAATACTTTAATATTTTCTTTTTAAATACATACATATGCGTATGATGTGTCCAGCGGGCAACATTTTGAAGGAATACCTGTTCAGTTTTGTTGTATAAAATGTGTTACACTAAGAATGGTTGCATTTTTACTAGTTAAAAATTCCCGGGAATCGGGAAGTTAAAAATCACTACATTTCACGGGAATTTTTTAACGACGCTTCCCGGGAACGAAACCCAACATATAATATACTAAAACCAAACGTCCTTCCAGACAGCAACGAAAAATAGCAACGGCAGAGAAAAAAATTCGAGTTTTTGGGAATTAAGTGGTAACACCACAGGGGAAAAATAAATTACATAGCAAGTAAAAAATAACATGGAAAACTCAATGGAAAGTGGTGGGAAACACAAAAAGGAATCAAGATTATATCCTTGGAAAATTGGATTCTTCCAAAATGGTCAGTAAAATTATTGCTCGTAAACTGTATAGGATCTAAGGAGCATCGCGCCAAAAACTCCTTGGAATATGGTAGGAGACATGGTAAGACTAGACTAAATCCTTGGAATATTAGATTCTTCCAAAATGGTCAGTAAAATCGTTGCTGGTAAACTGTATAGGATCTATGGAGTGTGGGTTAAAAGGATTAAGGATTAAAAAATCCTTCGTGCAAAATATCTGCCGGCTAGATCTTTGGGAAAGTGGAAAGTCGATAAGTTAAAATTGTAAAAGTCGAAGTGTCGACTTTACATGCATATACTGCATGGTAGGGATTGAAAAAATCCTTCCGTGTAAAAAATCGGTAGACTAGATCCTTGGAAATTTGGTTTCTTCCAAATTATACGGGATCTAAGAAGTGTCGCGCCAAAAACTTCTTGGAATGTGGATTAGAAGGATTGAGGATTAAAAAATCCTTCCGTGCAAAATATCTGTCGGCTAGATCTTTGGGAAAGTGGAAAGTCGAAAAGTTAAAAACTGGAAAACTCGGGGGAGTTTTTCCTACCGGACCATCTATCCTCCCCCATCTTTAGAGTCGCTTAAGTTGAGGGAGGGTAGATTGTCTACCACCTGGGAATATTATATTCCCCGCAGACCAAAAAACTGAAAGAAACAACATGGAAAATAAAAAGATGAAATTACGGTGCAGGGCCTAAATAACCGAGGCGGCAAGTATTGATCTACTCGTGAGTCACGTGTCGTCATCATCCTGCAATCGTGAGGAAAATAGTACTACGGAGGTGGATACCTTGGCCTCCATAGGGGTGAAAGAGAAGGATGTATTCAACGAGAGAGCTCTAAGCTACCTCAGCCTTTAAATATAGGTGAGGACTCCGGCTCTGAATCCTCAGATGATGATAACACCATTATAACAAATCCCAAAAAGGATGAAAAAGAGCAAATGGTGAAACAGGTGAGTGATAGCATAGCTAAACTCCCTATTACTAAGAAAAGACTATCTGGAGCACAGAGGAGGAAGTTAAAAAAGATGCTTAGTCAATACCACGACAGTCTAAAGGAAAAATCGGACTCTCTCACAAGTTCTAAGGCAAAGAGGATCGCGGAGTTGACAACTGAGAATAAACCTAAGAAGAAAAAGAGCTCCCCTTCTTCTAATACACAGTCGAAGTCAAGCCATACTTCACTCAAAGGAACCTCAAGTCAGAATACTGCGAGTAAGAGTGACAACGCCAAACCAAATGTTCCGAAGATGACCACGTCGGCGAAATCAACCTCGAAGGTAGGGGTATCTCAAAAGAAGCCCCGAAAAACGAGGAAGGAGAGGCTAGACAGTGAAAAAGGAAAAGAGCCGCCATCTTACGCCAAAATTGCTAGAAGAAGACACCGGGACGATCTCTGCTATGCAGTTTACGATGCCGATAACCTGACAGGCAAAATAGACCAACAGAGTAAAATAGAAGACCTGGTCAACAATAAAATAGTGGACCACGCAATCGCTTCAAAGGGCAAACACCAATGTGTTAGCACCCTAAAGAACATGGTGGTAAGTATCCCTCCTCCCTGGGATGGCGCTTAGCTAGGACTGGCAAAGAAGAGCGAGCTTCCGGTGCTCTTAAAGTCCACTATATACATAAAAGGATGGGACAGTAAACTGGCTAATGAACGTATACTGGAAATTCTTGGTGGTTAAAATGCTGAACTGGCCGAAGAACCTGAGGTAACTTTATTTGTAATAGTTATCAACCAGAACTCTATGGCTAGTCTTGCCAAGAATAAAGGTAGTGCTTACTTCGCCTCTAAAGCTGTCATATTCAAAATTGGGAATTTGCCGTTTGGAAAGTCTGATACAATAAGCCTCGAAAAGGACACTAAAAAACCTAAGAACACTGCATCAGTAGCCACTACTGATTACGTTGAGGAGTCAAATCCTAAAAGCGAGAAAATTACCACTAACTCGCCAAAAGAAAGTGACCTTTCCAAAAATGCGATAAGGACACTAAAACGCCTATGCATCTTTAGCATACCAAAGTACCCAAAGCATCATTAGCAAGTACAGGTATTGTTGTGGAGGAAATCACTCACTCGACAGAACAGCAGTGCTTTCCAAAATTGGAAAGGTGTCGATTAAAAAGACTGCTCTTCCTATGCCTGATAAGGAGACCGCAGTGCCATCATAGAATCCACTGCATTAATAGCCACTTCAGGCTACCCGGAGGAGTCAAATCCAACGAGCAAGGAGGAAGACAGTTTAATGGATGAACATGATTGAGGTTATCCTCATAAACCTCCATCGGAGCGAGACAGCTACCAACGCTCTGATGGCTAAAATTAAAACAGGTAAGATATATATAGCTTTAATCCAGGAACCTTGGACGATTCGCAACAAGGTTTCTGGATTAAATCACGTAAATTTCCAACTTTTCTACGCTGATAAAGGGTCTCGACCGAGAACATGTATCTTATGTCACAAGAACTTATGTTGCCTCATATCTTATATGTTTCGATGGATGGAATATCTAGCAACGTTTCCAGAGCCTTGGTTGAATTAGTACACATGGCACCACTTATACCCAAGCAGCATGTACGCTGAACTCCATGTAGTAATTTGATATTGCACTTTTTGTCTAAAGCAGTCCACCAGATTATTGAAGCATAAGTTAGAATTGGCCTAATTACACTTTCATAAAGCCAATTTGTCATAGTAGGACTAAGACCCCATTTCATGCCTATAGTTCTCCTACATATCGCCCAGCACCGATGTGCCTTGTTGATCTCATCATCCGGGTTAACATTTAGGCCTCTCGGTTGAGCCCAGCTCAAGGTCGTATTCAGAGACTCCTCAGCTCTTCTACACAAGTAATTTGGATCCTTTCCCTTTAAAAGTGTTACGACATCGTCTGCATAGCAGACAGGTCTAAGTCCCTTCTCGGTTAGGGTCCTTAAGAGGCTATTAATCGTGGTAGCCCACAGTAAAGGTAACAAAATGCCACCCTGTGGTATACCGAGAAATACCTTTTTCCTGATAGTTATATCGTACATCTCGCAGCTTATCCATCTGTTCCTTAGCATGTGGTTGATCCAGTTACGGAGCACCCGGACAATTTGAAACTGGTCTAGGGATTGGATAATAGTATGTACTAAAAAATTAATGTATGTGACCTGTGTTCCTCTAGTTTTTTAGAAATGGGTTGTGCTAGGTTACGTATATGGTAGTATCAATCAATAATTCAACATTTCGGAACTCTATACAAGATTTTACGGTCCGAGCAGTGTGGATCGGGGCGTTATCTTAACAACTGATGCTCGAAGGTGCCATAATAGAAAATTGCTCCCCATACCTTGACGCCACCACTGCTATGTAAGTACTATTTTCATGACCTTCAGAAGGAACCACATTATATGGCTCGTCTACATATCAGTGTTGGTGGCGTCATGGTATGGGGAGCAATTTCCTATTGTGGCACCTTCGAGCATCAGTTAAGCTCAAAAATAAATGGGTCAATAAAAAATGCTTTTTTTTCGGTTTTCAACCCTAGCCCTTGGACCCTGCAACAAGATAACGCCCCGATCCACACTACCCGGATCGTAAAATCTTATATAGAGTTCCAAAATGTTGAATTGTTGAGCTGGCCTCCATATTCACCAGACTTAAACATTATAGAAAACTTGTGGGAATGAGTTGCCCGAAAAGTTTATGAGTCTGGAAAGCAGTATTCAACAATTCCTGAACTAATCTATGCAATTAAAGAAGTCTGGAGCTCAGTTCAACTGAATTACATGGTCATGCTATATGAATCACTTCCAAACAGCATTTGTGAAGTGTTAGTCAACCAAGGAGGTTCAACACATTACTAAAATAGCTTAGTTTAATTTATATCGTTGTAAATAATCTAAATCAATATGTTTTCATTGATGGAAAGGTGTTTAGTGTTGTAGCAGAATTCTCGTCGCAAAAATGTGGTATTTGCGGAGCCTCACCTACAATGATGAACGACTTAAATTTTTTTTTTTTTCATTTTAGTTATTATTTATTGAATCTTTCTTACATAGAAATTTACAATAAGTATTGAAATCTTAACCTAAACTATAACTAACGTCGTTATTGCCACTGCAATTTCAACAAAAGTTCTCGATAATTTGATTATCTGGCAAAATCCAATGTTTCCGTTCTTCTCAGTCGTCTATGACCCTCAAATGACAGCAACTCCCTGGCAAGGGGATTTGGGTGATCCATTAGTTTCGACAGGTAGGTTAAACAAGAGAGTTTGATCTCCTCGCGTATTATGGGGACATTGAGATCCCTATGAATATTACTATTGCGAATGTACCACGGGGCACCTGTTATTGACCTTAACAGTGCTGACTGCTTTCTTTGTAATTTTTCAACATTAGATGAGGAGGATGTTCCCCACATTTGAATGCCGTATAGCCATATCGGTTTTATAACTGTTTTGTACAAAAGCACTTTGTACTCCAAGTCTAGAGCAGACCGTGGTCCAATTAGCCAGTACAATTGAGCTGACTTTAATTTTATTTGTGTAACCTTGGCTTCAATGTGGTGAGTCCATGTTAAGCGGCGATCAAGGTGGATACCAAGATATCTCACATGGCTTTGTTCAGGAATTTTTATATTGTTTATCTGCACGGGAGGACAATTTTCCCTTCTTAAAGTAAATGTAACGTGAGTACATTTTGTAGCATTGACTTTTATTTTCCATTTGTCCAGCCATTTTTCCAATTCGCCGATGTGAAACTGGAGTTGTTCAGAAGCTATTGAAGGGTTTGCATGCATGCTTACAAAAGCGGTATCATCCGCAAATGTAGATGTGTGAGTCAGTGCGCTCGTTGGCATATCTGCAGTATATAAAATATATAGGAGCGGACCTAGAATACTCCCCTGGGGTACTCCAGCAGATATTTTTCGACGTGAAAAGATCACATTTTTAGATCTGATTTGAAAAGATCTTTCATATATGTAATTTTTAAGCAGTTTGTGAACATTCGCAGGTAGTAATGTGATAATTTTGTGTATTAGTCCATCGTGCCAGACTTTATCAAAAGCTTGAGAAATATCTATGAATAATGCAGAGCAATATTGCTTGCTCTCGAAGGCCTTCCGAATAAGAGTTGTTATTCGATATACCTGTTCGATAGTGCTGTGCTTTCTTCTGAAACCAAACTGATGGCCAGGAATAATGCAATTATCGTTAAAGTGTACTAAAAGGCTTTCAAGCAATAACTTTTCAAAAAGTTTTGAGAATAAAGACAACAGGCTAATGGGACGGTATGATGTCACTTGAGTGACATCTTTCCCCGGTTTTGGTATCATAACAATCTCGGATACTTTCCATGAGTTAGGGAAGTATCCAATACGTAGCATCGAGTTAAAGATGAACAAAATAATTCTCAGTGCTGAATTGGGCAGGTTACTTATCATCGTGGTAGTAATTTTATCTATACCAGGTGATTTTCCTGCCTTTAGACCTTTGATTGTCATCTTCACGGTAGAGAAACGGAATTTTATTGGGTGTGGAACGACATTATTTATAATGTTAGCACTAATAGAAGAATCTGTATCATTTTGAGTAAACACATTATCCAAGTGATTGGCGAATGCTTCAATTTTTTCTGACGTATTTCTTGCCCATTGACCATTCTGGAGGCGTATAGGTGACTCATATGCAATAGGGCACTGCATATTTTTAACAGTTTTCCAGAGACTATATTCTGTTTTCTTAGTAGGGTCTAAGTTTTTGAGATAATTTCTCAGATTAGATTCCTTATTATCCTTTAAAGCGATGTGAAGTCTTCTTTGGCACTGATTAAGTTTAACCTTTATGTTTGGAGATCGTGATTGTTGCCATTGACGTCTGAGTGTTCTCTTTTCTTTAATAAGAGACTCAATGTTCCTAGGACATTTCGATTTTTTGAAGTCTCCCAAGGTGACTGGGGGTGTAGACACTTTGACAGCATCTTGTAAGATATCCGTAAATATATCGACAGCGAATTGTATTTCATGGTCATTCTTCAATGAAATGTTTTGTGGCAGGTGTGAGCTAACATACATTTTATACTTTAACCAGTTCGTTTTCTTGTTAGGGAAACAAGAACAATAGTTTTCCAATTTATTTGGGGTTTCTAATAACGTTAAAATTGTAGGCGAGTGGTCTGACGAGAGGTCCAATGAAGGGATCACTGAAATAAATTCTCGTTTTATATTTTTGATTACAGCAAAGTCAATTAGATCGGGAATCTTATTGAGGTCTGTAGGCCAATAGGTAGGTTGGCCACTAGATATGGCATCTAGTCTGTTGTACGATATTGCTTCTAGCAATTGTCTGCCTTTGGGAGTAATGAGGCGAGAGCCCCAAAATGTATGTTTTGCATTATAATCACCAGCTGCTATGAATCTTGGGCCAAGAGTTTTAAAGTATTCGAGAAACTGCTCTCGATTAACATTATACCTAGGAGGACAATATATTGAAGATATTGTAACTCGACTATCAGGTATATTTATAGAGATGGCCTGGATATGGTCCTTTTTGTATTCTGGCATTGGGAAATGTCTAATATTTTTTCTCACTAAAATGGCTGTTCCACCACAGGCTCTGCCACTTGGATGTTTTGTATCGTAAGTGTAGTATCCATTAATTCTGAAACAATTCTTTAGGGTAAAGTGTGTTTCAGAGACAAGTAGTACGTCAGTTTCCTGAAGTAGCAGGAATTGTTCTACTTCATTCTTGTGTTGGCTAAGGCCGTTGGCATTCCAAAAACAAATTCTTAGAGAATTCATTTTTTATTTAGCAGGATCTGCATGAGCATGCTTTGATTCTGCATTAATTGTTGAAACATATTTTGCATATTTGCCATGAAACTGTTCATGGTTTGAATTAGATTCTCAATAGAGCTTTGAGAATTTGTTTCGGGTGCAGGCACACCCTCTTTTAATGCATGTGCATATGAAAATAATGGGGCATTATTTTCATTGTTTGATTGCAAATTCTCATTATTCTTATCTGTAAGTCTTCTATATTGGGCACTAGAAGTTTGATTTGCATTCATTTGGGTAACGGAACCCTCTTTTGTCGTATGGGCATACGATTTATTCTGATTGCTTTTATTTGTGATACTTCTGTATTGAGCACTAGAAGTATTAGAAAGGCTTGGGAAGTTAGAAGCTTTTTATTGAGCATATAAAGGTCTTCTGGCCTTATTTGATTGTTGGATGTGTAGATATACTGGACATCCGCGATAGTTAGCAGTGTGATTTTGACCACAGTTACTGCATTTTCTTTTATTGTTATCTGTTTTTGGGTAAGGACAATCTTGACTCTTATGGATGTCTCCGCATCTCACACAAACAGATGGTAATTTGCAGAAAGTTCTGGTGTGACCGAACTCTTGGCAATTTAGGCATTGAGGAGGACCTCTGCGCTTAATGGGTTCCTCTACAGTTATTTTGCGATTGAGAAGATATCTTAAACTGTATATTGGATGAGTATCACCCTTTTTTTTCAATTGTGAAGAGTTAAAAGTAATTTCAACTCTAAACATTGGTTGGGGAATTTTGTCCTTGTTAAATATATTGTGAATGGACTTCACTTCATAACCTTCAGACTCTAGCGCCTTTTTAATGTCATCAGTTGGTACAGAGCTGTCTTTGATAACTACTGTCAAACCCTTTGCACTTTTTAGTTGATACGTGTAATAATTTCTTTTCTCAGAATCAAAACTATCAACTATTGCTCTAAAAGACTTTTCTGAATAAGTCTGTATTTTTGTTTCCTGAATGTTTCCTTTCCGTAGAGAGACTACATGGAAATTTTCTTTGCCTACAAGTTGGGACAACTTATTTACCAATAGATTGGTGGTAGGTTCGCGCAAATAGAGGGGAGGTGGCTTTTGGTCTTTTAAAGTCATGGATGGTACTTTTTCACTTTCTTGGTTATCAAGCAGTGCAAAACGATTTTGACTTACGGAATTTGTTTTCGCTTGTTTTGGATTTGGTTCCAATTTTGAAGTCCTTTGGAGTATTTTTTGGTATGGCACCAGTATTCTTTGACATTGGGCTTGAGTGACCCTCCTTATCATTAATGGTTTTCACAGTGTTAATATTGTTATTGGTACTATTTGTGATATTGTTCACATTAGCATTAAATGCTGTTAAAAATCTATCATGTAATACAAATATCTTTGAATATGGCTTGTCAACACTCCATGCGTGGATAAGATGCTTTGAATGAATTCTACACATTGCTTACCAATTGCCTATAAATAAATGGCAAATTCGACATAGTTCAAAAAACTAAACTAGACATACAAGAAAAATTGAGAAATAGAATGTCTTTATTAGTTGATATTCCTAGGCTTGGGTCAGGAAATACTAATAATGGACCGGAGTCAATGTAGAATTAATAAGCAGATTTAGTCTAATTTTACGAACTATGTCGTGCGGATATAAAGTTAATACACATGCATTTCAAATGTATTGTATACAAACAGCAAAAATATATCCATGGTTTTATATGCCGTCTTCCGTGCACAAAATTTTAATTCATGGTGCCGATATTATAAACCACGTATCTCTACCAATAGGGATGATGTCTGAAGAAGCTCAGGAATCGAGAAATAATGATCTAAGGAATTTTAGAGAACAACATACACGAAAAAATTCAACAAAAAACACAATGGAAGATTTGATGCATTCTCTTCTCTTCTGATCCTCTTATTTCCTCGATCTCTTATCGCCCTTCTTTATATTCCTGAAACCAAATAATAGTAGATAATGACGTCCAAAACTTACTTTTAGAACAAAATATACAGGAAACATGCATTTTTGTCTTGAAAGGTCGACTTTTTAATTTTTTTACTTTTGTCGACTTTTACCAGCCTTTCCCAATTTATATCGACTTCTAGACTATTTCGGCAGATTTTTTGCACGAAAGGCTTTTTTTAATCCTTACCATTTGTCCTACCATATTCCAAGTTTTTGGCGATACCCTCCTTAGATACTATATATTTTATCAGCAACGATTTTACTGGCCGTTTCGGAGGAATCCGATTTCTCAACGATCCACATTGGGGTAAAAGCGTCGAAAATGGCCTTAATTCAGGGGAGGGTAAAATTTATTTTTTATTGTTATTGTCGTATTTGTTTATTTATTTTCATGTAAAAAAAATAAAGTTTGGAATTAAAAAAAAAATTTGTTTAAGGCTATTCTAGAGTCTGTCCGTCTTCCCGCGACTTAATTTTAAATATGTTTGTATGAGTGCAAGTCACAATTTTGAAGATATCATAATAAACTTTGGCACATAGGTTTATATTGGTCAAAAAAAGGCGGAACTTCAATTTGGTGAGAACCTCTCCGTTATTTCGCATAGCTCCCATACAAATGGACCTTCCGGATATGGTTTTAGAGCTTATACTAAATATGTTTTTATACCCACCATCAAAAAAGATGGGGGGTATATTGATTTTGTCATTCCGTTTGTAACACATCGAAATATTGCTCATAGACCCATAAAAGTATATATATTCCGGGTCCTTATTAAATTCTAAGACGATCTAGCCATGTCCGTCCGTCTGTCCGTCCGTCTGTCTGTCTGTTGAAATCACGATAGGGACCACACGAGAAGAGCTAGACAGTTGAAATTTTGCATAAATATTCTCTATTGTTAAGGTTTGTTTGGTATTGAAAATGGGCAATATCGGTCCACTTTTTCGGATAGCCCCCATACAAGTGGACCTCCAAAAAACAGCTTCAACGGGCATAACTGCTTCAGAAGTACAAGTATAGCGATGAAATTCGACATAATTAAGTTCCATATGAGCCAAAATCTTTGTACCAAATTTTTTCAGGATCGGCCCATAAATGACCCTAGCCCCCATATAAGGTCCCTTTCAGAAAATGACTTTAACACTCATTACTGGCCTAAAAATTCGGGTATAGCGATAAAATTCAGTATAAGTCAGTTTCTTGCGAACCAAAACCTTTTAACCAATTTTTTTTAGGATCGGCCCATAAATGACCCTACCCCCCATATAAGGTCCCCTTCTGAAAATGACTTTAACACTCATTACTGGCCCCAAAATGCAAGTATAGCGATGAAATTCGACATAAATAAGTTTCATGTGAGCCAAAATCTTTTTACCAAGTTTTTTGAGGATCGGTCCATAATTGACCCTACCCCTCATATAAGGTCCCCTTTAGAAAATTACTTTAACACTCATTCCTGGTCCAAAAATGCGAGTATAGCGATGAAATTCGGTATAAGTAAGTTTCTTACGAACCGAAATCGCTCTACGAATGTTTTTTAAGATCGGCCCATAAATGACCCTACCCCCCATATAAGGTCCCCTTCTGAAAATGACTTTAACGCTCATTACTGGCTAAAAAATACGAATATAGCAATAAAATTTTACACAATTAAGTTCCTCGCGAGCCAAAATCTTTTTAATAACTTTTATTATGGATAGGTCCATAATTGGCCCTTCTCCCCCTATTGGGTCCAGTTCAGGAAATAGCATTAACGCTCATTACTGTCTTAAAAATAAGAGTAAAGCGATGAAATGCTACACACGCAAGTTTCTTACGAGCCAAAATCTCTGTACCATTTTTTTTTTTTTTTGGATCGGCCCATAAATGACCCTTCCCCCATATAAGGCCCCCCTCTGCAAATAACTATACTGCTCATTACTGGCTTAAAAATATGAATGTAGTGACGAAAATTGACGCACATAAGTTTAATGCGTGCCAAAATCTCACCACTAAATTTAGGGAGGATCGGTCCATAATTTACCCTACCGCCCATACAAGGTCCCCTTTAGAAAATTTCTTAAACGATCATTACTGGCTTAAAAATATGAGTTATGAAATACGGTTATGAAATTCGCTCCGAATTTCATGGGGAATGTGTCGGTAATTCACCCTACCCCCCATATAAGCCCCTTTATAAAATTACATGAACGCTAATTGCTGGCATAAAAATGCGAGAACAGCGAATGTAAACAAGTTTTATATGAACCAAAATCAGTCTACAAAAAGTTATGAGGATAGGTCAACAATTGACCATACACCACATATGAGATCCTCTTTAGAAAATTTGATGAAGAAAACTCTGATAATTACAAGTAAAGTACAAAATATTAAAAATTAATATTTTGTTAGTTCAAAAGAGCTCGATCCATAATTGTCTTATGCCAAACATCACCCTGATGTTTATATGGGAGCATTCCTTTTACGGCATACGGTTTGATGGTGGGTATATGAGATTCGGCACAGCCGAATATAACACTCTTACTTGTTTATATTCAAAATGGTATGTCCATATTTAATCATATAAAGTATCTGTCGCGCATTGTTTAGTTTGAATTGGTCCATTATTTCTCCTAATTCACATAGAAATTACAACCGAAATAGACCCACAACATTAATAACTTAAAAAATATACCAATATTTAACCAAAGAAATAAAATATCTTAAGCAATTTTTATATTAATTTAGATTATTTTAACTAAAATTTATTTTTTATTAATTGAAAATGGGTAGTAAATTATTTCTGTTATTTTCTTATTCAATGTAATTTTCATTCTCACTATCATCATCGAAACTATCATCACTACTTTCTGCAGAGTTATTCTTATTATTCGAGTCATTTGAAAGAATAAGGAGATCCAATGCCGCTTTTGGTAGAACAGTTTTTTTCTTTTCCTATTTTTTGCTCATACTTGAAACTATAGGATCGGAGCTTAATAAAAGTCTATTAAATATGTCTTCATTGTTTTTCTCTCTACTACAACTTCGTGAGAAATGTTCTCTGTAGTTTTTGAAATCCTTGTTTCTTGCCTCTTGAGCTTCTTCAGAAAGTTGGCCAATTACCAAAAGAGCATGATCAATTATTTCAGGGCCATGAATAAAAAATGTATGCAGAGTGGGGTACATGTAATACCATGGATACTTCTCAACATAATATCTAGCTGTATTATTCGCGTAGTTTCTGAAATTCTCATTTTTTTTAGTACAACAAATAAAAAAACAACAATTTTAATTATAATAATAATAAAATAAATAAATAAAAAACTATGAATACTAATGTTAATGTAAATATTTTATGGCTACATTTAAAACAATAACAATAACGATGTAAATACTGACAATAAACACGAAAACATAACTAATTCGTTCTCCTGTATTATGATTAGAGGAGCTGGGTACGTTTATTAAAATCATAATTTCTTAAAATGGAGCAAACTTGTGCAGTTTTTTCTTCGGAATATTAAAGAAGACTATATGTAGTAATTTTTACCCATTTTTTCACAGCTAACAAATGATAACATTTTAAGTTGCATTCCATTAAAGTTCAAAAACAGGTTAATTTCAGACTATTTAAAAAAATGCAAAAAATATTAAGAAAACAAAGAGTTTAATAAATTCTATCAAAATATATTCCCAAGTACCTGAAGTTGATGGTTCCATTTTGAAATATTTATTTTTGAAATTTTTTTCTTGTTCAAATTAAATCTGAAAAATTCTTAAATTTCAATTTTTTTGGTTTTTTAAAAAATTAAAAAAAATGTTCAACTTTGAAAGCACAGTACAAAAAATCAGTAAAGTTTAAAAAAATATTTTTAATGTTAGTGTTACATAATTTTGTCTAGTTTTATTCGGTACCCAATTTTATACAAAAAAAAATCATTTTTCAAAAACCAATTAATCACCACTTTTGCGAGATTTACCCCATCGTGCGATCTTAACTTCCGATTTTTTGCAAGGAAGGATTTTTTAATACTTACCATGTCTCCTACCTTATTCCAAGGAGCTTTTGGCGTGACACTTCTAAGATCCTGTATAATTTACCAGCAACAATTTTACTGGCCATTTTGGAAGAAACCAAATTTCCAAGGATCTACTCTACCGATTTTTTGCACGGAAGGATTTTTTCAATCCTTACCATGTCTCCTACCTTATTCCTCCTTAGATCCTTTTTTTTAAATTAGGTTGGCGATGCATCAAGCACTCATATTGCTAGGTTATCACACGTTTGTCCGGAGAAACCCCACCAAACGACCTATACCTTCATATAGGAAGTTGGAGCACCGAACTTAATTTTATCTACTTGGTCTCCACCAGAAATAAATTTTAGAGTTTTAATTGTCTCCACCAGTATATATTTGAGTTTAAATGGTCTCCACCAGGTTATATCGTGAGTATTTTATGGTCTCCACTAGTTAAAAAAATAACCTCACTCTGAGGTAAAACGAAAGCACGCGTTTAATGAAGACAACGAATAACTTAGAAACAGTTATACGAAATAGTGCTTTAAATTACTGCGGGGTGAGAAGTAATTCTGTCGAAAGCTCGGCAACAAGCACAAGCCTGACCGAAATAAAAACGATGACGCGAGAGTTGTTCCCCAACTTAGACCTGAATTTCAACTGAAATTGTCTTATCTGAAAGACTAAATACCAGTTAACGATGACTGCAGGTGGTGAAAATGGAGGATAATCAAATAAAAATTTCATATTACCACGAAAAACTCTCTATCTGTTGTAGTATGAAAATTTTCGTAGAAAAAAACTCTATCTGATATAAATTTGTGAATAATTTTGCAAATAATGCAAAATTTTAAATTCTTTTTATTTTAGGGTTTTAGATAGTTCGTACAAATAATATATTGTACAAAACTTGTATTATTTTAGAGACTATTGAATATAGTCCCTTGATATAGTGCTATAGTAAATTTTTATTTAGATTTTTTTATTAAAAGGCATTCCGCAACGATACAATCTCAAAAAATCATCATATTTCATCAGATTTGTTCCTTTCCACATATTTTTATAGATCAAAAATAATTTTTTTAATGTATATTATGAAAATAACCTTTTGCGTCTTTTCCACAATCTTAAACACATATTTTTATACCCTCCAACACCATCAGTGGTGATAGAGGGTATATATAAGTTTGTCGTTCCATGTGTAACACCAAGAAATATTCATCTAAGACCCAACAAAGTATATATATTCTGGGTCCTTATGAAATTCTGAGTCGATTTAGCTATGTCCATCTGTCTGTCTATCTGTGTAAAACACGCTCACGTTAAAACTAAGCAAAGGAAATCAACCAAATTCACCCAAAATATTTATTATTATCCTAAGCAGTTTGGTATTGAAAATCAGCAAAATCGGTTCACAACGTAAAAAGTTATGAGTAAAAATTTCAGACTACCTCGAAAAAATTACGTTTTTTTCATAATTCTTTTGAAGTTTTCTCAGAAACTACTAAAGATATTTCGATGAATTTTGTCACACATTATTTTTTCATGGCAGTGATCAATTATGTTGAAAATCTTTAGAATCGATCCAATATTTCCCATAGCCCCCATACAAAGGTATATATTCCCGAAAATTAGTTTATCGTTAATAACTCCCTCAAATATATCGGTATCAACACAAAATTTTGTACATGCAAATATAATATGAACAGAAATCATACTGTTAACGTAGATCTCAGTCGGTCCACAATGGGCCATAGCTCCCATACAAGGTCCACTTCCGAAAATCACCTAAACGGACATATTTCAATTATGAATAAAGCTATTGCGATAAAATTCAGGCTGGATATGTTTTGTGTACATACAAATCATTCTACCAAATTTTTTACCGATCGGTCCATTATTGGTCATAGCTCCCATATAAGGCCCACTTCCGAAAATCATTTAAAAGCTCATATTTCATTGTCATATAAAGCTATCTTGATGAAATTCGACACAAATATGTATAGTCTAAATATAAATACCTCTACGAAATTTTTTCCGGATAGGCCCATAATTGGTCATAGCTCCCATATAAAGTCCCCTTCCGAAAATCACTTAAAGGCATATATTTCATTGAATTATAAAGCTATCGGGATAAAATTCGACACAAATATGTTTTGTATACATTCAAATCATTTCACCAAATTTTTTTACGGATCGGTCCATTATTGGTCATAGCTACCATTTAAGGCCCACTTCCGAAAATCACTTAAAAGCACATATTTCATTGTCAAATAAAGCTATCGTGATAAAATTCGACACAAATATGTTTTGTCTTTATATGAGTCACTCTACGAAATTTTTTCCGGATAGGCTCATAATTGGTCATAGCTCCCATATAAGGTCCACTTCCGAAAATCACTTAAACGAATATTTTTCATTAAATTCTAAAGCTATAAGAATAAAATTCGACTTGAATATGTTTTGTGTACATATAAATCATTCTACCACTTTTTCCCCGGATCGGTTCATTATTGGTCATAGCTCCCATATAAGTCCCACTTCCGAAAATTACTTAAACGTACATATTTCATTGTCAAATAAAGTTATCTTGATAAAATTCGACACAAATATGTTTTGTCTTTATATGAATCACTCTACGAAATTTTTTCCGGATAGGCTCCCATAGAGGGTCCACTTACGAAAATCACTTAAACGCACATATTATAATAAAGCTATCTGGATAAAGTACGACTTGAATATGCTTTGTGAGCATATAAATCAATCTACCAAATTTTTTCCGGATTGTTCCATATATGGTAATATTTCCTTCAAAAAAATCACTTAAACGCACATATTTCATTATCAAATAAAGATATATTAATAAAATTCGACACAAATATGTTTTGTGTAAGGTCATAGCTCCTATACATATAAAGTCCACTTCCGAAAATCACCTAAACGCACATATTTCATTAATTAATAAATCTATTGTAGTAAAATTCGACTTGAATTTTTTGGCATATAAATCATTATACGAAATTTTTTCCTTATCGGTTGATAATTGGTCACAACTCCCATATAAGGACCATTTCCGAAAATTACTCAAATGCACATTAACAATCAAAATTATCGGGATAAAATTCGACATAAATGTGTATTTTGTATATATAAATCATTCTACGGATTTTTTCTTCCGGATCGGTCCATAGGTTGTCTTAGCTCACACATAAGGTATACTTCTGAAAATCACTTAATACCACTTAATTCGTAATTAAATGATTATATCCGGATAAAATTCAAAATGAGTATGTGCTGTGTACAGATAAATCATTATATTAAAATGTTATCAAACTGGCCTATTAATATACATTTTTCTAGACCTAATTAAAATTAATTTGACATATGCATAAATCTTAAACAAAAATTTTGCCAAGTTATCTAAAAATTATATAGTTAAATGGGTTTCAATAAAAAGTAGCCTCGTGGTGGAGGGTATTTAAGATTCGGCATAGCCGAATATAGCACTCTAACTTGTTATATGTAAATAATGACAACAACCAAGGTATATTAATTATAAGGTACCCTGCCAGCAATTTCGTAGTGGACTACGAGAAAAATTTACTTCTAGTTTACGTTTACAGACTGACTATAAGATAACTACAATGTAATGCAGAGCTGTCCCGAAATTTTGTATTTGGCAACGTAAAGAACCGACTTTTAAATACTAACTACAAGCTAACTATAATGCAATGATGGCCAAACATGCCCCTGCGGGCATTGTGTTATTCTCACTTATACACACGCAATACAAATATTCTCAGCAACAAAACAAACTATACGCAAAACAAAAACAATTTAATTTAGTTGCTCTCTTTATGAAATAATACACAGAGAATATTTTCAAAAGCCATTACAAATGAATGTATGAATACTTTTTATAGAAAGATTTATTAGACATATAATTATTTATAATTATATTTGTATTTTCATTTGTTGAAGCAATTAATCGCCTGTATGTACATTTAACAATGCATACACAAACAACAGCAACTATATCTATCAATACCTTCATACATACTTACATACATACATACATACATACGTACATACAAACATACATACATACATACATACATACATACATACATACATACATACATACATACATACATACATACATACATACATACATACATACATACATACATACATACATACATACATACATACATACATACATACATACATACATACATAGATACATACATAGATACATACATAGATACATACATACATACATACATACATACATACATACATTCGTATGTATTCGCATATACATTGCGTTTTAAACATTCTCTTTCTGGCCACCGTAATGCAGAAGAGCCCTAAAATTATCTGGAGAGAATTAATTGTATTTCAACATGTGTTCTCTTGTTTCTCTATTATTATGATTTTATTTGTTAACTTTAGTAGACTGACTATAAACGAACAACAATGTAATGCAGAAATGTTCCAAAATTTGGTATTTATTAACGTAAACAACCGACTTTTAAAAGCTAACTTTCATATCATGCAGGAGTACCCCAAAATTATCTGGAGAGCATTTTGTTTCGACATGTTTTCTCATGTTTCTTTATTATTTGGAATTTTGTTTTACATTTTCTTGTATACGTTGTGAAATTAGAGTCAGTAAATTGGAAAAATTAATTATAAAAGTTAAAATATTTCAAAACTCGGTCCTTAAATTCTAAATTCTGCTGATTAATACTGTAAATATAATACATTAACATTTTAAAATTTATTTTAGATTTGGATCAATGGGAATCATGGAAATAATGAACAAATCATTCATAATTTTAAGGATACCGGCGTTATTATTAGTTCCCTAATAATTTTAATGAACTAATATCATAACTTGTATTAAGGCAAAATGAAATTTAGATAACTAGTTTAAATATATTTAATTAAAATGTAATTAATGTACTGTCCAGAATTTAGTAAAATGGTAGCAAAACAAATGCACGAAACATCTGTTGCAGGTCGGTGTTGGCAGATGTCGGCGGCGCTGGTATTATGGCGTATGCCGGGCTGAGGCTCGCCGGATGGGATGGGTTCTTGCCGACACAGCAAACTTCCCTGGGTACAAAAATTATATAAAATACCATCTTTATATTTCAGTTGAATAAGAGAAAAATTTTTACATTGAAAGGGACCCGAAGTGAGCAAAACTTTCACAAGACGAATACACCAAAAATTTACCTAAATTATTCCTTTACTAATCGATGATCATATTGTCGGATGGAGTTGCCAATACGCAATTTCCCTCCCAGAGGCCTAGACCTACTACCGTAACAACCTGATCATTTTAGTTGCCCCTAACTAACCCTACACACTCACAATAATGTCACCCCAATCACTTACCTTATAAACTTAGAAGCTCTCCATATTTGTGATCAGGACTAGCAAGATTTTACAGAACAATCATCTGGAGGAAGGGTAGCATAGGTTTTCTGTCTGTCCGTTATCTGTCCTGTCGGTATTTCGGTAAGTAAAAATAATAAAAAACTTTACGAAGAACCTTTTAAATAATTTGTTATTTACTATATTTCTTTTTTGTTTTTATTTCATCTCTGTTTCTTTACTTTTTTATTTATATATTTTTTTAATTTATACCTAAATATATATATATATATATTTACAGTCTAAACTAATTTGTTTTCTATTCTTTCCAACTTTTTCTATTTTTCTTTTTTAGAAATTATCTAAAAGGAATAAACTGTCTTGTTCGTCATGTCGTACAGGTAAAAAGTAAGTTTCGTCGAAAACCGGTACCTGGGCACCACTGGATTGCTGGTGCGTTGGATGGAGCTGTGGTGGCGTGGCTTGGCTTTAACTGATTTTAAGTTTTTAATGACTTTTTAATTCAAAGTTTTTTTAATTCTTTTGATTCTTTTTGTTTTAATAAAAGTTAACCAGTTTTACCAAAAAAAAATAGTTTTTTTATATACACGATGGCCACGGGCTCCACCTTCTTCAGTCGCCAAAGAAAATAAAAAGGACCGACATCTTGCCGTTTTGGCACCGGGAAACCTCGGTTACCAATATGGTGCCCTTCCAATAAATTTTCAGCAACTTTTTTGTTTATTTTATTCTTCTTCCTTCTACCTAAAAATTCCCTTTTCTATTCAGTTGCCATCTGTTTAACTTGCTTCTTCTATTATTTAGTAGCTACAGCTACTACCGGGTGCATACGACATTAATTAATACAGTAGGGAATACAAAAGAAAACTATTACTTGACTTTTCTGCAACTAACTTTAAGTTAGTTAATAAAGAGTTACCTTTAAGCTAATTTTTTAGTAACTAACTTTAAGCTAGTTGAAAAGTCATGCAGAAAATTGACTATCGCCATGTTAAAATAGTCAGTTGGTTCCATTAAAAATAATCCAAGAATCAACCATAACCAGATGATGAAAAAGTCGGCTTTTAATGCATTTAAAGTTAGTTAAAATACTGGCAGGGTAGTATTAACAGAACAGCTGATTGTTTTTCGCTAATACACTTTTGATTTTTTTATATGTAGTTTGACAGTGTGTTGGCACATTGAAGTGTAGGCATACTGACAAACTCCATATCAAGGCGAATTCATATAAGGTGGTGTTATTCAATCAGCTGGTTTATGTAGCTGTATATTTAACAAGTAAGAGTGTTATATTCGGCTGTGCCGAATCTCATATACCCACCATCAAACCGTATGCCGTAAAAGGAATGCTCCCATATAAACATCAGGGTGATGTTTGGCATAAGACAATTATGGATCGAGCTCTTTTGAACTAACAAAATATTAATTTTTAATATTTTGTACTTTACTTGTAATTATCAGAGTTTTCTTCATCAAATTTTCTAAAGAGGATCTCATATGTGGTGTATGGTCAATTGTTGACCTATCCTCATAACTTTTTGTAGACTGATTTTGGTTCATATAAAACTTGTTTACATTCGCTGTTCTCGCATTTTTATGCCAGCAATTAGCGTTCATGTAATTTTATAAAGGGGCTTATATGGGGGGTAGGGTGAATTACCGACACATTCCCCATGAAATTCGGAGCGAATTTCATAACCGTATTTCATAACTCATATTTTTAAGCCAGTAATGATCGTTTAAGAAATTTTCTAAAGGGGACCTTGTATGGGCGGTAGGGTAAATTATGGACCGATCCTCCCTAAATTTAGTGGTGAGATTTTGGCACGCATTAAACTTATGTGCGTCAATTTTCGTCACTACATTCATATTTTTAAGCCAGTAATGAGCAGTATAGTTATTTGCAGAGGGGGGCCTTATATGGGGGAAGGGTCATTTATGGGCCGATCCAAAAAAAAAAAAAAATTGGTACAGAGATTTTGGCTCGTAAGAAACTTGCGTGTGTAGCATTTCATCGCTTTACTCTTATTTTTAAGACAGTAATGAGCGTTAATGCTATTTCCTGAACTGGACCCAATAGGGGGAGAAGGGCCAATTATGGACCTATCCATAATAAAAGTTATTAAAAAGATTTTGGCTCGCGAGGAACTTAATTGTGTAAAATTTTATTGCTATATTCGTATTTTTTAGCCAGTAATGAGCGTTAAAGTCATTTTCAGAAGGGGACCTTATATGGGGGGTAGGGTCATTTATGGGCCGATCTTAAAAAACATTCGTAGAGCGATTTCGGTTCGTAAGAAACTTACTTATACCGAATTTCATCGCTATACTCGCATTTTTGGACCAGGAATGAGTGTTAAAGTAATTTTCTAAAGGGGACCTTATATGAGGGGTAGGGTCAATTATGGACCGATCCTCAAAAAACTTGGTAAAAAGATTTTGGCTCACATGAAACTTATTTATGTCGAATTTCATCGCTATACTTGCATTTTGGGGCCAGTAATGAGTGTTAAAGTCATTTTCAGAAGGGGACCTTATATGGGGGGTAGGGTCATTTATGGGCCGATCCTAAAAAAAATTGGTTAAAAGGTTTTGGTTCGCAAGAAACTGACTTATACTGAATTTTATCGCTATACCCGAATTTTTAGGCCAGTAATGAGTGTTAAAGTCATTTTCTGAAAGGGACCTTATATGGGGGCTAGGGTCATTTATGGGCCGATCCTGAAAAAAATTGGTACAAAGATTTTGGCTCATATGGAACTTAATTATGTCGAATTTCATCGCTATACTTGTACTTCTGAAGCAGTTATGCCCGTTGAAGCTGTTTTTTGGAGGTCCACTTGTATGGGGGCTATCCGAAAAAGTGGACCGATATTGCCCATTTTCAATACCAAACAAACCTTAACAATAGAGAATATTTATGCAAAATTTCAACTGTCTAGCTCTTCTCGTGTGGTCCCTATCGTGATTTCAACAGACAGACGGACGGACGGACGGACGGACAGACGGACGGACATGGCTAGATCGTCTTAGAATTTAATAAGGACCCGGAATATATATACTTTTATGGGTCTATGAGCAATATTTCGATGTGTTACAAACGGAATGACAAAATCAATATACCCCCCATCTTTTTTGATGGTGGGTATAAAAATGTCCGTTAAACGGAGAAAAACTTCGTTAATATTTTGAATTATTTATGTTAAAAATCTGAAAATACCAAGCATCTCGTAAACAAATATTATTTTATTTAAATAATGGCATAATTGGTATGTATACAAATATGATATTTAAGAAAAATATTTTTTCTATTAAATGTTAACATATTACACAATATTGTTTTATATTTTGTATTAAAATTGTGTAGATAACGTGATTAACTAAAAAAATCTCTTCCGGAACACTTAATATTAAGAAACGCATATGAAGTATCTACCCGGCTGGCGACAGCTGACTTCTACGTTATGGATTAAATTTGAAATCTATTAAATGTTAACAAATTAAACAATATTGTTTTATATATACACTATGTAGATAAAGAGATTAACTAAAAAAGTCTGTTCCAGAACTCTTTATATAACAAAATCCATATGAGGTATTTACCCGTCCGGAGGCTGCTACATTATGGCCAAATATTGAAATTACCCCGCCGGAGTAGAATTATCCATTCGCAACAAATATTCATTCATTCGTTATATAATATTTTCATGAATAGGTACTTTTTTATGTTTATTTTTCACAAAAATTAAGTTTAATATTCAGGCACTCACTTAAATTTTGCAAATTAATCTGCCGGAATAGAATTTTTCGTTTGAAACAATCATTATTCAATTCAGAATATATTTTCCTCACAAATTTTAATATCTTTATCTTATTTTTTAATATAATATAAACATTTTACAAAAATTTTTCATCAAATGAATTCGCCGTACATGACATCTACGTAAACCAAATGCAAAAACAAAATACATCTAAAATGTTATTGTTGCAGAACTGCCACCACCAAGGCGAATTCAGATAAGGTGGTGGCAGTTCTGCAACAACAACATTTTACATGTATTTTGTTTTTGCATTTGGTTTACGTAGATGTCAAAAACCATAAGTACGGCGAATTCATTTGACGAAAAATTTTTTAAAAAGTTTATATTTTATTAAAAAATAAAAAAAAAGATATTAAAATTTGTGAGTACTACGAATTCATTTGATGAACATTTTTTGTAAAAAGTCTATATTTTATTAAAAATAAAGATAAAGATATTAAAATTTGTGAGGAAAATATATTCTGAATAGAATAATGTTTGTTTCAAACGAAAAATTCTATTCCGGCAGATTAATTTGCAAAATTTAAGTGAGTACATAAATAATTCAAAATATTAACGAAGTTTTTCTCCGTTTAACGGACATTTTTAAATATAAAAAAGTAAACAATAACAAACTTTGACAGCTACGTAAACCAGGCGAATTAAGAAAAAAATTACCAGCTGATTGAATAACACCACTGCATGATGTTTTATTTGGTTTGTTTTATTTTTCTTCGGTTTGTTTTCTTTATGTGCGTGTTTTCTACTTGTTTCTTGTAATGAAGTCGTTTTATAGGCTTTTCGTACAAAATAGTCGACTTTGCAAAAGTCGACTATCGAAATAAATTAAATTGATATAATAATTTCTTTTGGTTTCTTGACATGCCAGAATTGTTAAATAACAACCAATATAAGGCATTCACATATTTCGCTTTCCAAAATGTCCTTTAAATTTATATATCTATATAATAATATCAGTAAAAGTGTTAACTATAATAATATACTTAAAAATACGGTTTTAAGTAATACTGTACGCTACACTAGTTTTTTCAACAAGCGTAAGTTATTATTTGGTATTACTTGTGTTATAATATGGAAATCGTCATTACTTACATATTTGCAATATATCACAATCCTCATCTCAACAGTCTGTAAATATGTCTCTTATTTTGGACTGGATAGACACTGGAACTTTCTCATGTTGTGTGTCTCGAACACTGCCTTCACTAAATATGTTGTATGTACGTTAGGAGCACACACAAAAAGTGGTGCTCAAAGTATACGCTGTTATGTCTAGCCCACGTGAACAAAAAATTCGCGTAAAATTTTCGCTTATATTTACAATATATGTATATAACTCTCTAATTTTGAAATTTGTACCACTTATAAAGCCTTTAATACGTTCTATAATTTGTGATATAAGCCTTGGGCATATAAATTTTGGAGTTATACTTAGACCTTAAAGTGTATATATGTAATATCTTCTCTCTTCATGAACCGTTCGTTCATTTGAAAGAGATTTGGGATACGTCCTATAGTCCGCAGGTTATTAAAAATTAAAACACATCCAAAACAAGGTATCATGATACAAAATAAATAAATTTAATACTAATATTATTCCTATCCTATTGTAAAATTAAATACACATTTATTTCATTTCGTTTTCATTACTTTTTATACCCTCCACCACCATCAGTGGTGATAGATGGTATATATAAGTATGTCGTTCCGTGTGTAACACCAAGAAATATTCATCTAAGACCCAACAAAGTATATATATTCTGGGTCCTTATGAAATTCTGAGTCGATTTAGCTATGTCCGTCTGTCTGTCTGTGTAAAACACGCTCACGTTAAAACTAAGCAAAGGAAATCAACCAAATTCACCCAAAATATTTATTATTATCCTAAGCAGTTTGGTATTGAAAATCAGCAAAATCGGTTCACAACGTAAAAAGTTATGAGTAAAAATTTCAGACTACCTCGAAAAAATTACGTTTTTTTCATAATTCTTTTGAAGCCCCCATACAAAGGTATATATTCCCGGAAATTAGTTTATCGTTAATAACTCAATCAAATATATTGGTATCAACACCAAATTTTGTACATACAAATATAATATGAACAGAAATCATACTACCAACGTAGATCTCAGTCGGTCCACAATTGGTCATAGCTCCCATATAAGGTCCACTTCCGAAAATCACCTAAACGCACATATTTCATTGATGAATAAAGCTATTTTGACAAAATTCGACACAAATATGTTTAGTCTAAATATAAATCACTATACGAATTTTTTTCCGGATAGGCCCATAATTGGTCATAGCTCCCATATAAGGTCGACTTCCGAAAATCACTTAAACGCATATATTTCATTGAATTATAAAGCTATCCGGATAAAATTCGGCACAAATCTGTTTTGTATACATACAAATCTTTTTACAAAAATTTTTACGGATCGGTTCATTATTGGTCATAGATCCCATATAAGGCCCACTTCCGAAAATCACTTAAAAGCTTATATTTCAATGACTAGTAAAGCTATCTTGATAAAATTTGACACAAATATGTTTTGCCTAAACATGAATCACTCTACGAAATTTTTTCTGGGTAGGCCCATAATTGGTCATAGCTCCCATATAAGGTCCACTTCCGAAAATCACTTAAACGCATATATTTCATTGAATTCTAAAGCTATCGGGATAAAATTCGACTTGAACATGTTTTGTGTACGTACAAATCATTTTACAAAATTTTTTTACGGATCGGTCCATTATTGGTCATAACTCCCATATAAGGCCCTCTTACGAAAATCACTTAAAAGCACATATTTCATTATCAAATAAGGCCATCTTGATAAAATTCGACACAAACATGTTTTGCCCAAATATAAATCACTCTGCGAAATTTTTTTCCGAATAGGCCCATAATTGGTCATAGTTCCCATATAAGGTCCACTTCCGAAAATCACTTACACGCATATATTTCATTGAATTCTTAAGCTATAGAAATAAAATTTGACTTGAATAAGTTTTGTGTACATACAAATCATTTTACCACTTTTTTCTCGGATCGGTCCATTGTTGGTCATAGCTCCCATATAAGGTCCACTTCTGAGAATCACTTAAACGCACAGATTTCATTGTCAAATAAATTTATCTTGAGAAAATTCGACACTTATATGTTTTGTCTTTACATAAATCACTCTACGAAATTTTTTCCGGATAGGCCCTTAATTGCTCATAGCTCCTATATAAGATCCACTTCCTAAAATCACCTAAACGCACCTATTGGAGTAAAATTATACCTGATCTTTTTCTGTATTATACGAAATTGCTTCCTGATCGGTGCATAATTGGTCACAACTCCCATATAAGGACCATTTTTGAAAATTACTTGAACGCACATTTTATACATAGGTATACAATTTTTTCTGGATCGGTCCATATTTGGTCACAACTCCCATATAAGGGCCATTTCTGAAAATTACTTAAACGCACATTTTATACACATGTAGGTATAAAATTTTACATAAATGTGTATTTTGTATATATGTATATAAATCATTATACAGAATTTTTCCGGGCCTGTCCATATGTTGTCTTAGCTCCCATATAAGGTTAACTGTTGAAAATCACTTAATACCACTTAATTCGTTATTAAATTATTATATCCGGATAAAATTCGACATAAGTATATTCTGTGTATAAAGTATACCAATCGGCTTAGAATCATTTTCTGAGTCGATTTAGCTATGTCCGTCCCTCTGTCCGTCCGTCCGTCCATGTAAACCTTGTAATCAAACTACAGGTCGCAATTTTGAAGATAATTCAATGAAATTTGGTGCATGATCTTCTGTTGTCCCAACGATGCCTATTGAAAAAGGTTAAGATCGGTCCATTATTTTACCTAGTCCCCATACAACTAAACCCCTGAATAGGGCTTGTAAACTTCGTAATCAAACTACAGGTCGCAATTTTGGAGATAATTCAAAGAAATTTGCTCCATGATCTTCTATGGTACCGGAAACGAAGCCTATTGAAAATGGTTTACATCGGTCCATTATTTCACTTAGCCCCATACAACTGAAACCACCGAATAGGCCTCTTAAGTTCTTAATTATGTTTAATATACTCCTATCTCGACAAAAAGCTGTAAAACCAAGTTCTATACTAGCCTTAATTACCCTCATGAATTTTATAATTATAGAGCCTCATTTGACCCTAGCCCCTACAAAAGGACCCCTTCAAAATTTGACTTAAATATCCACAATTTCATTCTACAATAAATGTCTTAAGTATATCTGAGACAAGATACAATTCAACTTAAATGCTTTATTACCCCACAGAAAATTTATAGCTTACAACATTGATATTGTGTTGCTTATTTTGTATTCGAAAGTGCTTACAAACTTACACACATTCTGGCTTACTTTACACAGGGTATGGCCGCTTGAAAATGACACACTAACTTGGTTTGCGATATTGTGTGTAGATTATACTTTTTTTTTATAATATACTTGTGTGTGGAAAAGTAGCTATTCCTACATTCTTACCGATATACCTAGAAAGTAAAATTGTTTCTACAGAACCTTTTTTGGTGGAACACAAGTGTATCAAAAAGTATCTACAACAACTTTCTATGTCAAATATTTTTTTATTTTTTAAAAAATACTACCCAAATACATGTATCTACAAATTCATTCATAAGTATAAGGCCATTCCAATTATCGCTAGATCTTGATCCTAATTTTAAGCAATAAATTTTGCTTAAAATTCATCTAAACATTAAAAAAATGTTGATCCAAAAAATATTTTTCAATAAATGAAACATTTTTTGTTGATTAAATTACAGCACACTTGATTTTTTATATTTTAATTTTCTGTTCTCATATACAATGTTAATCACAAGTATATTAAGATGTAATGCAAAAAATTTTTATTAAAAACTGAAACTTCATATCCAGATTTTATATACAAGTAAATTAAATTATAAGTAACACAAAGTAAGGCACACAACATTTGTTACAATTCCGAGTAATCTGAAAATTTTCTGTGGGGTATGAAAACTAAATCACATTTTATTTTTGTAACAGGTGTAGGGTATTATATGGTCGCCTCACCCGACTATAATTTCATACTTTGTTTATTATTATTTTTAATGCGCTCATGAAGATTGTAATCATTAGTTTTCATAAAATTATAAACAAACTAAATTTAAATATTAAGAAATAAATTTATTTTAGTTAAATGATAAATAAATTGTTTCTTTATTAAAATGAGCAAATTACGTATTTAACTCCCATGTAAAATTCTGAATATTTTCGAGTAATTTTGTTGACAAACAATTCCAGTTCTCTTTGTATTTTGAAAATAATCACAATATTCTTTCATTATTATTATTGTCACTAACGTGGACATCAAAGATTGGGAATAAAAACAATCGTTCAACGATACTTTAATTTTAAACAAAGTTTTTATTAATTCATAGTTTTATTAATTCATTTTCCGTATAAATTCGCTTTAAAAAATAAATAAAGAATAAGAAAAAAACAATCGAATGTTCGTATCGCGCGCGTCTTCACTACTACATAAACATTATTTTTCTTCAATAAGTATAAAAGTTTAAAAAGGAAAAGTTAACAACTATGCAGAGTTGTCACAGGGTGACAGCTCGGCCTCTTCTGACTCTGAATCGTCCTCGATTTCGCAAGATGGCTCGTCAAGAGTGGGGCAACTGCTGCACCAGGGTTTGATCTTCTCAGCTGTGTAGACTGAAGAAAACTTTTGTCTTCAACAAGATACCTGTCATTTCCCAGCGCTTTGGTAATAATGTAAGGGCCTCGAAATTTTGGCTCGAGTTTTCTCGAATCGCCCGTAGCAGGAGCTTCATTTTCAATTACCACCAAGTCGTTTTCATCATATTTCCTGGGCGTTGTGTGTCTGGAGTTAAAACGCTTTTGCCATATCTCTCGTTCCTTTTGAACATTCTCTACTGCAAGGCTACGCTTGTCGGCCATTGGGATTTCGTTCTCAACAATATCATCATGGATGGCTGCTACTAAATGGTTAGTTGTCACATCACGTAGTTTAAAATCGAATATAAGTTCGTTGGGCGTAAAGCCAGTTGTCGAGTTCTTTTGAGAATTTACGGACCATTGAAGGTCACGTAATGTTAAATCCCAGTCCTTTGGGTCTGCAACTGTAGTTCGAACGTCGTTCGACCTGACCGTTCGCTCTTGGAGTGCGGACCGCAGTTTTAATATGCCTTATTGTATTGTGGTTGCAATAGTCTTCAAACGCTTTCGAAGTATAAGCTGTTCCCCGATCGCTAACAATACATTCAGGAAGACCAAAGTAGTTTGTCATTTCATTAAGTGCGTTGATGACCGGAGCTGCTTTTGTATTACGTACTGGTTTCACAATCAAGTATTTGCTAAATGAATCGGAAATAGCCAAAATGTAGCACTGTCCCCTCTTGCTTCGCGTAAAAGGGCCGAGGTGGTCAATATGAACCTTCTGAAATGGTATTGGCTGGACGTCACTATAATGTAATTGTGCCTCGGATTTACCACTACGGTTCTTATGGTAGCAACAGGCGATACAGCTGGCGATGTAGTCCTTCGTATATTTACGGATTTTCGAAAACCAGAATTTTTGTTGACTCCGCTGAATCGTCTTATCTAAACCAAAATGACCCATGTCGTCGTGAGAGTATTTGACGATTCTCCATCGGATGTCCTTTGGAATAACTAATTTTAGACCCTCTTTGTCCTTGTGATAAAGTCGGTGATTACGTAAGGAGTACTCAGATCTTATTTGCTTCTCTTGGTCTGACTTTAATTCACCTTTCAGCACAGCCATAATATTAATAAGTTTTTCGGTGAGAACTTCGATAAGTTTTTCAAAAGATTTTTGTTGATCTTCACCCCAAACAAAAACATCATCCTTTCGTAACATCATCGTGATCGGTCTCGAGATCATTGAATAATCCTGCACGAATTTCCTAAAAAACCCCGTTAAGCCTAGGAATCTTCTTACCTCGGTTATGTTCATCGGTGGACTTAAATTTCTAATGGCACTTGTCTTTTCGTTACCCGGCCGTATACCATTGCCATCAATTATATGCCCCAGGTAGGAAATTGTTGTTGAAAGAAAAGAACATTTGTCGAGTCGTAAGGTAAGACCACTTTTGGTCAAGTTCTCCAAAAATATATCAAGACGTAATAAACCTTCCTCAATAGTTTTACTTGGTAGCACAATATCATCCAAGTATGCTAGAATCTCACCGGGTTTCATTCTGGATACAAGCTTATTCATGACAGATTGAAAAACGGCTGGGGCATTCACAAGACCGAAAGGCATTCGGTTATATTCAAAATGTCCATCGTGAGTAAAAAAAGCGGTGTACTTTTTGGACTCTTCGTCAACTTCTATCTGATGATATCCCATGTGAAGATCTAACGTCGTATAATATTGGTTGTTGGCAAGTTGAGCAAATTGTTCTTCCATAATCGGCATTGGGTAGGGTGTCTTCTCTGTAATAGCGTTTAGCCCACGGTAGTCAACGCACATACGATGTTCACCATTGCTTTTGTTGACCAAAACTACAGCCGATGCGTTGGTCGAATCGGATGGACGGATGATTTCGTGTTCAAGCAGATCATTAGAAATGTTTGTTAATATTGAGCGCTTTGCGAATGGAACCCGATACGCTTTCGCCTGGATAGGTTTATCGGAGGTAAGACGAATCTCCATTTTAGCGACATTACACTTTCCAAGGTCAGAAGTATTTTCCGCAAAACAACTACGATGTCTCAGAAGTAATTCCTTCAATTGGTCTCGCTCGGAAGGCGCTAGCACTTCTGAGGCTTGGATACTATCGAGCTTCTCCAAACGACAATCATCGTCTTCGATAATTAATCGTTTTCCTTTACCACATAGAACGTCCCTACCCAATAAAATATTTTCACTTAAAAAATCATTGTTGTTGGTGACTTCAACTGTAATATGTTTGACATTGCAAAGTCTTGTGCCATGCGTTCGCTATGCCATAGATGTAATTTGTCATTAGTTCATAATTCTCGACCCTCGCACTTTGATATTGCGCACGGTTCCACTTCATTAATTGACTTTTGGTTAGTAAGTGATATTTCTTCTATATATCTCTCTGATCAAATGCTATGCCCATCAATTTCTCATCATGTATTACTATTTTGTTCTTTTTATATTAGGGCTGAACGTGTTAATGAGTATTATGAATATCGCGACTTTAACCTTATTAATTGGGATGAATTACATTTGCGGTTGTCTAATTTCGATTTCTCACAATTCTTTTCTGGCGATGTCGACTACCAATGTTCCTCTATATCTAATCTCACTAATTTGCTCTTTTCTTGTGTTCCTATTGTTAGAAAGATAATTAGGTATGATGATGTTGATTGGATGAATTCCAGTAATATTAGGCTTGTTCTTTCTCTTCGTGATTTGTCTTATCGTGCGTATTTCTAATCGTTCTGTTTTGAATTGGAAAACGTTTTGTCGACTTCGCAATAGGGCTAAAAGTGTAATTCGAAAGGCTAAAAGGAAACATTTTTCAAGATTATTTGAGGGGTTGGACTCAGCAGGTTTATGGAGAGTTTTAAGAGGGTCTGGTTGTATTGGTGATAATTTAAGCACATATGAGGGAGATGCTAATCAATTAAATGATTTTTTTGTATCTGTAAATTCAACTACTTCTCACGATTTCGTTGAATTTGGTGATTTGATTAACTCCTTTTCTTTTCGCTGTGTTAATGAAAGTGAACTGTGTGACGCCTTACATAGTGTGTCTACAATTGTAAAAATTATAACAAATTATTCAATTTCCCAAACAAGGACACTGATGCATTAAGGTATAGATTCCAATTGCAGTTAGGAGGATTGCATTACCTCCAACAGTCATAAGTCTAAAATTATAATTTAATATTAATTAAAAAATAATAGCTTGACGAAATTGTAACCTCCTCCTCTACACTGGGGTTGGTGTTATGCATTTCTGCTAAACCTACAACGAACACCTTATATTAATAGGGACCGTGAGGGACTGGTCTTTTATGACCTATCCCAAGACTGGGCTCTTTTTATGTGTTACCTTAATAGAGCCGTAACTTGAAATTTTAAATAGTTTTACTTTAACACAGTTGTAGTTTAAATGAGCGTTATGTGAATTTATTTAACCCATTAATGCCCATAGTTGCATATACGTAACGTAACTTAATTCGAATTTGGACTCGACAAATTCGTGCGTAATGTCCACTGTTACGTATATGTAACGTCTTCTAAAATCCAAACCAGGCAAGATAGACAAACTTTTTTAATTAAAATCGTTCATATACACAAGTAAACTTTTATATCAAAATTTCATATTTCTACCTTACGTAGATCGCCGTGAGCATTAATGGGTTAAATGAATATTTAAATTGCAGAAATAATATAAGCATCCAAAAATTAAAGGTTTTCTTGGTTGTTGTTTATTTAATAAAATATTAACTTCACACATATCTGTAATCACAATCGGTAACCGCATAACGCTTTTATCATCTGTGACCTCATACATCATCAGGTTTTGCTTTTAAACTTCCTTCCAACAAATGCCTCAAAAATATTAACAACTACATTTTTAATCTTTAATAGAAGAGCAACTTGGCTCGAAATATTCAATGTCACAGAAAATAAAAATTTATACGCTTGTTCAAATCACTTTTCGGACATCATGTATTCAAATCAAAATTTAAACAGAAATGCAATACCCAACCAAAATTTGGAATATATTGCTGGTCCTCCTGAAAAAAAAATATGCAAGCAAACTAATAATTATATTTCTTCCGAAATAAATAATAATTGCAACTGTTCTAAATATTTGATATATATAAAACAGTTAGAAGAAAGAATTCAAAAATTAGAAGATGAAAATAACAAATTATTGCAACAAAATTTAAAATTAGAAAATAATTTAAAAAACTCTACTTTTGATAATTTGTCAAAAAAAATGAAAATTTGCGTAAAAAATGCTTTAGATAATGTAAACAAAGAATTAAATGGTAGAAGATATACAGATGAAATTAAGGCTATTGCATTGGGTGTATATTTTATTCCCCCTATGACATATAAGTATTTAAAAGACGATTTCCTTTGGCCAAGTAAATCTACATTATTAGAATTTGTAAGTGAATGGCCAAAAGAACCTGGCCTTAAAGTTAAACAGTTAAATGTCTTGAAATTGAGAACTCTAAATTTTAGTGATGAACAAAAGTATGTTTCAATATCGTGTGATGAAATGTCATTAAAAATTCATCTCAGCTATGACAGGAAAACGGATAAAATAATTGGTTTAGAAGATTTAGGAAATGGAAATAGGTCATCTAAAGTAGCCACAAATGTATTAGTTTTTATGGTCCAAGGTATTGGGGGGGAATTTTGGAAACAGCCGTTATGCTACTACTTCGTACATAACGGCTGCAATGCAGATGACATAAAAACATTTCTTTTTGAGGTAGTAGAAGGACTACAGAACATTGGACTTAAACCAGTCCACTTTGTATGTGACCAAGGAAAACATTTTTCGTATTTATACAAAATTCTTAACGTTTCTTTTGATAGGCCCTACTTTATTGTAAATTCTCAGAAAATTTTTACTTTTCACGATACTCCCCATTTAATAAAAAACGTTCGAAATTCTCTGTGTAATACAAAAAACACTGTAACTTTTGAAAATAGCTTAGTATCTTGGAAAGACATTGAATATTTTTATGAAATAGATTCAAAATTATCAGATAAATGTGCTCCCAAAATTACAGATATACACATAAAACCACATAAATTACAAAGCATGAAAGTGAAATATGCAACTCAAATTTTTAGTAACACATTATCTTCTGGCTTAAATGTTTTATATTCCTCAGGACTTGTTGATCCAACAAAATCGGTTACAATGCCAAATACTTCTCGATACCTTATATTTTTTAACGACTTATTTGATTTATTTAATAGTTCAACAGCAAACACACAATATGGCAAATCAGTATTTGTTGGATCAAATGATCAACTTAACCATCTAAAAAGTGCGGAGGATTCAGTAAAAACAATAAAAATTTTTAGTGTAAATGGTAATAATATTACAAATAAATTCTCCTTTAAGAATGGTTGGATTTTAAATATTAACAGTTTATATCAAATGTGGCCAATGCTCCAAAACAATGGATTTTCTTTTTTATCTACTAGACGCTTAACTCAGGACAATTTGGAGCATTTTTTTGGACATATTCGACGTGGAGCTGGTAATGCTGATAGCATTACAAGTACAATGTTCTGTGGTCTCTTCCAAAAAAGTTGGGGTTTAGATTATATAAACTTTGTGTCAAATGGTAATTGCGAAATTTTCAATGAAGACAATTTAAATGATATCCATCACTTGACATCAAACTTTATATTAGAAGAATCCTTTTCAAACCCTAATAGTTTAGATATTCTAGATGAAATTCAAAATTTCACCCCTACCGAGGACTTTTTAGAAGATATTATTCCTCCAGAACATTCTGAGGAAATGACATTTTTGGAAGAAAATGCTTTGACATACATTTGTGGCTACTTATATCGTAAATTACATAAATTGGACCAGTGTACAGAATCTTTACCAACATTTACAGAACCAACATATTTTGATAAATACAGTTTTACTTGTGAAAAACAATTTGGCACAAATACTTTAGTAAAGGCTCCAGAAGAATTCCAAATTTATGTAAAAAACTTAAATGAAACATTTCTTAAAGTATTTGATAGTGTTTGTCATAAAAATAATTTATCTCAAATTTTACATGAAATACTTTCGAAATGTGATCCAAAATTTTATTGTTGTGAAAATATTAATCACGAAGATTTTATATATTTTTTTATTAGAGTACGGATATATTTTGTATTAAAATTTTTTAATAAGGATTCAGCAAATCCAAATTTGCGAAAGAAGGTTTTAAAACTTTCGCATGTTTAATGTATAAATGTGCATATTTTTTGTTTGATACCTGTTTTTATAATTGTATTTATCAAATTTCTTTTTTATTACCTCGGGAGTTTATTCCCCTTAGCATGGGAATTTATTATTCAGAATAGGCCTGATAATTTTTTGCCTACTTCCATTTGTATCTATCTAATCCCTATTAAGTTATAAATCAGTTTTCCTAAAGTAAAATGTGCCAAGTTTTTGAAAAGGGAAATAAGAAAATGATTTTACCTAAATTAAAAAGCTAAATTATATACATAATTTCTTAATATCAAAGTACTTTTTAATTCTTTGTTCGTTTTCTTAAGAGTTGTTAATTAGTTTTAAATATTTTTATTTAAATCAATATGTTTATATGTTGTTAATTAATAAATTGATTTCAACTGTTGTAATTTAAAATTATTCAATAAAATATTTTCTAAAAATTTAATTTAGAAATGATCTGTCATACGACACATCACACATTTTTTTGCAAGGGATTGTAATTTCAGTAGTAAAAATAAGAAAAGGCAAGTATCCCATTCGATATACTTACATGCAACATATGTATGTATGTACCAAACGTAGTTTTTGATATATTTCAATAATCAAGCATTCACTTTTTTGTCATATCTTAGAAATTTATAATCGAATTTGCTAATTTTCACAAAAAAAGTTATTATAGGTGCATTAAGCCAAGATTTGAGTCCATAGGACTCCATATGCTTTATTTAGAACTATATTTATAAATACCCACTACTCGATAAATACATGGTCAAGATTTTATTTATATAATAAATATGTAGTCTTCCTTTACATCCCTTAAATTTTTTTTAGTACTATTTTCAATACAAAAAAATACATATGTGTTCGATTAGTTTAATTTCACCTCACAAAAATAAAATGTCAACATTTTATATTAAAAAAAAAATATTTAAATTTGTGCAAACTGAACATTATTTGGTAATAAAAATGTGTTAAAAGTGTGTGAAAAAAATAAAAACGTAAATATTCTGTAATAAATTTATCGCAAATTTGAAGTTAAAAATTTGAGTACCTTAGTTTGTTTACATTTCTCACAGGTGTGTTGAATTCACACAGAACATATACATGTGAGATAGTAATTTCATATAGGTGAGAGTCGGACTACTTGTTATACTTTGGTCGTGACCAAAGTATAACAAGTAGTCCGACTCTCACATATAGGAAATTACTCTCTCACATCTACAAGAGCCGTGTGAATTCGACTCTCTTGTGAGAAATTTAAACTTGTCAAAACACTCAAATGTTTAACTTACTTTTTGGCCACTTTCAAGGATCGTACGCGAAATTGCAGTTATCCACAAAAAACTGCAATTTTTTTAAATAGTTTTAGAGCGCTTTTGATTTGGAATTTTGTTTAATTTTCTTGAACTGGAAAAAAATTTTTTGTTTAATTATTGACATTTCATTTTTGTTGTTGTTGAATTTTATTTTACAAACAGAGTTTCAATTTTTGGTATTGAAAATTCAAACAAATTTAAAATTGTAATTTTTTATAAAACTCTGTGTATTTAGAATGCACCAATACAAATACATTTTTGTTACTAACACATATTTAGAGTTAGGTACTTTTTCACTAACACATGCTTAGAGTTAGGTACTGCTGTCAAAGAGTCGGACTACTTGTTATACTTTGGTCGTGACCATATTTCTCAATATTTTATTCGATTTCTTGGCTGCACTTTTGATGAACTTGTTATGTATCGAAATTTAGTCTTGTTTTACAAAGTAATTAAGGTACGTAGACCGTTGCCTTTATATAGTTCCTTTATATTTTTGCGATCTATAAGAAACCCGCAGCTTTATATACCGAGAATATCTTCGAATTTTTTTTGAAAAATCGTTTCTTATAAGGGTTGCATGTTGGTGGAATCACTTACCTTTTGATTTAAGAATATTTTCGCATTCAAATAATGCTTTTCGACTGAAACTTTTAAGGCTCTTTTCAAATCACTGATATTTTACTAATCAATACCTAAATTGGCTCATATACTCTTTTGCTACTGAATTGGACCTTTGTACCTTTTTATATAATTTTTTTTTTTCCTGGCTGGGGAGCCAATTTGATCAATTTGGTAAATTTAATTTTAGCTATTGAATGAATTATAGTAATGTTATTATTTACTGTATTAATATACATAGTTTTAAGTATTCAGGTATTATTGTTACTGCTATGTAATATTTTTATTTTGGCCTCTTAGGCTTATATTACATGTTATGAAAATAAATAAATGAAATGAAAATCATCTTCGACGACCAGTAAATCAACACCAAACGAATTGTCATCAATCACCAAGACAGCATGTACTTTACCTGTACACTTGTATTGTCCACCACCAAAACCTTCCAAAGAAACATTCGTATCATTAACCTTACCGACTGTATGAGCATATGATCTACGGATCAGCGACCGGTTACTACCAGGATCTACAAACGGATTTGATTCATGTCCGTTGATATTGACCACTTTCACGATATCATTTTCAACTGGCGGTACTGATGTTGAGTCAATTTGATTCACGGATGTTCTCTGCGTTGATTTCTCGGGGCATTTATCTACAGTGTGTGTAGTACGTTTACAGTTGGTACATCTGGGTTTCCTAGATGGCTCAGGACAATTTACGGAAAAGTGTCCTAGTTGCGAACAGTTGTAACATTTTATCTTGCTCGATGAAGAAGTAGTATTGTTGTCACCTTTAATACATTTTGTACTGTTTACTCTGTTCTCATTTGACGCCGATGATTTGGCCTGCCTTTGTACTGTTGAGTTCATGACATCGTTGTAGTTGCAGTAACTAATAATGTCCTTAAGTAGCTGATTACACGAATCATACTCATTCTCTTCTTCTTTAATTTTGGTTCGTTAATACCATTTATGACGTGTCTAGCTATGGCAGATTCGGGTAAACCACCTCTAGTACCTAGAGCGTACATCTTGAAATAGTATTCATGCGGTGGTTCGTCAAAACGTCGTTTCGTGTGGCACATTTTTATATGAATATCAGCTGAATTATCGACATAGGGAAAATCTCTCAAAAATTTGTCCACAAACTGTTGCCAAGAACCAAAAACAATTTGCAACGAATCCACCCAATACTTTGCGGGGCCATGCATCTTCTGCTGTACCGCAAATATTAGATTGTGGTCATTCCACCCGTATGCTGCCTTTAATACGTTAACACGTCTAACGAACTGAGAAGAATTTACTGATTTCTCTATTGATGGGTTAAATTCCGGTAGAATTGCTATCATCTCCCTTACATCATTATACGGGCTGGAAATAAAACAGTTGTTAGGCTGTAAATATTGTTGTTGTTGTTGTTCACAGACGTTGAACGTTGATGTCGGGAACTGTCGTTGACTACCGTAGTGCATTTGTGCGCAGTTTGACGATGGGCCTGTAGCATGAGCACCTGTTACATAGCACGAAGTTTGTTGTGGAATCTGTATGTTGTTTGCAGAAATAGTATATTGTTGATCGATACGTGGTATTGTGGTCGAAACATAAACTGGCGGCTGGTATGTATTACCACCTTCCGTAACATGTTGTGAAGTAGCTGTCTGGCGGAGTTAGAAATGACGTTTTGTGTTAATGGAGGCAATATTTCAGGCTGATAACATGTGGAGCTTGGAGAAATAACGTGTTGTATTGGCGTTCGAATCATTGGCAATTTGTCCATATTACATCCATTTGCGGCTGGGGCTATTATATCGACACCGCTAAACGAGTTGCCCGACGTAACAATAGGGGGGCTATTTCCGTGTGAAATAGCAACATTTGTACTGCGCACTGGAGAACCTTCTATTGAAGCGAATGTCTGCATAGGCGATGACGCTTGCGATGGTTGGAACCGCATTGACGTTGCACGCATATCTGCTAATGTCTTTTCCAACTGTTTAACTCGTTCCGTCATAGTAGGTAAATTACGCATTTCACCAATATCCTCCAGTCGTACAATTAATTGTCTCTTATTCCCCGAGCACGACACACCGATTTCTCTACACTTCGCTTGTAGATTCTTAACCGTCATACCATGTAAGTTTTCCATGATCGTGCGTTTCGTTTAGGTTCGTTGTCTAATTAGATTTTCAATTAGCGTTCGTATTTAGACTTGTTGGATCCACGATCCCACTTCTGAAATAATGTCACTAACGTGGACATCAAAGATAGGGAATAAAAACAATCGTTCAACGATACTTTAATTTTAAACAAAGTTTTTATTAATTCATAGTTTTATTAATTAATTTTCCGTATAAATACGCTTTAAAAATAAATAAAGAATAAGAAAAAAACAATGGATGCTTCTCGACTGTTAACAACTATGCAGAGTTGTATTTTCACAGGGTGACATTATTATTATTATTATTATTATTATTATTATTATTTTTTATTATTATTATTATTATTATTATTATATTATTATTATTATATTATTATTATTATTTTTTATTATTATTATTATTATTATTATTATTATTATTATTATTATTATTATGATTATTATTATTTTATTCTTATTCTTATTATTATTATATTATTATTCTTATTATTATTATTATTTTATTATTATTTTATTATTATTATTATTCTTATTATTCTATTATTATTATTATTATTATTATTATTTATTCTTCTTATTTTATTATTATTATTATTATTTATTATTATTCTTATTCTTCTTATTCTTATTCTTATTATATTATTATTCTTCTATTTTTTATTATTTTTATTATTATTCTTCTTCTTCTTCTCTTCTTCTTCTTCTTCTTCTTCTTCTTCTTCTTCTTCTTCTTCTTCTTCTTCTTCTTCTTCTTCTTCTTCTTCTTCTTCTTCTTCTTCTTCTTCTTCTTCTTCTTCTTCTTCTTCTTCTTCTTCTTCTTCTTCTTCTTCTTATTCTTCTTCTTCTTCTTCTTCTTCTTCTTCTTCTTCTTCTTCTTCTTCTTCTTCTTCTTCTTCTTCTTCTTCTTCTTCTTCTTCTTCTTCTTCTTCTTCTTCTTCTTCTTCTTCTTCTTCTTCTTCTTCTTCTTCTTCTTCTTCTTCTTCTTCTTCTTCTTCTTCTTCTTCTTCTTCTTCTTCTTCTTCTTCTTCTTCTTCTTCTTCTTCTTCTTCTTCTTCTTCTTCTTCTTCTTCTTCTTCTTCTTCTTCTTCTTCTTCTTCTTCTTCTTCTTCTTCTTCTTCTTCTTCTTCTTCTTCTTCTTCTTCTTCTTCTTCTTCTTCTTCTTCTTCTTCTTCTTCTTCTTCTTCTTCTTCTTCTTCTTCTTCTTCTTCTTCTTCTTCTCTTCTTCTTCTTCTTCTTCTTCTTCTTCTTCTTCTTCTTCTTCTTCTTCTTCTTCTTCTTCTTCTTCTTCTTCTTCTTCTTCTTCTTCTTCTTCTTCTTCTTCTTCTTCTTCTTCTTCTTCTTCTCTTCTTCTTCTTCTTCTTCTTCTTCTTCTTCTTCTTCTTCTTCTTCTTCTTCTTCTTCTTCTTCTTCTTCTTCTTCTTCTTCTTCTTCTTCTTCTTCTTCTTCTTCTTCTTCTTCTTCTTCTTCTTCTTCTTCTTCTTCTTCTTCTTCTTCTTCTTCTTCTTCTTCTTCTTCTTCTTCTTCTTCTTCTTCTTCTTCTTCTTCTTCTTCTTCTTCTTCTTCTTCTTCTTCTTCTTCTTCTTCTTCTTCTTCTTCTTCTTCTTCTTCTTCTTCTTCTTCTTCTTCTTCTTCTTCTTCTTCTTCTTCTTCTTCTTCTTCTTCTTCTTCTTCTTCTTCTTCTTCTTCTTCTTCTTCTTCTTCTTCTTCTTCTTCTTCTTCTTCTTCTTCTTCTTCTTCTTCTTCTTCTTCCTTCTTCTCTTCTTATTCTTCTTCTTCTTCTTCTTCTTCTTCTTCTTCTTCTTCTTCTTCTTCTCTTGCTTCTTTTTTTCATGCTTCCTTCTTCTTCTTCTTCTTCTGTCTTCGTCTTCTTTCTTCTTTACTTCTTCTTCCTCTTGCTTCAGTTCTTCTTCTTCTTCTGCTTCTTCTCTTCTTCTTCTTACTTCTTTCTGCTTCTTCTTCGGTTCCTTTAATTATTATGATTATGATTCAATGATCTACAACACCAATCGCTGCCAAATTCTTACATTGGTCTGAAACGTGTAAATCTTATCCATGAGTACATACGACGCACCACAAAAAACATGCATTTTCATATTTGGTTTCCCTGGTAATGACTTTTTTGAAATATATATCAAAATTTATCTTATAACGATAAAATAGTTATTTTATTACCTAACAGAAAATTTATAGCTTACTACATTGATATTGTGTTGCTTATTTTGTATTCGAAAGTGCTTACAAACTTACACACACTCTGGCTTACTTTACACAGGGTATGGCCGCTTAAAAATGACACACTAACTGATATTGGTTTGCGATATTGTGTGTAGATTATACTTTTTTATAATATACTTTTGTGTGGAAAAGTAGCTATTCCTACATTCTTACCGATATACCTAGTAAGTAAAATTGTTTCTACAGCACCTTCCTAGCTGGAACACAAGTGTATCAAAAAGTATCTACAACAACTTTCTAGTTAAAATACATGTGTATTAAGAAGTATCTAAATATGTATGTTTTTTTAAAAAATGCTACCCAAATACAAGTATCTACAAATTCATTCATAAGTATAAGGCCATACCAATCATCACTAGATCATGATCCTAATTTTAAGCAACAAATTTTGCTTAAAATTAATCTAAACATTGAAAAAATGTTGATCCAAATGAAAAATTTTTTGTTGATTAAATTACAGCACACTTGATTTTTTTATATTTTAATTTTCTGTTCTCATATACAATGTTAATCACAAGTAATACAAAAAAAATTATTAAAAATTTAAACTTCATATCCAGATTTTATAGACAAGTAAATCAAATTATAAGTAACACAAAGTAAAGCACACAACATTGGTTACAATTCCGAGTACTCTGTGGGGTAGGAAATTTGTAGAAAAATTTAAAAAACTTGTTTTGAGAAATTATACTGAAATCAGCATTTTCAATCACTGCTAGGGAACTAAGGACACTTTCAAATGATTTGTTTTATTTTTTCCACACACCGTACTTTGAATTGTAGTACCCCTGGTGTAAAGAGGCAAAAGTCTTCGGGGCATTTTATATAAAATTTCAAGCGATTTTTTTTTTTGCTGTTTGAAAAAGTACATGGAATTGAAGAAACTCTGAAACGATTATGAGAAATTCTGCACAAAATCATGAAAAAATTGGGCTCATTGATTTCAAATTCCTTTAAAGAAAAAAAATTACGTTTTTTTCTGCCCTAGGAAAATATGAAGAATCCTTGAATATTGACAGAGAAAACAAAACTACTTTTAATTTGACAAACAATTTTGAGTTGTTCATTAAAGAGTAAAACACCGTTTTTTCGTCTTTGTTTCTCAAAAATACATCCATTTATAAAAAAGTATGTTTAAAAATATTATTTTATTCATTAGCTTTTATGCATCCACACTAAAGTTTTGGATGGATTTAGACACCACTTATTAAATCCGAAGAAATAAAGGTTTAAAGATCAAATATCGTTAGACATATAAAAAAGTTACCCAAATAATTTTACTTATTAAAATATCCACAACCAAAAGAATATAATTTTATTAATTTTAATTAGCGGGAAGGGTGTGCTTCACAAGTTTTTCTCAAAAGAAAAACACTGCGATTTCTGCACATGAGCAACTTTTATGCAAATATTTTTGTGGTTAGCCAATAACTGCTTGTTTATAATTATCTTTTGCTTCCATTTCTGAATTAAAATGAGTATATAATATAAATCCGTTAAAATGAAAATCTATGTAAAGTTCGGAAATAAATTTCATACTAGGGATGCCAATCGGGACTGGTTTTTAGAAATCCCGGGATTCGGGATTTTTAAATAAATCCCGGAATCCCGATATCGGGATCCCGGGATTTTCGGGATTTCTAAATCCCGAAAAATATAAAAAAAATTCAGAAAATCTTAATAATTTACCGACAAAAATAAAATGTTTTATTTCATATTGCAATATGAATACTCTTAGTAGGTGTTTACTTTCCAATAAGCATTTTGTGAAAAGAAAAACAAATTAATTCAAAGTACATACTTAGAATAAAAATCTTTCCATCCCAGGCACTGAATAGTAGAATAAAAACCTAAAATAATACCCATGATATCCAAATTTACAATGGTTTCCAAATAATATTTAAATAGTATGTGTAATGGGGATCCATACGAGGCTACATAGAGCACCTGTACTGCACCTATATCTCCTCCACCTTATATTCCGTGTTCACTAACCAAGGGAATTATCTTCTCGCCATCTTATTGACAGGTTGACTTCCATTATAGATATCCGATAGTATCAATGCCTATTTATTGCCCTTTTTATACCCTTAGTAGGGATGGTATATTGGGTTTCTCCGGAGTAGTGCTTTTGTTTTATACTGTCCTAAAATACGCTGATGAAATTTGAAATGATCGGGCTTTTGATCCGAGCCCCCATACAAAACACAGCTTTAAAAAAGAATTAGTGTCCACAATTCGCTTAAAAAGAGAACTGTCGCAATGAAATTCAGCATAAAACATTTTATGTAATTCGCCCTCCAAATTTTATGAGGATCGACTCATATGATGGCGTCCTTCCCCCAAGCATATTTCAGAAAAATAGTTTTTTAACAATAAAGTGCTAGAATATATCGGAGGCGAGGTATACATTTATTATGAAAACTAAATTACATTTTACTCTCATAACTGGTGTATGGGGTTATATGGTCGGCCTCGCCCGCCTATAATTTCGTACTTGTTATTTTTATATGTCCGATAGTATCTATGCCTATTTAGTATAGCATTGAAATTTGATATTAGTAAATCCCTGACGAGCCAAAACCTCTCTACCAAATTGTATGTGGGTCGGTTCATAATTGACCCTACCCCCATATAAGGTCCCGTTAAAAAAATGACTTTAACGCTCATTACTGGCTTAAAAAAGTATAGCGATGAAATTCGATACACATATGTTTCATGCGAGTCAAAATCTCTCTAACAAGTTTTATGTGTTTCGGTCCATAATTGACCCTACATAAGGTCCCATCCAGATAAATACTTTAACGCTCATTACTGGCTTACAAGTACGAGTGTAGAGATGAAATTTGAGATAAGTAAATTTCTTACTCGCCAAAAGCTAAGAAACTTTTTGGTTCATACACTTCCTACCGGAAAGTGTATGAACCAAAATTGGTCTAAAAAAATTATGAAAAATTTTATAAAAACGGTCAATGATTCACCCTACCTCTCATATAAGATCCTATCAGTAAATTTGATGAGTAATATCACCCTGATGTTTATAGAAAAGCATATTCGGCATAGCCGAATATAGCACTCTTACTTTTTTTTTTTTTTTGATATTTCAGCTTGTAAGTTAGTAGAGTCATCTTAAGTCCAAAAACTTTTAAAATTCTCTTATTTAGTACTTTATAATGTATAAAATAGCGGAAAAATACTTAAAAATTCGGGATTTTAAAATCCCGAAATTTCCCGGGATTTCATTTTTTAAAATCCCGGTTTTCGGTACTTTCAAATCCCGAAAATCCCGGGATTTTCGGGAATCGGGAATTCCCGTTTGGCATCCCTATTTCATACACATGACCGAACTTTTTTCAATGCATTTAATGCAAAATCGTACTTTTTTCTAACGGCATCAAGCTACCGATTAATGTTAAGTGTTACCAATTTTAATTAGCGGTTTAGATGTGCTTCGTCGAATTGTCTTATAACACAAGAAACACCGCATTTTCAGCGAATGAGAAATTTTGATAAAATTTCTTTTGCAGTTAACATATCCCAGCTTCTCTACAATTAACTGCTTTTATCATTTTTAAACCGTTAAAATGAAAATCTGTTCGGTTAATTTAAATTTTGTAAAGAATTTATATATTTACATGAATGAACTTTTTTACACTTTTTTAATGCAAAAACGCAGTTTTTTTCGAACGGTTTTTGATTTTCGTATTAGCATCATTGTCAGCTACCAGTTGATGTATAATGTCCCCAATTTAAATTAGCGGCTTAGGTGTGCTTCATCGATTTAAAATGTAATCAAGCCCACAAAAGGGCTTGATTACATTTTTTTGACGCAAACCAATTCTTTCTATATAAAGATTGATTATTGATAAAATTCAGAATTTAAAATTTGTTTATAATGCGAAAATTCGCTAAAGTAAAAAATTAAAAATTCGCATTTTTTTGTATTCACTCTAACATCTTTGCATGCTAATATTTTATAGCGGCTTTATGATTTCAACATGTAAAATTTAAAAGTATTTCGATCACGCGATATTTTGGGTATATTGAAGTTACGCTGTTAGTGTGCTTTGCGAAAAAGCCATTTTTTAAAACTTTCACGTTTGTTTTTCCAATATTTAAGCTTCTCCCTCAGTGATACCTTCTAGAGCACATTTTGGAGATATACATCAAACGACGCGTAATTAAAATGTCTACTTTATCTCATTTATACATTTTGCATAACCGAAGAGCCGCAAATATTCTATCCAAAAACCTGCAAATTTTGTAAAATTGTATAAATTTGGTTTCAAAACATTGCGACCACGTAATTCTTTACTTATAAATGACTGAATAATTAAATATGGATTATAGTCATTCAACAAGTGCATACAGCTTACATTAGCAAAATTGACTTTCTAAGTTGTAAGCCGCCCTCATAATAACAAAAAGTTGTAAAAAAAACTACCCCACAGAAAATTTATAGCTTACTACATTGATATTGTGTTGCTTATTTTGTATTCGAAAGTGCTTACAAACTTACATTCTGGGTTACTTTATACAGGGTATGGCCGCTTGAAAATGACACACTAACTGATATACTTGGTTTGCGATATTGTGTGTAGATTATACTTTTTTTATAATATACTTGTGTGTGGAAAAGTAGCTATTCCTACATTCTTACCGATATACCTAGTAAGTAAAATTGTTTCTACAGAACCTTTTTAGCTGGAACACAAGTGTATCAAAAAGTATCTACAACAACTTTCTAGGTTAAATACATGTGTATTAAGAAGTATCTAAAAATGTATATTTTTTAAAAAATGCTACCCAAATACATGTATCTACAAATTAATTCATAAGTATAAGGCCATTCCAATTATCGCTAGATCATGATCCTAATTTTAAGCAATAAATTTTGCTTAAAATTCATCTGAACATTGAAAAAATGTTGTTCCAAAAAATATTTTTCAATAAATGAAAAATTTTTTGTTGATTAAATTACAGCACACTTGATTTTTTATATTTTAATTTTCTGTTCTCATATACAATGTTAATCACAAGTATATTAAGATGTAATGCAAAAAAATTTTGGTAAAACTGAAATTTCATATCCAGATTTTATATATAAGTAAATTAAATTATAAGTAACACAAAGTAAGGCACACAACATTGGTTACAATTCCGAGTACTCTGAAAATTTTCTGTGGGGTACTTGGTTTCAATCACATTTTTTAGAAATTTTAACTTTAGAGTGTTTGTTTCTCCAACATGGAACTACTCTCGACCACAAAATTTTATGGACGTATTCTTTCAAGTCTTGTGAATAAAAATTCGTCATCACTTAATTTTTAAAATATTAAACGAAAGAAATATTTAATGCATTTAATGTCTTAATGCCACTAATACTATTACTAGAACAACAGACACTAGTACAAATTGGGTTAGAGTTTATATAGAAAAATAATAGTACTAGGAGTAGTTGAATGGCGCCACTTCTAGACTGATTTTTGTTTGACATGTGTTGGAAAAAATTAATTTTTTAAATTATTAAAGTATAATTTTGAAACATTTTGCATAAAAAACGATATTTTCAAACATATCTCTTCAAATGAGAGAATAAATAGTGCATGCAAATTTAGGTCCGGTTGCAAGCAAATCTCTACATAAGTACGTCTATTAAATTTAAAAACTGCAATAAGTTTAGTATTTGTTTTATCGTACGGCAAATGTTTTTATAACGAAATTGAGATATGTACCTGAATGGAATTTTTAGACACAATAAAATCAATGGTGATACGGAAAGAACCAGAACTTCTTCACACTAGCATATTGAATTGTTAGGTAAATGTATTTACAACATTTTTGAATATATTATTTTTGTTGCTATCTTTAAAAATAAAACCGTATAAAAAAAGTAGTTGTGTAGTAATTTTTACTTGGAATTGTGCAGTAGGATTGCAAAAGAGCAAAACCACCAATTATGGCGACTTTTTATGAATATTAGAACTAGTATCAAACTGTATAAGTATAAGTCTAGAACTAATGGTGTTTGGAACTGAAAATCTAACGTAATATTTTCATAATTTTATACAAATCACGTCAGGCAGTAATATAAATTAATTCATAAGTATAAGGCCATTCCAATTATCGCTAGATCATGATCCTAATTTTAAGCAATAAATTTTGCTTAAAATTCATCTGAACATTGAAAAAATGTTGTTCCAAAAAATATTTTTCAATAAATGAAAAATTTTTTGTTGATTAAATTACAGCACACTTGATTTTTTATATTTTAATTTTCTGTTCTCATATACAATGTTAATCACAAGTATATTAAGATGTAATGCAAAAAAATTTTGGTAAAACTGAAATTTCATATCCAGATTTTATATATAAGTAAATTAAATTATAAGTAACACAAAGTAAGGCACACAACATTGGTTACAATTCCGAGTACTCTGAAAATTTTCTGTGGGGTACTTGGTTTCAATCACATTTTTTAGAAATTTTAACTTTAGAGTGTTTGTTTCTCCAACATGGAACTACTCTCGACCACAAAATTTTATGGACGTATTCTTTCAAGTCTTGTGAATAAAAATTCGTCATCACTTAATTTTTAAAATATTAAACGAAAGAAATATTTAATGCATTTAATGTCTTAATGCCACTAATACTATTACTAGAACAACAGACACTAGTACAAATTGGGTTAGAGTTTATATAGAAAAATAATAGTACTAGGAGTAGTTGAATGGCGCCACTTCTAGACTGATTTTTGTTTGACATGTGTTGGAAAAAATTAATTTTTTAAATTATTAAAGTATAATTTTGAAACATTTTGCATAAAAAACGATATTTTCAAACATATCTCTTCAAATGAGAGAATAAATAGTGCATGCAAATTTAGGTCCGGTTGCAAGCAAATCTCTACATAAGTACGTCTATTAAATTTAAAAACTGCAATAAGTTTAGTATTTGTTTTATCGTACGGCAAATGTTTTTATAACGAAATTGAGATATGTACCTGAATGGAATTTTTAGACACAATAAAATCAATGGTGATACGGAAAGAACCAGAACTTCTTCACACTAGCATATTGAATTGTTAGGTAAATGTATTTACAACATTTTTGAATATATTATTTTTGTTGCTATCTTTAAAAATAAAACCGTATAAAAAAAGTAGTTGTGTAGTAATTTTTACTTGGAATTGTGCAGTAGGATTGCAAAAGAGCAAAACCACCAATTATGGCGACTTTTTATGAATATTAGAACTACCCAGCTAGCATTTTCTTTCAATAAAGGGTCTTCCGCGATTGGAGGTGGCGATTAAATTAATCTTCCACGATATCGTATTCCAATTACGAAAGTTCAACGCAACGGGAGTAACTGTGTCACAGCCGCGACTCTTCTCTATGAATCGTCTACGATGTGTTAAAAAGAGTCTTGACACAATCGTCTTAATGAATCTTCTACGATGCGATAAACAGAATCTTTACACAATCGTCTTAATGAATCTTCTACGATGCGATAAACAGAATCTTTACAAAATCGTCTTAATGAATCTTCTACGATGCGATAAAAAGAATTATAGAAGAGTCTTGGAACGATCGTAAAGAAGATTTTAATTGATCCTAAAATGCCTAAAAATATGCTAAAAATAAAAAGTATTGATATTCGTTTTATACTGTTTATTGCATTGGCATTTTTTGTCAACTTTAAATAAAAAAAAAATTAAATATAAATTTGAATTCAATGATGAAAATAAATACATACATATGAATAATAGAAATAATTATGCAATAGAAAAATTATTAAAAAATAAAGTTATTTTTATAAATTTGAATTCAATTATGAAAATAAATACATACATATGAATAATGGAAATAATTATGCAATAGAAAAATTATTAAAAAATAAAGTTATTTTTCAGCCAAATCGTCAATTTTCTTGGCTTCATCAATCTTTTTGGTTCGGTCACTCTTTCTGAGACGGTCACCAGCATGAACAAAATGTTGTTGTAATACCTTATTTATACCTGCATCATCAGCTTTCGGAAATTTTGAATGGCAGACACCTTTAAAAAGAAAATAATTAGAATTCAGTAAAATCATGTTATAAAAAATACTTACTTGTTATAATTTTCGTTATATTGAATTCCTGAATACTGGGCTTACTGTTCGTTCCACGCCAACTCAATTTTGCAGCCACATCATCGCTCAGCATTTTTTTAATTGCATTCCTGACAAACGAGTTGGAGCTGTCGCCACCCACTTTACCAATAACGTATTTCTGTAAAAATTTTGATATGAATATATGTATATATGTATGTTTATATTAAAAAATATGTATATAGACGGATAATTATATACATACCAATTGAGCTACAATATCCACGTTCTCTTCTATTTGTTTATGTAATTCTTCCAACTGTTTTACAGTTTTTATGGGTAAAGGTGGCACTAAATTGGTTTTAATTTCCTCAGAATAAATTAATTTTAACTGACGCACTTCATTTCTTACGGTTATCACTTCCTCTGTTAGTCTGTCGATTTGCTGTTTTAGCGTGCGCACTTCTCCTAAAATCTCCGTCAACATATTTTGTTTACTATCTGAAAGAATTAATGTAATATAAAGTATAATGAATGAAATTATGACATTTATAATGTTCTTATACCTGTCTGATTATCTGGCGGTTTGTTTTGTATTTGTTGCAATTCACTTCTTCTATATATTCAACTGGAAAATTATCGCAAACGGATGATGTTTCAGTGAAATCCGATTCAACCAATTTTTCGAAAGAACTGACTTTCATTGGGACATCATCGCAATCAGATGTTTCCCTGCCTTTAACTTGTTTTTTGGATGATCCCACTTCATTATAAGCAGACTCCATCATATTTTTTGCTTCTCGTTTGCTTTTTAATCTTATTGCTTTATTTGATAGCATTATAAATTATTTTATATTATAAATTTAATTTTTGATTTCTAATAAAACACTTTTTAGTTAATACACTTAGTATTTATTAGAAACTTTGTTAAAAATTAAATTTTTAATTTAATAAACTTCAAAAACCACTTTTTATTCTTACTTGTCTCGACACTGATTATAAACTGAGTTGAAAAGAAGACAAAATAATTTGTTTTTGCTAAACGTTTATACGTATAACGGTAAAATTCGCCCAACTATCTCCAGAATCCGTAATCGGCGATTGTTGCGTAATATAAATAAACCGGTTTGACAATAATATATGCATCATTTGGAAGAGTAAAATATGATCGTTGACTAACAACAATCCTCCGATGATCGCTAAAATACATAAGCGACGATTAATTCGTTCAACAATCGCCAAAATTACTCGCAAAAGCATCTTTTGGTTCATTAAAATATATATTTTTTTAAATAATCGTCAGGACGATTATAAAACGAGTCACAAAATGAAACAATCGTCTGGAAGATTGAAAAAAGATTCACAAAATGAGGACAATCGTGTGGACGATTAAAAAAATAGTCGCAAAATCATCGCGCTCGCCAATGAATCATGTAAATGCTAGCTGGGTAGTATCAAACTGTATAAGTATAAGTCTAGAACTAATGGTGTTTGGAACTGAAAATCTAACGTAATATTTTCATAATTTTATACAAATCACGTCAGGCAGTAATATAAAGAGAGCGTTTGCAATTAGCTGACCACAGCTGTATAAACCACTGATTTTGAGCTACATTTCTTAAATCATAGGAAAAATCAATTTAATTTTTTTCAAAAAATATCATGGGAGTAAAAAATACATGCGTCAAAACATATGGAATATGCCGTTTAGACCAAATCAAAAACCAGTTGGCTTTTGAAAAACTAAATTTCAAAAACCAATACGTTTATACCAACATCTTTGCCACAAAACCCACTTTTTTATTTTGGGAACCACTCTAATAATATTTATACCCTTCACCTTCGTGAGAAGGGTATATACAAGTTTGTCATTCCGTTTGTAATTTCTATAATATAATTTTCCGACCCTATAAAGTATATATATTCTGGATCCTTATAGATAGCGGAGTCGATTTAGCCATGTCCGTCTGTATGTCTGTGTGTATGTTGAAATCAGTTTTCAGAAGACCCCAGATATCTGCGAGATCCGAATTTTCAATGATTCTATCGGAAATACGATCGAATAGAACGCTATTTAAAATCAGCCCAATCGGTCAATAAATAAATGAAATTAAGTATGTAGAGCCCGGATTAGGCCAGAACACATAAAAGGGGACTTTTTGGTACTTTTTCGTTCTACAAAAGGTACTTTTTGATTTTTCTATAATATTGAACCTAGATACATGAAATATAGCGTGTAGGACCTTGACTAGGTTAGAACCTATTAAAGGTGACTTTTTGGTACTTTTTCGTTCTACAAAAGGTACTTTTTGAATTTTCTGTAATATTGAACCTAGAAACATAAAATAAAGTTTGTAGAGCCCGGATTAGGCGAGAACACATAAAATGACTTTTTGGTACTTTGTCGTTCTACAAAAGGTACTTTTTGAATTTTCTATAATATTGAACCTAGAAACATGAAATTAAGAATGTAGAGCCCGGATTAGGCGAGAACACATAAAATGGTACTTTTTTGTTCTTCAAAAGGTACTTTTTGAAATTTCTATAATATTGAACCTAGAAACATGAAATTAAGTATGTAGAATCTGGATTAAGTGAGAACCCATAAAGAGGAACTTTTTGGTACTTTTTCGTTTTTCAAAAGATACTTTTTGAAATTTCTATAATATTGAAGCCAGAAACATAAAATTGCATGTAGATCTTGGATTATGAACCTATAAAAGGGTACTTTTTGCTACTATGTCGTTCTTCAAAGGGTACTTTTGAATTTTCTATAATATTGAACCTAGAAATATTAAATTATGCATGTAGAGCCCGGATTAAGTGAAAACACATAAAAGGGGACTTTTTGGTACCTTACCGTTTTACAATTGGTATTTTTTGATTTTATGTAATAAAATTCGTACTGACACATCATGGTGAAGGGTATATAAGATTCGACACAGCCGAATATAGAACTCTCACTTGTTTTTAGTGAAATTATCATTAAATTAATATTTTTTCATCAAAATTTGTTTAAATTTTTGAATTATTTAAATATTTTTTTTTTTATCAAAAACCAGTTAAAAGTAGTTTTTAATTTGTATGGAAAAACCAAAGAAATTTTAGTAGTTTTTCAAACAAAAACCAAATAAACCAAACTTCTAGTTTTTGATTGGTGTAAATGGCATATAAACTTGTCTTGATAATTGGTTTATAGCCCACAGTTGGCATTGGTCGGAACAACGACGATATGTTATTTTAATACCAATAAAATTCAAATGAGTTAAAAGAAGTGTTTTTTTATTTATATTATTTTCAGTTCCTGCTACTGATTTATGGAAGGGAGTCACTGCTGTAAGTAATGCTGGTAAGAAACGAGGAAGAGGTAAAGGTACGGGGAAAAAAATCGCTAAAGATCTAAATAAGGGTCAAATAATTGGAGTTGGAAAAAAAAATATCTTATGGCCTGGATTAAATTCACCTATTATAAGAGGCAAAGAAATAGTACAACAACAACTGTTAGCTGAAGATTCAGAAAGGGAAAAAAATATTTTAAAAATACGTGATGCAATTGGAGGATTTCGTGTCATAAAAGTAAGTCCTGTTGATCGTGGTTGGTCTGGTTCTAAAATGCCAGGCCGAAGCATTGGAGCACCTGATGCCATAGGCGATGATACTTTTAATGGTTTCGACACTCGAGTCTTAGAAAATAAAATCGTTTTCATTATGAAGGGTAATATGGGAAGAAAACGAAGATTTTCAGTTATGAGTGTTACCGGAAATGGAAAGGGATTAGCTGGATTTGCCACTGCAAAAGCATCCGAAGCTCGTACCGCACTAAGGAAATCAAAAAATAGAGCTGGCCAAAAATTAATGAGAATAGAACTATGTGATAACCGAACGGTATTTCATGATTTCTATTGTGCTTTCGGAAAAACGAAAATATTCGTCTCAAAGAAACCAGAGGGGTATGGATTGGTTTGTCATCGAGCAATTCAAACAATTTGTAAAGTTATTGGTATACGTGATATACATGCAAAAATAGAAGGTTCTACTAATTTGCAACATATAGTAAAAGCATTTTTTATAGGAATTTTAAAACAAAAATCCCACAAACAAATAGCTGATGAAAAAAAAATGCATTTGGTCGAATTCAGAAAAGAGCAAGAAGAAATACCACATATTGTAGCTAGTCCAGATATTTGCAGAAAACAAGACAGTATAACCAAAGATGAAGTAACGAATTTTACACAGTATGTTTTGGGAAATAAAATAGTTTTAAACAAGACAAATATGCCCCCGTTTTACACAAATACTGTTGGGTACAAATTATATTCTAAAAAACAAGAATTGTTTAGAAATCAAAACAAAGTAAGACTTAATATGTTGATTAATTATAATGAACTTAAGAGTTTTTTATCGACTTAAATATGTAAAAAATAAATGGTAATATTCCCACTGTGCTATATTTCCAGCGTAACAATTCTATAGCAAATTTCAACAGCTTGTATTCTCGGGAAATGTAGCGCAAGGTGATTTTACAACAAATTATATATGTGTTTTTTATTTGATATTTATATGCACTGTTTAATGCAAGGTACTTACGTTGCGGCCGAACATATACATATGTTTGAGCATAATGTGTGGGTTTTTTGATATTATGTAGCTCTCATCAATAGGTTTAGGTTTAAAAAGCTGCATATCCACTCGGAGACCATAAGGTCCATTGTGATTCCCTTCAAAGAGTGAAGATTTAAAAATAGAGAAACAAAAACACAAGTCAGAACCCTAATGAGTAAAGAGATGAGAGAGAAAATATTTTTCCCCCTATAAAGCCCAGTCAAAGAAGTGACTAATTCCCTTGACAAAACCCTACCCGCAATATCCCCCATCGACTCTATTTCCTCCTCATCTTCGCATAACCTGCAATACTCCGGTATAATTCTGTCAAACTTACTGACAAAGGCCCTAACTGAGCAATGTCCCGTTATCATCCCTATCAGAATCCTTAGACTGCGTTTACCCAGTCTAAGTATTTTGGTAGTCCCCATATCAAGTTTTGGCCATAGGGCCTTTGATAGTTTGCCATCCAATCTGCTATTTCAGGACTGGTTTATGATGTCACGGACTCTTTTGAATATCAACCTATAATAGTGACAAATGGGTGGTTCTTCTTTGTCATCTATATCAAGGTTCGAACCTAATCTATCCAGTTCATCCGCAATATTGCATGGTAATGGCACCCGTGCCGTTATACATCTTGGACCCATCAGTGAAAACTGCACACCCACCAAAGTCTATCGGATACAAGCCTAGTTGGAAATTCTATCAGGTGTTTCCCCGAAGTCCAGAGTCGTAATCCGTAATTCCATGAGGTAATTACCCTGATCAAGTAGACATACTTCGTCGGGGAATGGGTATAGAATGATGTACAAGGCCGCTTGTGGAGTGCTTATAACACCGTGCGACAGCAATTATTGGACTTGAACGGGACCATATACATATAAAACCTTATGTCATATATAGTAGAACTGCGTTTTTAGTTTTTCATTTTGTAATCTTTTCTCCTTTTTAAAGGACTTCAAAGTTGTAAGGATATAGAAATTTCTTAAAATTTATTTAAATAGTTCTGCTCATTAGTTTTTCTTTATATGGATATCAATTTATAGAAGTAGATAATTTTTATACCCTTCACCTTCGTGAGAAGGGTATATATAAGTTTGTCATTCCGTTTGTAATTTCTATAATATAATTTTTCTACCCTATAAAGTATATATATTCTGGATCCTTATAGATAGCGGAGTCGATTAAGCCATGTGCGTCTGTCTGTCTATGTTTGTTGAAATCAGTTTTTAGAGGACCCCAGATATCGGCGAGATCCGAATCTTCAATAATTCTGTTAGACATGCTTTCGGGAAGATCGCTATTTAAAATCAGCAAAATCGGTCCATAAATACCGGAGATATGAGCAAAAATCCGAGACAACCTCTGAAAATTTCATAAAAAAGACAATTTTTTTCATGCTTTGATATAAGCAACAACAACAACACTGCTTATTCATTGAGTATTTCGTTTCATATGTTTGGATGGCTGTGTGTTTCATTGCCTTGTGTATATTGTTTTTGTTTCTTGGTGTATTCAGTTTCGTATGTTTGGATGTCTGTTGGTTTCATGTATTTTGTTTTTGCTTTTTTTTGAGTATTTCGTTTCATATGTTTCATTGCCTTCTGTATATTGTTTTTGTTTTTTTTGGTGTATTCAGTTTCGTATGTTTGGATGTCTGTTGGTTTTACTGCCATGTGTAAGTATTTGTTTTTTTGTGTGTTTATGTCGTTTAGCGTTGTTGTTCGTTTTGCTATTGCTATAATAATGATATAAACGGGAAAATGAAATAAATTAAAATTTTAAAGAATTGATATTTATACCCTACACCACTATAGTGGGGAGGGTATTATGCGTTTGTGCTGATGTTTGTAACACCCAAAAATATTGGTCCTACACCCACCTTAAAGTATACCAATCGGCTCAGAATCGCTTCCTGAGTCGATTGAGCTTGTCCGTCTGTCTGTCTGTGTGTCCATGTAAACCTTGTGCGCACTCTACAGGATAATTTTGAAATTTGGAGATAATTTGATGAAATTTGGAACATACACTTCTATTGGTCCAAGGACGAACGCTATTGAAAATGGTTGAAATCGGTCCATTATTTCACCTATCCCCCATACAACCGGACCCCCCGAATAGGGCTTTTGACCTCATAATTATGTTAAATGATCTACTATCTCTACAAAAATTTGAAAAATTTAGTTTTATATATATCTTAATAATGCTAGTGATTTTCGTAAAGATCGGGCATTATTTGACCCTAGACCCATACAAAGTCCCCCTCAGAAAATTACTTGAATGTCCCCAATTCACTTATAAACACTAGTATCACGATGAAATTTGGCACAAATGAGTTTTATATAAATATAATTCCCAACAATAAATTTTATAATGATCGGACCAAGTTTTACCCTAGCCCCCATATAAGCGGACCTTCCGATTTGGGCCTTTTAGCTCATAACTTTGTCAAATATACTACTATCTCTCCAAAAATCGGCACAACTAAGTTTGATATAATTATAAATAACACTGTCGATTTTTATAATGATCGGGCATTATTTGACCCTATCCCCCATACAAAATCCCCTTCAGAAAATGACTTGAATGTCCACAATTCACTTAAACACTAATATCACGATGAAATTTGCCACAAATAGATTTTATATAAACATAAATGTCGACATTAAATTTTATAAGGATCGGACCAATTTTTACCCTAGCCCCCATACAACCGGACCTACCGATTTGGGCCTTTTAGCTCATAACGACGATATATATGCTACTATCTTCCTAAAAATTGGCACAACTAAGTTTGATATAATTATAAATAACACTGTCATTTTTCGCCATGATCGGAAATAAAAAGTAGCCTATTGCCAGACATACAGGAATGTGCTGTGAAAATTTAAAGAAAATCGGTTTAGCCGTTTAGTAGTCTATAACGTTCAAACATACCACAGTGGGGCAGAATGGAAATTTTTTGGAAATAAATCTGGCATTTCTAAACGGCTGATCCGATCGGGATAAAATTTGGCGTGAGCGTAGCCAAGGAGTATTTGAGTTTAAGTTTTAAAGATGAACCATGCAGATGCCCCAGGGACGGCGCTGTGGCGGCTCAAAGTAGGGTACCTACGATATGTAAAATTTTTAAACTCGTGCCATTTTTTTGTTTTTCACCCAAATACAAAGATTTTTATATATTGTGAAAGCGCTCGACGAGATCTTGAAAAAACATGCTTGGACATACTACTTATCTCTTATAATATCCGAGTTATAGGCATTTAAAAATTTAGTGATACAAAATTTACCATACCTTGGTCCGCCTTTTTTTGAATACCGGGCGTAATTTTGCACCAAATGGACTCAATTTTTTCTTGTTAGTTAGACAACAAAATTTCCAATAATATAAAAAAATTTCAGATCAATATCGTTTACAGATCCAAAAATATACGTTTTTTAATTTAAAAATTCCAAAAATTTTAGATTTTTGGCGTTTTTTTGCCAAAAATGTGTCTTAACTCTTTTATTAATAAAATAAAATTTTTATTAAGAACATATAACAATTTTATAGTTTTCTAAAAGGTATCTTTACGCAGAACGCTTTGGCGTAAAAAACTTGTCCTATTTTTTGAAAATGTTGCCACTGCGTCCTTCCGAATATGACCTATTTTTTATCAAAACTTCATCTTTGGGCGACATGTTCTAAAATCCCAAAGCTGGGATCAGAAAACTGAAAGCAGTTTTGGAAACCTCAATATGTTTTCTATTTACTCCAAAAGTATTTTCCCAGCCCTGAAAGAAATGTGGACCCTATGGGCAAAAAAGTAAAAAATCCCATTTTTGGGATTTTCATTCCTATTTTTGGGAATTGCGGGATGCCCTTTGACCTTTTCAATTTTTTTTTTGCATATTCTTATTTGAAATGACAAATTTAACAAGCGTTGAAAATTTCATTGAGTTTTGTTCATAAATAAAGATTTTGTCATATATTACATATTTGTTTAATTTCTAAAACTATGATTTATATCAAAATTTTAATAGGATCGCAGATAGCTACAACAATTTAGTCCATATTTATCCCTTAATATCATTTTTTAGTTAGATATGGAAGTTCTCGACCCTTTACAAAAAATTTCAAGCCAATATCTCAATTACATTCAAAAATATGTTCATTTAAACCTGTGTCCTTTAATTTCATCTTTTTCATATTTTAGTATTAAGTATGACAGAACATACATTTGGTGTTGAATAAAATATTTGGACAATTTTTAAAAATTATTTAGTTAATTATTTTATTATAATATTGTATATAAAATAAAAAAAATTATAATTTTATTATGAGCCACGCACAACAACACCTAAATCACCCCACACAAATTACCTTTCCCGCCCACCGAAATATAAAACACAATTTAATACAATATCATTAGTTAGTATAATAGCTTTTTTTATTTGAACTGTTTATCTTAAACATAATACAATTAATTCTTACAACCTACTTATATAGTTAATTCCTAACACTACTTATTTTCTATAAAATAATCTGTCATATCGGTATACATATCCAGAAGGTAATATAAGTCCTTTAAATCTTTCTTGTTTTGAGATGATAGAGTTTCATAACAAATCCATCTTTTTCGCATAGTTGAAAGAACAGGATCAGAAGATAGAAGTAAACTATTAAAAATATCTTCATTCTGTGATTGCCTGTAGCATTTTCTTGAGCTGAATAGTTGAACATGCTTAAAATCTCGATTCCTCGCTTCCTGGGCTTCTTCTGTTAACTCTCCAAGTGGAAGAATATTCGATTCAATTATTATTTGACCATGACACAATACTTTGTGTACTGTTGGTGTTAGTTCCCTCCATGGATACAGAGATACAAGTAATTTAGAAATTTCAGATGTGTATTCCCCAAATCGATTTTCATTAATTTTATGTTTACTATTCAGTGCCATTAAAATAGTTTTAACTCTTCGAAGCAACTCCTTGTCGCTTCCAGTTATTTTTGAAGTAATTTCAAAATCACGAAAAAACCTTCTCGACGTATTACCGTCATTTGTACTACCTCAACTTGAAAGTGGTTTGTCGATGTTTAATCCCATCTGAACTTTAAATTCTTCTTGGATTCTGCTTTTTTCCGCAGCTCTCAGTTCTTTCAATTCTTCATTATTTTTTGTTGATTTAGTAGGATAGTTTGTTTTTTTTTCTGGATCGCCTTGTATGATGGTAATATATTGTGTCCTTTTTCATGCAGAGCTTTCCTTAATATTTGGTACTTATTTCGACTGAGACCCAGTTCCAACATAAGCGCTATTGCTTCCTCTTCAGTAAAATTTGATTATGATGTTGGAGTTGGTATACTTTACACATTTCGCTTAAGTCGTTTTGGTGATGCATTAGGAAGAATAGTTGCAATATGTACGACATCCATATGTTGGTTTTCCTTTTTCAACATTTTGTTAAATGTATCAGCAATTTCCTCATTTGAGATTGAAAAAAGTTTTTGTGTGACCCTCTTTTTTTTACCTTGAACATAAGTCTTCGTATGACTTGCAAGGCGCTCCTATTGATGTGTTGTAAGTTGAGATTTCCGTAGTAGTTTCCATCCAACTACAAAATTTTAATCGAAATTTCTTTTGATTTCCATCCACAGACTTACTTTTTACATCAAAAAGTTTTCAATTGTTGATATGCCTGTTTTGTCTACTTTTCTACTATATGTAGTTTTTATATAATTTGAAATGTCTTCAATTCTTTCTGGCCCTTTTGAAGATATACCCCATAAAACGGAACACAACTCTTCGTACTTTAATGTAATCTTCATTGTAGATTTATTAAATATGGTACTTAAAATCTGAGAAGTTTACTTATATACCAATTCTTGTCATTTCCGATACAGGTATTCCAAAGTAAAAAATTACGAATTGTCTACCTATTAACATTTAGGACTATATTACTATAACCTGTAATTCAGTCATTGATATTTCTTATTAGTGAATGAATCGAAATTATCTTTACCTGTGTTTAAAATCAATTATTTTAAACCAAACATTTATATTATTTATGTAATAATATAACTACGTATTTCTTTATATTGAATTCTATCTTTACTTAAATCTTTTACCATGAATTGTATCTATATCCAATGTCATGACATTATAAGCTGATATAGCGACTATTTATAAACTAACGTTAACAGAAAACTATTGTGAATTATAAATTATAAAATAATGCCTAAAATCGAGACTTGCAAATCTTTTGTGTCTTACTGAAGTCTTATTATAGGAAAATGAATATTGTAATCTTTACTTTTTAGTCTGCTACCAACTTAACAAGTTGTCTCTAAGTTCAGTAGTTAACTTTTCGCTTAAACAGTTTTGTATAAACTTCAAATTTACTCTTAAGCACTTACTTAAGATAAGCTAAATTGTTAACGGTGAGCCGAAAATATATTGAACCTATAAAAAGCCAAACTCTAACCCTTTTTATTTTCTACCCAAACGTCTAATTCCTTTATATTTCCTTTTTTTGAGAGGAATTATAAAGCCTTTAAGCAAGATCCATCTATTAAAACGGAGTAGCGTGTTACATCCATTCGATATACAGTCCACTATAACAACCATCTATCCCCTATTAGATCCTAATAGCACCAGCTCCCCGAACGCACCAATATAATAGAGCAGTCTTGTTCATGGTCCACTCGAACCGTCGAGTATCAGAAGTAAATATCTCCCTGTTCATTGGAATCTTATTGTTCAATCGAACCGCTGAGAGTCCAAAAAACAAACAACCAGAGAGTCAAGAAGTCTACATAAATTTTTCCATTCTAACATAATTAAAACTTTGAAGTTCTAACATCGCTGGAAATAGCACTCCTACCATAACAGAATGAGGTAAAGTACATTTATATATTTTAATGTATTCAGTTTCTTTCGGGCGATCAAAGCGTACGTATGAAATCGAAGTAAGGAAATTTAAAGAAAAAAAACTACCAACAAAGTATAAGGAAAAAAACTACGTAGAATCCATAAAGTCGAAAAAAAAAAAACTCTTAAAAAAAAATTCTAAAAATCGTGATAAAACTGTGTCAAATTTATGGAAAAATCTTAAAAAAAACAAAAAAATAATACAAAAAGCGAAAAAACGGTGGTTTGCTAAAAAAAAAATTTCTCGGTAAAACAAGAAAATTGAGAAAATAGCTTGAATTACAACAACCACGTCGGAATATTATCATTGTCAAATTTACGAAAAAAAAAAATCTAAAAATTAAAAAAATCTGTACACCAAAAATTAAAAAAAAAGAATCATAAAAAACAGTTAGAAAAGTCCGTTATAGTGTCCGTTAATACTTTGTAAAAACATTTTTTTTTTCAAGTTCATCAACTTTTGTAATTTTTTATTATCATTTCTTGGTTTCATTTGTCTTTCCTTAATTTCTGCATTTGTGAAAATCATACGAAGAGAAAAAAAAAGGAGCAAACAAAAAAGTGGTATACATAAAAAAATCGTGGTGAAATTCTTTATATATCTCTCTATTTCTCAGTCAGTGTTAAAATTAATAAGAAAAGATAACCAACGAAAAAGCTCATTGTTAAGTTTGTCAACAGAAAGTTCGATTTAAAAGAAATAAAGAAACCCAACTTTCAACTACAACCTTTCACTCTTAAAGCTCGCGGTCAAACGCGTACGAGAGAATCTTTAAGCTCAGTCCGTAACTTTGCGCTCGATCAAACATCGAACAAGTTGATCTGTTTGAACAAAAGTGGAACATAAGGTTAAGGTAGTACATAAAATTTGTTACATAAATATATTATGCCAAATATTATTATTTTCTCATGTTAATTGGTGAACAAATCCTTCTTATGTTAAAATCGAATTTAAAGTAAATAATAGTTTGTGTTTTTCAAATTCAGTGAAAAGTTGCAGCGTTTAATAAAGTGTAAAGCGGTTTAAAACAAATGCATACAAGTTTATTGCATTTGCTCTAAATTTATTTGTTTTTAAAATATTATACAAACAATTAATTCAAAATTCTCAAATTTCGGAATTATCAGAAATTAATTCGAACTAAAAATTTTAAGTGCATTTAGGAAAAAAAACAAGCGAACAAACAAAAAGTTTAAATTTAATCCTAAAAAATTCATAAAGTTTTTAAAATTTATTTTTTAATTTTGTAAAAAATATACAAACATTTGAAAAACACAAAAAACAAAAAGAAAATAAACATGGTCATTGTATTGTCATATTCGCACAAATATTAAATTTAAATCTCATGTCAAAAGAAAGGAAAATCGATACAATTTCGACCATAAGTTCATTAAGTTTCGTATATGGTAACACAATCTACATTTCTTAACCTAATCAAACACATTTAAATGGCAAAAATTTACTAATTTTGAAAGAAAGATCCTAGTTGTGAAAAATAGTTCTTTGCATTTGCACTATATTACAAATGATGAAGATAACAGTCTGATCAAACATCATTCAGTACAATAATTAATAAAAATTAGTATCGAAATTTAAAACATAACCCAAAGGATAAATCCCCCTTTTTCTCAAATTTAATTTTTATTTAATTCGGTATATGTATTGTCGTAACGAAATTCTTAATTCCTGAATAAATTTCCATAAAATCTCGGTTTCTAGTCTAACATTTTCTACATTTGAAAATTCGAACATTTTCAAAGTACAACAGAAAATGTTAATGGTTTTATAACATTCCTAAAGTCTAAAATTTTCAACAGAAAATGCTAATGTTTTTATAACATTTTTAAAATCCAAAATTTTCTACATTGAAAATTCTAACATTTTCTACACTGAAAATTCTAACATTTTCTACACTGAAAATTCTAACATTTTCTACACTGAAAATTCTAACATTTTCTACACTGAAAATTCTAGCATTTTCTACAACAGAAAATGCTAATGTTTTTATAACATTTTTAAAATCCAAAATTTTCTACATTGAAAATTCTAACATTTTCTACACTGAAAATTCTAATATTTTCTACAAAAGAAAACTGTAATATTTTAATAGAATTTCTGAATACTCCAATTTCCGAAAAAAAGGAGAAAAAGAACATTCTAAAGATAGGAACTACTAAGGTTCTAATAAAGGAAATTAAAACTGCAGTTTCTTTATTGCATTTTCTCAATAAATAAGTCCGCTATTAATTTCGTGATAAAATTATTGAATAATTTCGCACTGATACTCTTAGGGAATCAGAATACCCAAATCAAATTAAAATTTGAACAGGAGAATAGGAAATATTTAAGATTAAAATTTTAACTCAAAACTCATATCTAAAATACATATATACTTCCCTTCTAAAATCTCGTAAGTTGAAACCATGTCCAATCCAAATTTAGACACTGTAGACCACACCCAATCTTTAATCCAAGATAAATTTATGTTTGACAGTGATCACCTTCTGTCATTTTGCTCCAACTTCAGTAATAGTGAAATTCAAGATCAAACAGATTCTATGCTTGAAACAAAACTAGAAGACTTGGAAAATAGATGGAAAAAATTGGAAATCTCGTATGAGAGACTCATGCTCGCACCAATATCCATTGCAAGCAAAGATTTAAAAGATAGTGCTAAAGTCAATTTTAATGCATGCTCTGAAACTTTTCACACATGTCGATCTAATATAATGGACATGCTAAAGATCAATAGAATAACTCCCACTTCTCATAACATTACGTCTCGAATGAGCTTACCACTTCAAGCTTACCCACCTCAAAACTCAAGTGTAAATATCAAACTTCCGCCTTGCGACACTGAAGTTTTTGCAGGAAGTTATGAAAATTGGCCATCGTTTCGTGACATGTTCACAGCGATCTATATAAACGGCACAAATTGTCCACCTGTGGTTAAATTGTTTCATTTGCGAAATAAAACCAGAAATGAGGCAGGCGCAATTGTAAAACGCTACCCACTTTGCGATGACAGCTTTGATCTCGCTTGGAATGCACTCAAAGCTCGTTATGAAAACAAAAGAGTTTTAGTAGATCATCAACTCCAAATCCTTTTTAACATCCCCATAGCCACCTCTGAAGATAGTAAGACACTTCAGAAAATCCATTCAACTGTCGCTGACGTTCTTCAAACCCTTCATACTCTAAATGTAAACACAGAAAATTGTGATTTTTTCATAGTTCATCTAGTTTGCTCCAAACTTCCTAATAAGACTCTCGCTCTATGGGAACAATCGCTTAAGTCCCATCGTGAATTATTAAAATGGTCGCAATTAGAGGAATTCCTAATCGACAGATACGAAGCAGTCGAAAGAATTTCTAATATGAAAATTACTAAAGAGCGTCTAAGTTTACCAGATTTTTCTCAATCTACAATCCAATCTTACTCTTCACAAGAGAAACTTAACACTACATGTAAACTTTGTAACGAAGTCCATAATCTAAGAACATGTAAAAAATTCAAAAGATTCACTATACAGCAAAGAATAGATTTCGTTTCAGCCAACAAAATTTGCACAAATTGTCTTTCTCCAAATCACTTAAAAGCAAAATGTCCTAGCAAGAATACGTGCTTCATATGTAAATCAAATCATCACACCTCTCTTCATCTAGCAAAACCCAACAATTCTGAGATTCAGCCTATTTCCTCTAATCCTCCAAGATATGTATCTGATAGTCGTAACCAAGGCACCTCAACAAATGTCAAACAGATAGCTATTTCGCAAAACGATTCCCCTTCCACATCGGAACAAGCACAGAATTCAAGAACTCAAGTTCAAGCTAATATTTCAGTTAATAGTGAGTTCATATTGCTCAGAACAGCACTAGTTCATATTCTACATATGGGAGAGCTTTTCAAAGTGAGAGCCCTGATTGATTCAGGATCTCAAAGAACATTTTTATCAGAAAAAGTCAGAAATAGACTTCTGCTCCCAACCCGAAAATCCCATGTTGATGTAATTGGTATTGGAGGTCAAGTGCAAACTGCGACTAAAGAATGCGATCTTGTTCTTTTTGCCCAAAAGTCAAACATTAAAGTCTCAATCAGTGCTATCATATTACCAAAAGTCACAAACCACATTCCCTCAGTATCATTTGAATTTCCCAAGTTTAAAACGGAAAATCTCGATTTAGCTGACCCAACATTCAATCAATCTTCTCAGATTGACCTCATTCTCGGGAATGATTCAGAGCGTTTCATAAATATTGATGGAATCAAGAAAAATATATGTGGTCACGTATCTGCTTATAACACAATATTTGGATGGGTTCTCAGTGGACCAATTAAAGGACGGCCAATTCAGTCTTTCACAACGTCTATAGTTCCCTCTGAAACCTCTATTCTAAATGATCTCCTGCGAAAGTTCTGGGAACAGGAGGAATTGCTATCCCCTAAACTTATATCCGAAGAGGACCAGTATTGCGAAACATTTTACAAGAACACGACAACGCGGCAACAGGACGGTAGATATGTCGTTCGTTTACCTTTCAAAAAAGAATTCCCATGTTCTTTATTTCTCAGCACGTCTCGAATACTAGCTCTTGGTCAATATTCCCGTATGAAAATATCGTTATCGAAAGACCCTGAACTCCAAACCCAATACAACGCTGTTTTGAACGAATATTTATCTCTTCAACACATGGAAAAAACCACATTTCGTGAAGTGTGTATCGATGACAAATATTTTTCCTTCTACTTGCCACACCATGCAGTAGTTCGTCCTGAGCACAAAACAACCAAGGTTAGAGTAGTTTTTAATGCGTCACGAAAAACAAAATCAGGATATTCTTTGAATGACGTTCTTTATACTGGTCCAACCCTGCAGCAAGATCTCATGAATGTAATTCTTAATTGGCGTACATATCGTTACGTTTTCAGTGGCGACATTCAAAAAATGTATCGCCAGATATTGGTACACCCAGAAGATAGATCTTTCCAAAGAATTCTGTTTCAAGAAGAGCACTCTGCCCCTTTTAAAGACTATCAGCTCAAAACTGTTACATTTGGAGTAAATTGCGCTCCATTTTTAGCAATCCGTACACTTCTTCAATTAGCTACAGATTCAGAAGCAAAGTTTCCCAGAGCGGCTTCCATTTTACGAAATGAGACGTATGTTGATGACATATTGTCGGGAGGTCACACAATTGAAGAAGCATTAAACGCTCAAACTGAATTAATTCTCACTCTACAATCAGCGGGATTTCCATTAAAGAAAATTACCGCTAATACTTCCGAATTGCTCACTAATATTGCTTCTGAAGATCTCTATGATTCAGAATTCCTTCGCTTTCAAGAAACAAGCACAACAAAAACATTAGGAATCAAGTGGAATGCCCTCACTGATTCATTCTCCTACTCATTTTTCCCAATTCCCCAATCATCCAACGTTACAAAACGCGCTATACTCTCTGCAGTAGCCAAATTGTTCGACCCTGCTGGGTGGATAAACCCGATAGTTATCAGAGCCAAAATGCTTATGCAGCAACTGTGGCTAGAAGGTCTAGATTGGGACCAAAACGTCAGTTCCGAATCGCTCGAATTATGGAACAATCTTATCTCCGATCTGCCCTATATTGAAAACATTGTTATCCCACGGTGGATACAATTCGCACCCCTTGACATCATACATATACATGGGTTCTCAGATGCCTCAAAACAAGCATATTGTGCCGCTGTTTATATAAGATGTCAAACTAAAAGTAATGTCTCATACTCTAATTTATTAGTAGCGAAAAGTAAAGTAGCTCCTCTACAAACTGTTTGTTTACCTCGGCTTGAACTTAACGGAGCTCTTTTGTTAGCCAAATTAGTCAATCATGTGCTAAAATTTCTCAACTTAAATGAATCCGAACTCATATTGTGGACTGACTCAACTATAGTGTTAAGTTGGCTATCTAAACCCCCAACGACATGGGAAACATATGTTGCCAACCGTATATCTCAGATCCACCAATTAGTACCAAAAGCTATATGGCGTCATGTTCCCACTCATGACAACCCTGCCGATTTGGGTACACGTGGTTGTAGGCCGCAAGATTTAGTAATTAACCCGTTATGGTGGCATGGACCTTCTTGGCTGGTTAACCCTAAGTCTTCATGGCCATCTAGAGTAGATATCCCAACGTCACAGCACTCGTTAGCTACATCCATTATCCCAGTTCAAATTATTGATATATTGGAAAATTTTTCTTCTTATCACCGAGCTTTACGAGTTTTATGCTACGCTTTTCGATTCATTAATAAATGTCTATCTATAAATAGACCACATCAAAATCTCGATTCTCTCAATCTAACCCACTCCGAAGTTACAGCGGTTAAAAATAAACTCATTATCCTAGCTCAAAAATCTTTTTATGAATCGGAATATACATTATTATCTAATTCACAACCAATCCACGAAAAAAGTTCTCTCAAAACTTTAAATCCATTTCTCGACTCAAATAAAATTCTCCGAGTAAATGGTCGTTTATCGCAATCATCATTACCTTATAACGAACGCTTTCCTGTAATATTACCAGGCAACTCCCGACTCTGCCAATTATATTTAAACCATTTACATACGACATTAGCGCACGCAGAATGCAACCACATGTGCAGAATGGTTCAGACAGAATTCTATATTTCCCGTCTCAAACTGAGAATAAAGAAAATTATTCGTCACTGTAAGATTTGCATAATATTCAGACAAAAAAATTGTAAACAAATAATGGCTCCACTACCCCCTGATAGATGCAATCTCTCAGTACCATTCCAAACTACCGGGATTGATTTCGCTGGGCCTTTCGATCTCAAAACATCGAAATTACGAAATGCTTCCTGCATAAAAGGATATGTCTCCGTCTTTGTTTGCTTTAGCACAAAAGCCATACACCTCGAGGCGTGCTCAGACTTGTCAACTCCAGCTTTTCGCGCGGCATTCGCTCGCTTTATTGGGAGGCGGGGGCTCCCTCGCAGGATAGTGTCCGATAACGGTCGCAATTTTCTCGGTGCTAGTAGGGAACTAAGCAGAGAATTTGCATCGTTTATAAACTCAGCAGCTGAGGATATTTCTCAAAAATATATTACTCAAGGCTTCGAATGGAGTTTTATCCCACCACATGCGCCTCATATGGGGGGCCTTTGGGAGGCCGCAGTAAAAAGTTTCAAATTTCACTTCAAACGCACAGCAGGAGCCCACAAATTTAATTTCGAAGAATTTTCCACCCTTCTCGCACGTATAGAAGGAATACTTAACTCTCGTCCAATCTCAGCAATGTCAGAAGATCCATCAGATCTGACAGCCCTGACTCCAGGACATTTTCTAACTGGAAAACCCATAATGGCGTTCCCAGAACCTATGACCGAACAAATAGCCCTAGTTAAAAGATGGGAACAACTAAAAGCTCTTCACCATCAATTTTTCCTAAGATGGAAGGAAGACTACTTGAAGGCTCTACACAAAAGGTACAAATGGAAGAATCCTTCATCTAATCTCAAACCCGGCGACCTAGTTGTAGTCATCGACGATTTACTCCCTCCATCCGAATGGAGATTAGGGCGTATATTAAATACTTACAAAGGTTCTGATGACAACGTTAGAGTAGCTGATGTAAAAATCGTCAATGGAGTTATAACTCGTCCCATTGTAAAGCTATGTTATTTGCCATTTCTCAAAGAAAATGATGCCCTTACAAACTAATTCCTACTTATCATTTATCGTTTGTCACCAATTAACAACTTCATTTGCTCACTCTCATGATTATCATCAACTAATCATACACTTTTTTCCTTTTGTTTTTCTCTTTCTCTCTCATTTTATTGTCTTTAGGTCAAATCCATCCAGGCGGAACCCCGAAATTCACCAATGCAAGGTGTGCAGACAGTTCCACGCTCTCAGGTTTTGTCGCCGATTCTTAAAAATGAGTATCACGGAGAGGAATAGAGTGGTACACCGATACCGGTACTGTAAAAATTGTCTTGCTAGAAGCCATCAACTCAGATCATGCACATCTTTAGCTACTTGTCGCAAATGTGACCATCTCCACCACACGCTTCTTCATCCTTTTGGTGGTAGACAAAATGACCTGCGTGTCCGAATCAGCCATGAGTATAGAAAAAGTGAACGTAAAACCAACAGACAAACCATAACCAACAACATTCAGCCAGCCGGAGTTTCAAATTCATCGTTGACTCCAAATCATCAAATAATTTCTGAGGCCATCCGATCCCTGGCGCAAGTTCTTTGCGTACAACCCGGCACCAAGAGTGCACAACTCCGAGATGGCCGGCATGTTTAAAATCAATTATTTTAAACCAAACATTTATATTATTTATGTAATAATATAACTACGTATTTCTTTATATTGAATTCTATCTTTACTTAAATCTTTTACCATGAATTGTATCTATATCCAATGTCATGACATTATAAGCTGATATAGCGACTATTTATAAACTAACGTTAACAGAAAACTATTGTGAATTATAAATTATAAAATAATGCCTAAAATCGAGACTTGCAAATCTTTTGTGTCTTACTGAAGTCTTATTATAGGAAAATGAATATTGTAATCTTTACTTTTTAGTCTGCTACCAACTTAACAAGTTGTCTCTAAGTTCAGTAGTTAACTTTTCGCTTAAACAGTTTTGTATAAACTTCAAATTTACTCTTAAGCACTTACTTAAGATAAGCTAAATTGTTAACGGTGAGCCGAAAATATATTGAACCTATAAAAAGCCAAACTCTAACCCTTTTTATTTTCTACCCAAACGTCTAATTCCTTTATATTTCCTTTTTTTGAGAGGAATTATAAAGCCTTTAAGCAAGATCCATCTATTAAAACGGAGTAGCGTGTTACATCCATTCGATATACAGTCCACTATAACAACCATCTATCCCCTATTAGATCCTAATAGCACCAGCTCCCCGAACGCACCAATATAATAGAGCAGTCTTGTTCAACCTGTACATTTTTACCTACATGATCATAAACGAAACAGAACGAAATGATCTGTCGAAAAAATGTAGGTAAAAAATAGTTATAAATTTTTGAAAATTTAAGCATAATAGGACCTTTCAATTATAAGGATAAGCAAACAAATAGAAAATAGGTAAATATAAGATTTAAATATGTGCTGTCATCCTTAATACTAAAATATGAAAAAGATGAAATTAAAGGACACAGGTTTAAATGAACATATTTTTGAATGTAATTGAGATATTGGCTTGAAATTTTTTGTAAAGGGTCGAGAATTTCCATATCTAACTAAAAAATGATATTAAGGGATAAATATGAACTAAATTGTTGTAGCTATCTGCGATCCTATTAAAATTTTGATATAAATCATAGTTTTAGAAATTAAACAAATATGTAATATATGACAAAATCTTTATTTATGAACAAAACTCAATGAAATTTTCAACGCTTGTTAAATTAGTCATTTCAAATAAGAATATGCAAAAAAAAATTGAAAAGGTCAAAGGGCATCCCGCAATTCCCAAAAATAGGAATGAAAATCCCAAAAATGGGATTTTTTACTTTTTTGCCCATAGGGTCCACATTTCTTTCAGGGCTGGAAAAATACTTTTGGAGTAAATAGAAAACATATTGAGGTTTCCAAAACTGCTTTCAGTTTTCTGATCCCAGCTTTGGGATTTTAGAACATGTCGCCCAAAGTTGAAGTTTTGATAAAAAATAGGTCATATTCGGAAGGACGCAGTGGCAACATTTTCAAAAAATAGGACAAGTTTTTTACGCCAAAGCGTTCTGCGTAAAGATACCTTTTAGAAAACTATAAAATTGTTATATGTTCTTAATAAAAATTTTATTTTATTAATAAAAGAGTTAAGACACATTTTTGGCAAAAAAACGCCAAAAATCTAAAATTTTTTGAATTTTTAAATTAAAAAACGTATATTTTTGGATCTGTAAACGATATTGATCTGAAATTTTTTGTATATTATTGGAAATTTTGTTGTCTAACTAACAAGAAAAAATTGAGTCCATTTGGTCCAAAATTACGCCCGGTATTCAAAAAAAGGCGGACCAAGATATGGTAAATTTTGTATCACTAAATTTTTAAATGCCTATAACTCGGATATTATAAGAGATAAGTAGTATGTCCAAGCATGTTTTTTCAAGATCTCGTCGAGCGCTTTCACAAAATATAAAAATCTTTGTATTTGGGTGAAAAACAAAAAAATGGCACGAGTTTAAAAATTTTACATGTCGTAGGTACCCTACTTTGAGCCGCCACAGCGCCGTCCCTGGGGCATCTGCAGGGTTCATCTTCAAAACTTAAACTCGAATACTCCTTGGCTACGCTCACGCCAAATTTTATCCCGATCGGATCAGCCGTTTAGAAATGCCAGATTTATTTCCAAAAAATTTCCATTCTGCCCCACTGTGCATACAAACATGTAAACACACAAACATACAAACATATAAACATACAAACAAACACACATTCATTTTTATATATGTATATAGATAATTCCCAATAATACATTTTATAAGGATCGGCTCAATTTCTGCCTTAGCCTCCATATATCCGGACCTTCCGATTTCGGCCGTTTATCTTTTAACTACGTCTAATATACTACTATCTATCCAAAAGTCGGCACAATGTGATGATGTTTGTAACACTCAAAAATATTTGTCCTTATTAAGCTATGTCCGTCTTTGTGACCGAGTAAACCTTGTGTGCACGCAACAGATCGCAATTTTGAATATGATTTGTTAAAATGGTTCACATACTATTCACATGCTTCATTATTGAAATTAATCACATTTAATATTCGCAATTGGTGTAGGGTATCATATGGTCGGCCTCGCCCGACTATAATTTCTTACTTGTTTTTAAATACACTGTGGTGAAGGGTATATAAGATTCGGCACAGCCGAATATACCATTCTTACTTGTTTTTATTTTTACTTTGTATCCTTTTATATCCTAGAGAATTTCCAATATATTTTTCTAAAAAATATATATGTTGAAACCATGCATATACTTTAACACATGCTTAAATTTCTTCTTATAGCTTTATAAGTTAAGCTTATAGCTTTATAAGTTAAGCTTATAGCTTTATAAGTTAAGCCTAAACAGAAAAAAGCGTATTATTAAGTTCATTAAAAAAAACTATTATCGATACAGTAATTAAGATTACAAAAATATTAGATAGTACTTTTTGGACTTGAACAAGTCCACATACACATGAAACTGGAGATCGTATTTAGTAAATCTGCGTTCTCAGTTTTTAATTTTCTGATCCTTTCTTCTTTTTAAAAGACTTCAAAGTTTCAAGGATGTACAAATTTATAAAAAATTAAATAAATATTTTTATAAATGTGTGCCAATATGTGTATCAAATAAAAAAGACAATCATTGGAAATGAAACAAAAGAGTTGCTTAAATATTATTCTTTCATATTTTAGTATAATTCTAACAAATTCCCAATTAGTACCAGCAGGAACAATTATTATAAAAAAAATTTTTACTCTGCCGCTTGTATGGAGTATGTGAATCTCGACATATCGACCAACAGTATTTAGCGAGCGTGCGACAAGTGCTGCTTCCTCTAAAGCGATTTTCAATAATTGGTAGGTCCTGGTGGAATCGTTCCCCATGTTCGTCACTAAAATGACCCAAATTATCGGGGAAAAAATCTAGGTGCCTATCTAAGAAGTGTATTTTCAGTGACATATTCACAACCATTTCACCGAAGTTGCGAACGAGATTGCGGACGATTTCTTCGTAGTTTTAAAATTTTCTATTACCTAAGCAATTTTATATTATGGCATCTAAACTCCTCCAACTATTTTTCTCAATAGGTGATAGAAGGTTTGGAAATTCCTTACAATTTAACAATATTTTTTGTTGGGGTCCATTAAAAACACCTTAAAGTATAAAAGATTACTTAGGGTAATACAATAATATAAGTATTTAGCAATCGAACCTACCGGCGTCAATCTTTGCTTCGCTTAATTTGGGAAATTTTTTTTCAAGTGCACCATAGCTGCACTGTCCACGTCGAGTGCACGAACAAAATTTCTTATAAGTCCCAATTTAATGTGTAGCGGTGGAAGTATTATTTTTGATGACGGCACGAGCGGAATATTCTCAAAGCTATCCTGTCCAAGCTGATGCATAATACGAGGCTGCCATTTGTGGTCGGTGTAATGAAGATCATTGCGCCGAACTTCCCAAAGACACAAAAAACATTGGTGTTTGGCAAACCCTTTTTTAAACCCATTAAAATGGCAACTATTTTCAGGTCAGAACAAATCATCCAACAATGTCGGTCACAATTTATTAATTTTAGAATAGCGCTTATATTTTCATACTTTTCTTTAACATCTGTACCATAAATAATTGGCACTGATGGATACACATTACCTACGTGAAGCAACACACCTTTGAGGTTCTTCGTTGATCCATCTATAAAGAGGCGCCATACATTTGGGTCATAGGAATGGCCAATAGTTTCGAAAAGTTTTTCAACATCATCTGCGTAAGTGATGCCAGTTTGGTCATCCACTTTGAAACATGCGTCAAATGATTGCTCGTTTGAACGCTTTCGGACTGATGTTACCCGAAAATCTTCAGAAACCAATTTCTACTGTTGTAATCGGGAACCTAATACTTCAGCACTTCTTTGCGAGATATTTGAGTCACGCACGAGATCATCAAAATCCGCTTGGGTTATATAATGCGGCGATGGATCGGCTAGCATTTTTCCTATTGGTAAAGATTCCGAATAATGTTCTGATCTAGGGCCGATACTCAGTAATTCTAAATCATCACATGGAATTGTGCGAACGTCTTCCGATGGAGCCTTTGGATTTGATGTTGAACGTAGTACCGCGGGCTGCACTGAATCACATTTATGGTAAACGATTTTCTCCCTATCTTGATTCTTCAGCCTGATGGTATTCGGCTGATTTCGGTAAAAGTAATACAAATCGCGCGAATGCTCACTCCGCTTCAACCAAATTACCGGGTACACATATTTTATTGGGAACTGCTTAGATCGTAGTAACCCCTTGTAACAATAATTACACACAACTTATGGTATATACCATGCCTTCGGAACCATGTTTATTAAAAAATATTGTTCATACTTATCCACAAAAGCCTTTGTTACATTTTTATACCCTACACCACTTTAGTGGGGAGGGTATATTAGGTATCAGCACAAATGTTTGTAACATACAAAAATATTCGTCCTATACCCACCTTAAAGTATACCAATCGGCTTAGTATCGTTTTCTGAGTCGATTAAGCTATGTCCGTCTGTCCGTCCGTCCGTCTGGCTGGCTGGCTGTCCATGTAAACCTTGTGCGCAAGGTACAGGTCGCAACTTTCAAGATAATTGGATGAAATTTGGAACACACTCCTTTTTCAGCCCAGGGACGAAGCCTATTGAAAATGGTTAAAATCGGTCCATTATTTCACCTAGCCCCCATACAACAGAACCCCCGAAAAGGGCCTCTGAGCTCATAATTATGTTAAATATACCTGTATATTGATAAAAAGCGGCACAACTAAGTTTTATACATGCCTTGATGACCTTGCCAAATTTCATAGTGATCGGGCCTCATTTGACTCTAGCTCCCATACAAAGTCCCCTTCAGAAAATTACTTGAATGTCCAAAATTAACTTATAAACACAAATATAGCGATGAAATTAAGCACAATAAAATATTTTGTAAATATAAATATATTCACAAAATTTTATCAGGCTTAGTCCATATTTGACCCTAGTCCCCATATAAAGCCTCTTTCAGAAAATTAGTTTTTCATCCATAAATTGCTTAAATGTATCGGAACATTGCAATAGAAGATAAATGCTTTATTATGAAAAATAAATCACATGTAATATTCATAACTGGTGTAGGGTATCATATGGTCGGTCACGCCCGACTATACTTTCTTACTTGTTTCCTTTATTAAAAGGTACAAATAAACCACAAACAACACAAAATTTGTTTTTATTGTACATTCCATATTACTTTTTAAAAATTACCAGGGTACAGATAGCGATCGAATTCAATTCGCTCGCGAGCGAGTTTAATTCGAGCGATTTAAAATAGAACTCGCTCGCGATTCGAGTCAAAACGAGTTAATCGCGAGTTTTATAATTTTGTAAATGGAATAAATTTAAATTTATAAGGCATAATCAATTTATATATAAATATGACATAACCAAATAAGTTTCCCATTAAAATTATGTACGCAAATACATATATACATTATTTGCTGCAAAGTAGTAGACACTTCGTACATACATACATACATACATACATACATACATACATACATGATTCACAATCAATAATCTAACTGCCTGTTTCACAATATCGAAACAACATTTTCTTTCTTATAAATATATTGAAAACAAAAACAAAATTTTAAATTTGTTGTATTCAATATATTTGTAAGAAAGAAAATGTTCTTTCGCATTTAGATAAACCGGCAGTAATAAATAAAACAAATTTTTAAAGATCACTTGCATGTCCATCAATATACATATGTACATACATAACTACAGATAAAAAACATACACATTTAAATAAAAAGGTAGACAATATATTTCTTATACTTTCCCACTTTTGCTTTGTCAGACCGTCATAAAACCTACGGCTACACAATCACACATACATAATTATTTCCCATATTATTGGTTCTTTTTTACTACCACAACAGAACCTGTTTCTTGCACACACATTTTGCTGATTTTCGGCTCGAATTTAACTCGAATTCAACTCGTTTTCCACTCGCTCGTAAGCGAGTTGAAAAAACAAAAACATGTAAATATCGCTTACGAAGCGAATGCAAAACACATAAAACTCTAATTAAAATTGTGCTCGCGTGTTGAAAAATAAAACTCGCGATTTTGAATTTTAAAACGAGCGATATAAATAAAATAGCGATCGCGAGCGATATTTTTACCTACCCTGCTTGGTCAGCATTTTTGTGTTCTCACGTTAAAAAATGCTGATCAAGGTAATTCACACGGTGTATAAGGTATACCCATTACACTCTATTATATTTAAGTAAGAACGGTAGCTTTAAGAAAAAAGAGAATAAATAAAATCAGTATTTTTTAAACCCTCAAAGCGGACGTTTCGATTACAGTATTAAATTCACACAGAACCTGTACTAATATTTCTTACTCTCAGTAACAGTTCTATTTATTTTTCTTTGGTTCTAAACATAGAACTGAAACTGAGCATGACAAAACCTAAGTAGTTGAAAAATATATAACCCAACAAACACAAACCCTATCGTTTAAAAACTTTTAATATTTTGGTCCGTCTGGCTGGCTGGCTGTCCATGTAAACCTTGTGCGCAAGGTACAGGTCGCAACTTTCAAGATAATTGGATGAAATTTGGAACACACTCCTTTTTCAGCCCAGGGACGAAGCCTATTGAAAATGGTTAAAATCGGTCCATTATTTCACCTAGCCCCCATACAACAGAACCCCCGAAAAGGGCCTCTGAGCTCATAATTATGTTAAATATACCTGTATATTGATAAAAAGCGGCACAACTAAGTTTTATACATGCCTTGATGACCTTGCCAAATTTCATAGTGATCGGGCCTCATTTGACTCTAGCTCCCATACAAAGTCCCCTTCAGAAAATTACTTGAATGTCCAAAATTAACTTATAAACACAAATATAGCGATGAAATTAAGCACAATAAAATATTTTGTAAATATAAATATATTCACAAAATTTTATCAGGCTTAGTCCATATTTGACCCTAGTCCCCATATAAAGCCTCTTTCAGAAAATTAGTTTTTCATCCATAAATTGCTTAAATGTATCGGAACATTGCAATAGAAGATAAATGCTTTATTATGAAAAATAAATCACATGTAATATTCATAACTGGTGTAGGGTATCATATGGTCGGTCACGCCCGACTATACTTTCTTACTTGTTTCCTTTATTAAAAGGTACAAATAAACCACAAACAACACAAAATTTGTTTTTATTGTACATTCCATATTACTTTTTAAAAATTACCAGGGTACAGATAGCGATCGAATTCAATTCGCTCGCGAGCGAGTTTAATTCGAGCGATTTAAAATAGAACTCGCTCGCGATTCGAGTCAAAACGAGTTAATCGCGAGTTTTATAATTTTGTAAATGGAATAAATTTAAATTTATAAGGCATAATCAATTTATATATAAATATGACATAACCAAATAAGTTTCCCATTAAAATTATGTACGCAAATACATATATACATTATTTGCTGCAAAGTAGTAGACACTTCGTACATACATACATACATACATACATACATACATACATACATACATGATTCACAATCAATAATCTAACTGCCTGTTTCACAATATCGAAACAACATTTTCTTTCTTATAAATATATTGAAAACAAAAACAAAATTTTAAATTTGTTGTATTCAATATATTTGTAAGAAAGAAAATGTTCTTTCGCATTTAGATAAACCGGCAGTAATAAATAAAACAAATTTTTAAAGATCACTTGCATGTCCATCAATATACATATGTACATACATAACTACAGATAAAAAACATACACATTTAAATAAAAAGGTAGACAATATATTTCTTATACTTTCCCACTTTTGCTTTGTCAGACCGTCATAAAACCTACGGCTACACAATCACACATACATAATTATTTCCCATATTATTGGTTCTTTTTTACTACCACAACAGAACCTGTTTCTTGCACACACATTTTGCTGATTTTCGGCTCGAATTTAACTCGAATTCAACTCGTTTTCCACTCGCTCGTAAGCGAGTTGAAAAAACAAAAACATGTAAATATCGCTTACGAAGCGAATGCAAAACACATAAAACTCTAATTAAAATTGTGCTCGCGTGTTGAAAAATAAAACTCGCGATTTTGAATTTTAAAACGAGCGATATAAATAAAATAGCGATCGCGAGCGATATTTTTACCTACCCTGCTTGGTCAGCATTTTTGTGTTCTCACGTTAAAAAATGCTGATCAAGGTAATTCACACGGTGTATAAGGTATACCCATTACACTCTATTATATTTAAGTAAGAACGGTAGCTTTAAGAAAAAAGAGAATAAATAAAATCAGTATTTTTTAAACCCTCAAAGCGGACGTTTCGATTACAGTATTAAATTCACACAGAACCTGTACTAATATTTCTTACTCTCAGTAACAGTTCTATTTATTTTTCTTTGGTTCTAAACATAGAACTGAAACTGAGCATGACAAAACCTAAGTAGTTGAAAAATATATAACCCAACAAACACAAACCCTATCGTTTAAAAACTTTTAATATTTTGGTTTGATATTATATTTTGATATTTTCAAAAATAATCGTTTTAATTAGCCATTTTTATTCAATTTCAGTTGACCAAAATAATCGTTTTAATTAGCCATTTTTATTCAATTTCAGTTGACCAATATAAGAATTCATTGAAAATGATTCTCAATTTTAAATTAACTCTTTGTGTTTGCTGGATTGGACCAATATTGACACTTGAAAATAATATTAAAAAAATTAAAACAATTGAAAATTTCATTTTTTCCTGAAAATGCTTTTAATAATTTTGTGGTAACCAACGAATGGTTATTGCTGCAGCAGCGGCTATTGAGCCAAAAGAATTGTACTAAAACTTAAATTAACGCTTAATATAAACGATTATTGTTAATTTCAATGCAGCCCAAAGTAATCTAAATACACCCTACACCACATTAAAGTGAACGGTATTTTGCATATGTATTGAAGTTAGTAACACCTACATGAAGTAACGATGTTATCCGTCCATAAAATAAGCCTTTTGAATTTCGTTGGAAGCGGTACATGGTATAAAAGAATAGGCAGTTTATAAATTTCGATTCAACAAATTTTATTTATACAAAAATTAGACTATATCATGAATTCCATGAGAAATCAAATAAGAATTGACCGATGGTCTTCAGATTTCTACAAATAATCGACTTATGCACTTTTAAAAAATTTTAAACAGGGAGAACGATTTCAAAAATACATTCAAAAAGTGCATTTCCATAAATAATGCACTATCTTAAACTTTTTAATATAAAAATTAATAATAGATTGGGTTCTAAATCAAAAAAATCCGATATAAACTTTAAAAGATATAAAGGTTCAAAGTTTTACACCTTTTTGATTTTTTGAAAAATAAACAACGGAGTTGTTTTATTTTCTACTTCAAGAACATATATTGATAATATGAAGGAAATTGGAAGACATGAGATCAAAAATTGTCAGTTTTTCTGTGTTCTTTCCTGGAATTCATGATATATTGTTATATTGAGCAGTACATTCATCAGTTAATCAGACATCAATTTCTTAAAAATAACTTCTACATTAAAAACTATTATACAACTTATTGCAGTTTACTCGCAACGTTGTAGGGTATGATATATTCGGATACATTTTGTATTTTCATATTGTTGTTAATTTATGTAAACAAAAATAAATTATCTCACACAAGTGTATTAAATTCACACAGAACATGTATATGTGAGAGAGTAATATGCATATAGTAGCATATAGGTGAAAGGGATTATCAAAGACTTAAGTCGCCTGTCAAAAACCTAACTGATGAGAATATATTAGTAGAAGCACAAAAATAAACATAGTTGTTCAAGAGGTACTAAATAATAAATGTATTTTTGATACGTTATTTTTTGTATCTTATTACTGGGATTTCATATACAAGTGAATGAAAATATAAGTTAATTAATTTTTTTCAGAAGATATTTCATTTTAAAACATATTATAAACACGTCTTTTTGTTATTTTTTTCTGCACCAATGGAAAAAGAAAAAAGTATGTATGTGAAACACTTTTTTCATTTTCAATACGAAAACTTACAACTTTTCTTTTTTCAGTTTTAATTAAAATGAAATGTCAATAAATAAAAAATATTTTTTTTTCGTTTGTAAAATATAAATTATTTTCGGGGTTTTAAATACATTAAAAGTGTGGCAAAAAATAATAAATATTAAGTTTAAGTGATAAGAAAATCGCTTAAGTGCTAATATCCTCGCCATTTCGCGAAGAAAATTTGAAGTTTTGTGAGTGAGTTTAGTTCTCTCAAGTGTGTTTTATTCTCTCAGAACTCGTCTGTGTGAAGAGAATAGCAAATTTTGTTTTACAGCCCCTTCAGTCTTACGCTCAGTTACAGTTCTATTTATTTTTCTATGGTAAACAAAGACTGAAAATAATATTAAAAAAATTAAAACAATTGAAAATTTCATTTTTTCCTGAAAATGCTTTTAATAATTTTGTGGTAACCAACGAATGGTTATTGCTGCAGCAGCGGCTATTGAGCCAAAAGAATTGTACTAAAACTTAAATTAACGCTTAATATAAACGATTATTGTTAATTTCAATGCAGCCCAAAGTAATCTAAATACACCCTACACCACATTAAAGTGAACGGTATTTTGCATATGTATTGAAGTTAGTAACACCTACATGAAGTAACGATGTTATCCGTCCATAAAATAAGCCTTTTGAATTTCGTTGGAAGCGGTACATGGTATAAAAGAATAGGCAGTTTATAAATTTCGATTCAACAAATTTTATTTATACAAAAATTAGACTATATCATGAATTCCATGAGAAATCAAATAAGAATTGACCGATGGTCTTCAGATTTCTACAAATAATCGACTTATGCACTTTTAAAAAATTTTAAACAGGGAGAACGATTTCAAAAATGCATTCAAAAAGTGCATTTCCATAAATAATGCACTATCTTAAACTTTTTAATATAAAAATTAATAATAGATTGGGTTCTAAATCAAAAAAATCCGATATAAACTTTAAAAGATATAAAGGTTCAAAGTTTTACACCTTTTTGATTTTTTGAAAAATAAACAACGGAGTTGTTTTATTTTCTACTTCAAGAACATATATTGATAATATGAAGGATATTGGAAGACATGAGGTCAAAAATTGTCAGTTTTTCTGTGTTCTTTCCTGGAATTCATGATATATTGTTATATTGAGCAGTACATTCATCAGTTAATCAGACATCAATTTCTTAAAATAAATTATCTCACACAAGTGTATTAAATTCACACAGAACATGTACATGTTGTGACGGTTTAATAATTGTTGAGAATGTGCATACATATTGATTAAGTACTTATTGTTTAATTTTTATCCCCATTTTACCATCACTGTTTTTTTTTTCCTTTTCGTTTATTACATATTTGCATATTGTTTCAATTCCACTTTATTGCATTTGTAATTGAGTTAAGCTTATCAATAAATTTAAAATATCCCGTTACATTTTTTTGTTTCTTTTGGGATTATAATTGAGATTTGATTCCCTGAATGGAAGTTGGTAGTCCCAATTTATGAAGGGGAAAACGGGAAAGGTAGATTTATACCGATTCTCTTTAAATTGTTCTTGACTTAATGAAACTAAAAATGATGTCGCAAAAATCAATTGAAGATGGATCGTGATAAGTTTAAGTCGATGATTAATAAGCTTTAATTTAATTATAAAATTTTAAATTATAAGTAGTATTACATTGAAGAGAAAAAAAAAAATAATTAAAATAAAAGGAATATTGAACAAAAGCTTAGTTATACAAAAAGTGGAAAGATTTATATTGGAAAAAGAATAGATTTGCTAATTTGGATAATTTGGGAGACAAATTTGTTGGAGACGATTCGAAACCGCGTGCTGTGGACAACGTGGCTGAATTTTAATATATGGAAACTAATCATTATATAATTTAAAAACTATCTTAGCAAACTAATAAATCAAATTTGTGAAATTAAATTCTAAATAATTAAATTAAAATAATAGCTGATTTGAATTATAATTAAATATAATACATATATTTAATTTAAGCGCCCAATCATATATGTAAAATTAAAACTGTTATAAATATTCACATTGTTATATACTGTTGTTACACATTTTAAAATTTGTCGTTGTTTGTTATATTTGTCATTTTGTAAATTTTCAAATTATTAATTTTAATTCTTGTTAAAATTTCTAAATTTGCATAAATATTTGTTCTTTGTAATTATTATTGTTAAGTTTATATAAATAGTAATTAGTTAATACCCCTAATGATAATCGTTTCTTTCTTAAATTGTATCACTCTTCTAGTGATCACTGGTTAAACTTATTTTTGTTGTAATTTATATTCTAAATAAGATCATTATTAAACTTCATTACAACTGCGATTCTATTAAAATTATATTAAAATTGTATATTAGTATTTTGTATTTATAATTATCAAAATTTAAAAAAAAAAATACAACAACATCTGATGTTTCATCTACAACAACAGCACAGGCCTGAGCAACGTTTAATGGAACTACAGTGAGTAACAAAACAAATCTAAGATTAAAGAACAATATGCACATTAACTCATGTATTACAATTAAATATTATATCCTATAAATAGTTTAAAGTTCTTCTTAATTAAAATATATATTTTGTTATATTTCTTTTGTTTGTTAATAAACCTTAATATGAATTCTAACTAATTTGTTTAAAGTAAAGAGAGCCAAACTAATGTAGTGAAGGTAAGGTATAGGGGTTCTCAAACAAATAATATGGACTTTATTGAGAACTATGGTTGGTGAGGGCAATGATCGAATACATCTGAGATCATATGTAGCGTGCAATTTGGTAATATATTTATCACTAAAGACCGGTAAATAGAGGTCCGTGGTCCGTCCGAAAACTAAAGGTACTTCTAATTATACCTGTTTTTTTTACTATTGAATCGTAATACACGTTCGACTTTGTTTTGGTATGAATGGGACATAATAGTGACAAAGAAACCCCACCCCATCCGTCGAGTTATAGCCCAACTAAAAGAACGTGTAGTCACTTTGTTCCTTGAATATTCCACCTTCAACATTATACACAAATCTACCTAAAGATACCATTACAGATGGCGCCCAACGTGGGGCAAGAGGCTGTCTGAAAATCTGAAGTAACTTTTATAATATCATCTTGTTCTGCTCTGCAAAAAAAAATATATATTTTTTATTGGAAAGGATATTAATTTAAGATTAGTTTACTGGAGATGCAAGTTCTATTGCGATAAATAAGCATATTACACTTGACCGTAAATGATTCTTATTTTTAAAGTCCATTTCAACATCACACTAGTTTGTACAGGATTAATAGCTACCTGGTTAATATTACGATTTTTTTTTTTTTTTTTGTTTAGAATTGCAGATCACTTGGAATTATTACTTTTCGTTGTCCCTTCTTTGACAGATTAGTAATCCAGTAATCGAAATTTAAAACGAAAGAAGAATAATGATATTTTCCATTTAAGAACTTTAAAAATTTTATTCAAATTGCACCTTTAAATTGTATCACTACTTATGTTTGGCTTCTCTTTTACTACTTTAAACTTATATGAAAACTATTATTACTGAAAATGGAACAAGTTAAGTGTATGATATGTTCAAATCCTATGAATACTTCTGAACCATTAGTTTCCACTAAATGTCATCATACTTTTCATCAGAATTGTATGACCAAATATATTGAAAGTACACCATTTTGTCCCACATGTAAAATTCGGTTAACAATTCTTCGCTTATTAAATTTACATTACCTTCAGGTTCTTCTACTCCTCAATGTGCTATACCTAAAAGAATTACTCGAAGTACTCGATCCTCAAATAGAACTGCTCATGTTAACGAAAATGCAGATGTTTCTAGTCAAGAACAAGTTTCAGAAAATCGTACAGTTGTAGAAAACTTAAATCAAAATGAATTGACAAACTTATATAAAATTATTGAAAGTTTATCTCAGAAATTAGAAAGACTTGAGATGAACATAAATTCTGAACCACAATTTCCAAGAGAATTATTTCCTCCAATAACTAATCGTACCTCTGAAAATCCTGAAAATCCCAATCCACGGAACAATGAACGACTTTATGATTTTCCTAATTCCAATACCGCTGATAATGATGGACACAGTCAGAATAGAAATCAAGTTCTGTTTCTTCTGTCACATTGACAAACAGCAGTAAAGTAGTGAATCTTATAAACAGTTGGAATGTGAAGTTTGATGGGAATTCCACTAATTTTCCTGTAAATAAATTTATTTACATGATCACTGCTTTGACCAATGATAACCTAGGAGGGGATTTCCAGTTACTATGTGACCATTTTCATATCCTACTTATCGGTAGAGCAAGGGAATGGTATTGGGAATATAGAAGCTCAGTTCCTAAAATAGTTTGGCAACCTCTTTGTAAGGCAATCAAGTCCTATTTCGCAGATCACTTCTCGGATAATGATATAAGGGAGATGATTCGAGACCGGAAAGCAGTTGTTAGGTGAAAGTTTTGAAGAATACTATTCCGCTATTATGAAACTTTGTGGTAGGCTAAAATATAAACTTTCTGAAATAGAACTAGTTGAAATGCTTAGACGAAATCTACGACCACAACTTCGTAAGGAATTGTTTTATACCAACATAAATAATGTTTCACATCTAACATTTTTGATGCTTAGGCGAGAACAGTTAAGTAAGGAAATGGAAAAGAGAAATGAATTTAATAACTGAAGACCTACAAACCGAAAGGTAAATGAAATTGAATTTAATGAAGTAGAAGAAGAATTTAAACAGGATGTGTCCGAAATAGATAAAGTATCAGATGTAGTTTGTTGGAATTGTAGGCAGAAAGGACATAGATTTACCGATTGTCTTGAGGAAAGATCCCATATTCTGCTATGGTTGCGGCACCCAGGAAGAGCGAGCGGCTTCCGCTCGAAAAGTAAAATGTTTCAATTCAATTTCAACCCAGACTTCACCTGACTGACAACTCAGAATTTGAATAATTCAACAAATACCGCATTGACAATAAAGTTAAATTAAACCAATTACTACCTTACCATGAGAGACTGTTACGATATCAAATTGCTAGAGAACGAATATTTAGTGGGAAATTTAATTCAGAGTATAATAATGGACAATAGGCTAAAACAGAGAAGCGTGATACTAAAAGATTAAGACAATTTTGGAAAGACAATATTACTAACAGAAAGTGTATGAAACATTCGTTGAATGCAATTGAGCAAATTGTAGACGATACTCGATTTTTTATAAGACTTTCACTTTTTGGAATGAATTTAGTAGGCCTCATAGACTCAGGTGCCTCGATCACATGCATATCAGGGTTAGCAGCGAAAGGTTTTTTAGAAAAGAATATTCAATATAAACATCTAAAGGAAAATGTAACGACTGCAGGTGGAGTAAAATATCATGTATTAGGCTATATTGACACTAATGTTGAATTTCGTGGTCGTGAGGATGTAATTAGAGTTTATATAATACCTGATTTGAAAAATAACTTATACTTGGGAATCGATTTTGTGAGAAAATTTAACTTATTTAATTTGAATATGTTAGAAATTGATAGTTTTTCTATTTCTAATTCGGAAAATTGCCATGAGCTTACTCCTTCAATGCGTGAAAAGTTAGATAACGTTATTAAACTATTTCCTTCTTATGAACGTGACGGCTTAGGGAAAACCCATCTAATAGAACATTCGATAGAAATACATAGGGATACAAAACCTATTAAACAGAGGTATTTCTCTGTGTGACCGCCTATTGAGAAGCTAATACACGCCGAAATTGATAATATGCTGGCTATGAACGTTATAGAAGAAGCTGCACCTAACTGCCCCTGGAGTAGCCCCGTTACGCTTGTTAGGAAAAATGGCAAGTCAAGGTTATGTTTGGATTCAAGGAAGTTAAATTCAGTCACGGTCAGGGATGCATATCCCCAACCGAAGATTAGCAACATTCTCTCCCGGTTACCTAAGGCTGAATTTATAACTTCCTTCATGCTTTCTGGCAGATCGGTTTCTCAAACATGCTTTCTGGCAGATCGGTTTGGCTCCAAATTCCCGTGACATGACTGCCTTTACCATACCAAATAGACCTTTGTATAGATTTAAAGTCATGCCATTTGGGCATACAAACACACCTCAAACCATGTATTTATCTATTTAGATGATTTACTTTTAGTATCTCAGAATTTTCAGGAACACTTGGATTTACTGCTCGAGGTTGCCAACATTTTGAGAAAGTCTGGTCTTACATTGAATATTTCGAAATGTAAGTGGTGTTTGAAAGAAGTGAGGTATCTAGGATACAATTTTGGAAATGGAGTCATCAAAACCGACCCGGACAAAATATCAGCCATTAGGGATTTACCACCTCCGAAGTCTGTCCGTGATGTAAGAAAATTTCTTGGCCTTGCCAGCTGGTACAGGCGATTTATTGACAACTTTTCTGCACTGACTGCACCAATTTCTGACCTGACTAAGAAGACGAAGACATTTACCTGGACTGAAAATGCTAATTTGGCCTTTAAAAAATTAAAATTATGTTTAACAACTGCTCCTGTTTTAATTACACCAAATTTCGACGAGCCTTTATAATTCAGTGCGATGCATCCAAATCCGGTATTGGAAGAGTTTTGGCGCAAATTGACACAGAAGGTGTTGAGAGGGCCGATTGCCTTTTATTCATATAAAATTTTGCGAGTACGTTGAAGGGCACAAATTTAAGGTCGTAACAGACCATGCGAGCCTGCAATGGCTCATGAGACAGACTGACCTAAACGGACGTTTAGCGAGATGGTCGCTACGACTTCAAGGTTTTGATTTCTCCATAGAGCATCGGAAAGGGAGTCTTCAAACCGTTCCCGATGTATTATCACGCCTTTCACTTGAAACTATTTCTCCTATCGAAGTCGAACCAGATATCGATATACAATCACCTTGTTTTGAAAGCCCAGACTACGTGAAACTTAGAGAGTCTATTATAAATAGTAATGTTTTTCCAGACCTAAAGGTCATTGATAAATTTGTGTACAAACGGACGGAATTTTTAAATGGAAATCCTTTCGACGAATCTTCGCCATGGAAGCTATGGGTGCCTTCCGATTTGACAAGTGAGGTCATTTATAGAGCACACTCTTTGCCAAATTCGTCTCATTGTGGTGTAGGTAAAACCCTTGAGAAAATAAGACGGATCATGTATTGGCCGAAAATGTCCCTTGAAGTAAGAGATTTCATTTCCAAATGTGATGTATGCAAACAATCGAAAGCGCCGAACACTGTTCTACGACCATTAATGGGTGATAGGATTGAATCGGAAAGACCGTTTCAAAGAATTTATATGGACTTTTTGGGTCCATATCCCCGGTCCAAATGTGGTAATGTGGGCATACTAGTTATATTGGATCACTTCACAAAATACCCTATTCTAAAACTTGTGAAAAGATTTGCATCTACCGAAATTTGTAACTTTGTTGAATCTGATATTTTTCATCTCTTCGGTGTACCTGAGTTTGTAGTTACAGACAACGGTAGTCAGTTTAAGTCTGTTTTATTTGAAAATCTTTTAGAAAAATATGGTGTGAAACATATATATACCGCTTCATATAGTCTCCAGTCCAACTCATCAGAAAGACTAAATCGGTCAATTTTGGCGGCTATACGTTCTTACCTCAAACAAGACCAACGTGAGTGGGATTCCCATCTCAGTAATATATGTGTTGCTCTACGTAGCCTTATTCATTCTTCAATCGGTTATTCTCCGTTTCACGCTTTATTTGGTTACCCTATGATTACTCATGGTAAATCGTATCAGCTATTAAGAAATATAGATTCGTTGGGAAATGGTGAAGATATTCAACATTCTGACAAACTCCACATTATACGTGAAAAGGTGAAAGAGAATTTGGAAAGAGCATATAACTCATATAGGAAAACGTATAATCTTCGTGCCAAAGAGATCAGTTATAAGGAGATGAGGTTTATAGAAGAAACTTTGCTCTGAGTAGCAAAGCTAATGACTTTTGTGCCAAGCTGGCACCAAAATTTCTAAAGTGCAGAATAGATAAACGGATTGGGAATTGCTATTATGAATTATCAGATCTAAAAGGTAGGAAAATAGGTACATTCCACGCTAAAGATTTACGGCCTAAATAATTGTATTATTTCACAGTTTTTCAGTAAAATTTTACATTAAGATATTAATGAAAATTTAACTGTGTTGTGACGGTTTAATATTTGTTGAGAATGTGCATACATATTGATTAAGTACTTATTGTTTAATTTTATCCCCATTTTACCATCACTTTTTTTTTTTTTTTCTTTTCATTTATTACATATTTGCATATTGTTTCAATTCCACTTAATTGCATTTGTAATTGAGTTAAGCTTATCAATAAATTTAAAATAATATCCCGTTACATTTTTTTTGTTTCTTTTGGGATTATAATTGAGATTTGATTCCCTGAATGGAAGTTGGTAGTCCCTATTTATGAATGGGAAAACGGGAGAGGTAGATTTATAGCGATTCTCTTTAAATTGTTCTTGACTTAATGAAACTATAAATGATGTCGCAAAATTTAATTGAAGATGGATCGCGATAAGTTTAAGTCGATGATTAATAAGCTTTAATTTAAAATTATAAGTAGTATTACATTGAAGAAAAAAAAATAATTAAAATAAAAAGAATATTGAACGAAAGCTTAGTTATACAAAAAGTGGAAAGATTTATATTGGGAAAAGAATAGATTTGCTAATTTGGATAATTTGGGAGACAAATTGTCGGAGACGATTCGAAACCGCGTGCTGTGGACAACGTGGCTGAATTTTAATATATATTGAAACTAATCATTATATAATTTAAAAACTATCTTAGCAAACTAATAAATCAAATTTATAAAATTAAATTCCAAATAATTAAATTAAAATAATAGCTGATTTGAATTATAATTAAATATAATATATTTAATTTAAACGCCTAATCATATATGTAAAATTAAAACTGTTATAAATATTCACATTGTTATATACTGTTGTTACACATTTTAAAATTTGTCGTTGTTTGTTATATTTGTCATTTTCGTAAATTTTCAAATTATTAATTTTGATTCTTGTTAAAATTTCTAAATTTGCATAAATATTTGTTCTTTGTAATTATTATTGTTAAGTTTATATAAATACTAATTAGTTAATACCCCTAATGATAATTGTTTCTTTTTTAAATTGTATCACTCTTCTAGTGATCACTGGTTAAACTTATTTTGTTGTAATTTATATTCTAAATAAGATCATTATTAAACTTCATTACAACTGCGATTCTATTAAAATTATATTAAAATTGTATATTAGTATTTTGTATTTATAATTATGAAAACTGGAAAAAAACACAACAACATCTGATGTTTCATCTACAACAACAGCACAGGCCTGAGCAACGTTTAATGAAACTACAGTGAGTAACAAAACAAATCTAAAATTTAAGAACAATATGCACATTAAATCATGTATTACAATTAAATATTATATCCTATAAATAGTTTAAAGTTCTTCTTAATTAAAATATATATTTTGTTATATTTCTTTTGTTTGTTAATAAACCTTAATACGAATTCTAACTAATTTGTTTAAAGTAAAGAGAGCCAAACTAATGTAGTGAAGGTAAGGTATAGGGGTTCTCAAACAAATAATATGGACTTTATTGAGAACTATGGTTGGTGAGGGCAATGATCGAATACATCTGAGATCATATGTAGCGTGCAATTTGGTAATATATTTATCACTAAAGACCGGTAAAATAGAGGTCCGTGGTCCGTCCGAAAACTGAAGGTACTTCTAATTATACCTGTTTGATGTCGTAATACACGTTCGACTTTGTTTTGGTATGAATGGGACATAATAGTGTTATAGCCCAACTAAAAGAACGTGTAGTCACTTTGTTCCTTGAATATTCCACTTTCAACATTATACTCAAATTTACGTAAAGATACCATTACAAACTCCCATACTATGTCCTGCCCCTAAAAGCGCTTTAACCGTATTTAAAATTTCTGGATCGGTCCATAATAGGACATAGCTCCCATACAAGGTCCCCTCCCGAAAATAACTTAAACGCAAATAATTCATTACTAAATTAAGACATCCATATAAAATTTGGTACAAGTATTGCTCTCACATACAGAAATATTACTGTTTTGTTCCATCGATCCATAATTGGTCATAGCTCCCATACAAGGTCCCCTCCCGAAAATCACTTAAACGCGCATAACTCATTACTAAATTAAGATATCCATATAAAATTTGGTATAAGTATTGCTCATATGCATAGAAATATTACTGTGAAATTTTTCTCCGAGCGGTCGATAATTGGTCATAGCTCCCACACAAGGTCCCCTCCAAAAAATCACTTAAACGCGCAAAACTCACTACTAAATTAAGATATCCATATGAAATTTGGTACAAGTATTGCTCATATGCACGAAAATATTACTGTGAAATTTTTCTCCGAGCGGTCCATAATTGGTCATAGCTCCCATACAAGGTCCCCTCCCGAAAATCACTTAAACGCACATAACTCATTACAAAATTAAGATATCCACATATGCACGAAAATATTACTGTGAATTTTTTTTCCGATCGGTCCATAATTGGTTATAGCTCCCATACAAGGTCCCCTTCCGAAAATCACTTAAACTAAATTAAGACATTTATATAAAGTTTAGCACAAGCATTGCTCATATACAGACAAATATTACTGTGAATTTGTTTTCCTATCGGTCCATAATTGATCATAGCTCCCAAGGTCCCTATCAGAAAAACACCTAAAGGCACATAACTCATTATCAAATAGTGATACCCATAAAACATTTGGCATAAATACTACTTTTGTACACAGAAATGTTATTTGAGCATTTTTTCATGATCGGTCCAACTTTGGTCATAGCTCCCATACAAGGTTCCCTCCCGAAAATCACTTAAACGCACATAACTCATTACAAAATATTGATATCCATACATTTAGCAAAAATATTGCTCATATATACATAAATTAAACTATAAAATTGTTTTACGATCGGTCCATATTTGGTCATAGCTCTTATACTAGGTCCCCTCCAGAAAATCACTTAAATGCACAATATTCATTACCAAATAATGATATAGATACAGAATTTTTAAATTTTGTCTTTATATACATAATTGGTAATAGCTCCCATACAAGGTCCTTTTACGAAAATCTCTTAAACGCACATTACTCGTTACCAAATAAAGCTATTGATAAAAAATTTGGCCAAATATTAATTTTGTATACAAAAATTCTATTTCAAGATTTTTTCACGATCGGTTCATAACATAGGTGCGGTCGGTCCCATACAAGGTTCCCATCAGAAAATCACTTAAACACACATTACTTATTACTAAATTACGATATAGATACAAAATTTGACTGAAATATAGATTTTATGAACAGAAATTTTGCTTAAAAAATTTTTTACGATCGGTCTATAATTGGTCATATCTCCCATACTATGTTCTGCTCCTAAAAGCGCTTTAACCGTATTTAACTTGTTTCATTATCAATTTGTGTAGAACAAAATTATATATATTTATTTTGAAAATCCTTAAATCTTTTACACACATGCATACATGCAAATTACTAAATATCGCTAAGCGCTATAAAAATATAAAGAAAATGGTGTTTGTAATGTTCAATAAAGCATGGAATTGTAATAGATTTAAGCTGTTTAAATCTTTGTATTTTTCTATTCAATACATGAGAAAACTTATTTCTACAAATATTTGATCAATTGGAAAAGTATTAATATATGTATAAGTAGCTGGTGGAGGGTACTTAAGATTCGGCTCAGCCGAATATAGCACTCTGACTTGTTTTTTTCAAATAATTAAGGCACAAATAATTAAGAAGGAGTGCGTTTTTTTTTTATTTTGTTAATTAAACAAAACCACTTGTTGACCGGGAGTCGTTCGGGATTTAATTTAATAATAAAAAATTAACCGATCTTCTTCGGCGCCAAGCCCGGCTTGCTCGTAACACTTCCTAAAATATTGCCTTTAGGAAGTGTTTGGAGACCTTCAGTCAAGGTCGGTAAGGCCGTCGTCGAAGTCGATAAGATCGTCAGGAAATCGGTGAAATCGTCTTCAACGCGGCCTGACCGGGCTTCGACATGCCGGCCTCCTTGCACTGGTGCAATTGTGGACCCTGTCAGTTGGCTGAGGGCTGAAACAATTTGATTGACCAGCCCCTGGGTTGAGGCTGGCGCTGCCGCAGGCTGAGGAACGGCTATGGCTTGTGGTTGAAGTTGTTGGCGTCGGGGAAGTTGCTGTTGGCGACGTTGTGGCTGCCGCTGAGCTTGTTGCTGTAGTTGTTGTCGTTGCCGTTGTTGTCGTTGGCGTTGTTGCTGCTGTAGCTGTTGAATAATCTGCTGCTGTTGTTGTAGTCGTTGAAGGAGGTCATCCAACCGCTGTTGAGCTCTCTGTTGAGGAGGGTTGGGGAGGCTTCTGCGAGCGCGTTGGCGTGGCTGTTGTGGTTGCCTTTGCCTTGGCCCCTGAGCAGCAGTCCTTGGATGCAGCAATGTGTGTTGCAAATCGCAACATATTTGGCATGCACCCATTGAGATACAGCTCCCTATAAGATGGGTCCGCGAGAAGCAATTGGAGCTGTACTTATGGGTTCTCACCACATAAAGTCGTTGCTCCAATGTCAACTTGCGGAACATCTTGCAATATCTCAATGGGTGGTATGCAAAACACACAACGCACAATTCTGGGGTTTGGGCTGGATCCATTCTGGAATGATATTAAAACACAAAGAACAGAGGCAGATTAAGGTCGAAGAAATTGCTTTGGACACATAGACACGACATTGTATGGACAAGAACAAACTAATCTACAGACTTTTCACATAACGCTGTGGCAACGCTATGGCAGAGTAAAGTTCTAATAACTTCAGCTGATGATTTTGGTGTTTTTTTATTTAATGTAAATTCGTAATTAAATACTGTTCGGTGTAAAATCAATTGTTTAAACACTGTTCTATTGGAGTTTTATAAAATACTGTTGCAATTATAAGTATTTTATATATTTTTGCCACAAAATTTATTATCTTCGATTTGTTGTTGCTGTTTCTGCCATTTGCATTAATTTTGTTGTTGTTGCTGCTGTTGATCTTGCTACCTGTTGCGCCTTGTTTATTTGTTTGCCATATACAATTTGTTGTTGTCATTCAAAACAAAACAAATATGGCTGGTAAAAAAGTCTTATGTGGAAAATGTAAAAAAGAAATTGGTAAAGGAGGCAGTGTACAATGTGACAAATCAATTAACTCAACATACGGCTGAAACTGAAAAGATTATTGAAACTTCAATCTGCAACCTTCGTGCTGAGTTTACTTCAAGATTAGAGAGAATTGAAGCTGATGTTGTTAGCTGTTACAGTCAAGTCAAAGGGCTGGATGCCTCTGTGGAAAATAAAATGAAAGAACAAGAAGCTATAACCTATGTTATATACCATAGAGCTAATAGGACAGATATTGTAATTAATGGTCTACCTACTGCCATTTCAAACTTGGAAAACATTGTTGTTGATTTATGCAGTTTCTATGGAATCTCAATAGATGTCAATGACATTCAACATGTTTGCTTCATGAATAAAAGTAAATCGATTCTTGTCAAATTAAAGCGAGTTCGTATACGTGACAATTTAATGGCGGAGTACCATAAGTCCAGATCACTAAAGCTCAGCGATTTAATAAGTGGTGATGTACACTCAAGAGTATACATATTGCATATTATACTTTTGGAGTTATACACCTACAAATCTCATCAGTTGAATGCAAAGTTCCTATTTACATAATTTAAATTTTTTATACCTACATTTATTCCATTATTTTATTTTTAGTTCTAATTTTTATTTTGTAATATTTTCTATTATGTCATTTGACTCTAATTTGGGTTCAGTGTCACATGATAATATTTATTTGCGCTCTAAATTTTGTAACTCTTTAAATGATTTGAAAATTGGACATTTTAATTGCTAAAGTTTTAATACGTCACATAGATCTACTAAATTGGATGAAATTCGTAATATTTTACAAGATTGCATACTTGATGTTATTGGCGTGAGTGAAACATGGCTTAAGACGCACATATCCTCCAATGTTGTATCTGTTCCTGGTTACACTTTTTATAGAAGTGATAGGCCAGGTCGAGGAGATATTGATCCTACCAATGTAGGCAATGGTCAGAGAGGCGGTGGAGTTGGTTTATATATTACCAATAAGTTCAAGGCCAAGGTTGTTTTTAAATCTACGGACTTTGGTGTATTTGAATCCATTTTTATTGAAATCAGTCACTCTAACACAATATTACTTTTAGGGGTTGTTTATCTCCCTCATGGTAGCATTGATTTAATGGAGAATCGCCTAGGTGACTTGTTAGTTAAATACCAGCATGTCATAATTATGGGTGATTTTAATTTGAATTTGTTTAATATTGATAACGCTAATCTTGTTCTCTCCACCTGTCGTCGTTTAGGTCTAACATATCATCACAATAATTTACCAACGCACTATGTTGCTTCAGGTCTTTCTACTACCTTACTTGATTATTTCATTTTGAGTCCATCGCTCTCAGTTGAAGTTTCAGTCCAAATGTAATGCCCAGCCATATCGCACCATTCGTTTATTTTTATAAGTGTACGTATTTACTTAAGGCCAAGGAATGAGTTTATTGAATTTAAAGATTATAACAATGTTAATATTTCTATTCTTGATCAATATGTTTGTCAATATGACTTTTCAAACTTTAATATTTCTCATGATGTAAACTTCCAGCTTTCTGAATTAATGTTTTGCTTAAATCATCTGCACTCCTTGGTTCCTATACGGAGATTAAAGATCACTTTAAATGACAGAAGTTGGTTTAATTCACCATTAATTAAATATCACCTCTCTCTCAGGGATTTAGCCTTCCGAGAGTATCTAAGGGAGCCATCGCCTGTGAATTGGAAAAGTTATTGTAGGGCACGTAATAAATCAAAATCTGTTATTAGAAAAATTAAACGTAATGTTCACATAAAGAGATTAAATGGACTTAATACAAGAAGTATGTGGAGATCGTTACGATCAAATGGATGTTTGAATGAATCTGAGCATATTGAGGATCTGGATCCTGATGTTTTAAACATGGAATTTTCGGATTTTAGGACTGTTGATTCTTTTGACCCTTTTGATTATATTTTTCCTAATAATCGTTTCTCCTTTCATAACATAGATCATGAAGACTTACTCAATGCTATTTCCAAAATAAAATCAAATGCTTCCGGATCTGATGGTCTACCTCTCAAGTTTATTAAATTAATCCTCCCTTTCATCCTGGAACAACTTTTACTTTTGGTTAATAATATTATTTCAGAGTCTCTATTTCCTTCTGATTGGAAAGTTACTAAGGTCATACCCATTAGAAAAAAAGATTCTGTAAATCAATTTAGGCCTATCTCCTTAGTACCTGTATTGTCAAAGATTGTAGAACATGTAATAAAAGAGCAAATTATGAAATTTTTAAATACGAATTCAATGTTAAACCCTTTTCAATCCGGGTTCCGTGCTAATTACAGCACTACTTCTCTTTTAATTAGTCTTAACGATTCTGTCAGGCACATAGTGGACAAGTGTAATGTAGGCGTATTGATGTCACTTGACTTATATAAAGCCTTTGATTCTATAAGTTATGCTATTTTAATTCGGAAACTTTCTACTTATTTTGGTTTTTCTGTATCGGCCTGTAGATTACTATATTCGTATTTGACTGGCCGCCACCAATACGTACATTGCGGTAATGCAAATTCAAGGTGTTTACCTGTAACTAGTGGTGTCCCACAGGGTTCAGTTATAGGACCTTTACTTTTTATGCTTTACATTAATGATTTCTTTAATTTACTACAAGTTTTTGAATGTCAGGCTTTTCTCTTTGCAGATGATATACAACTTTTATTTTCTGGTCATCTTCAGCTTCTTGATGTGTTTCAATATGATATAAATCTTATATTATCTGATGTTTCTGGATGGATGAGAGAAAATAATCTGAAGATAAACCCTGCAAAGACTAAAGCTATGCTTTTTAAACCGCATGGTTCCGAAGTACATTAATCTATTACAGTTGATGATGAACCTATTGAGTTCGTTGAATGTATCAAATGTCTTGGAATTCAGCTGGATAAACATCTAACTTTTTCCCAACATATTAATTTTCTGAGCTCTAAAATTAATTTTACTCTAAGGAAATTATATTCCTTAAATTTGTATTTACCACTTACTATTCGAAAAACTATTGCACATTCTTTGCTAATGTCTAACCTATTGTATTGTATTGAAGTTTATTCTGGATGTAATGCTCAGGAGTTTAATAAGTGTTTACTTCTTTTTAACAGAATAATACGTTATGTCTATCAATTAAAAATGCATGATCATGTGTCTGACTATGTTAGAGATTTCTTGGGTTGCTCTTTTATGAATTTTGTTCAAATCCGTTTGTTATTGTTCTTTTATAAGGTAGTAATAGCTAATTGCCCTGAATATGTTAGAAATACTTTTGAATTTTTGCATTCTGATAGAAATCCTCAAATTTTAATTCCTATAATAAATCGAACCACTTACGAAAGATCTTTTCATGTGCGAGTTTCTAAACATTGGAACTCTCTTCCTCGAGTTCTTAGATATTTTGATTTACGATTTACAACATTTAAAACGCAGCTTTTTGAATATGCATCCACTAATGTGATTTAATGTATTTATTACTTTTTTACAATTAATTTTTAAAATTATACAGCTCTAATAGATATTATCATATATGAAGTAACGGGAGCATGCATAATTTTACGATTGGTCGGGTCACGACGCCACTAGATGTTCTAACATCAACGACTCTTACGCGCTTATCCCGACCAACGTGTACGGCTTCTATTCTGCCTAACCACCAGTCGCATGGAGGAAGAAGCTCATTCTTGATGATAACGAAATCACCAGTCTGTAGATCCCGTCGTGGATTCTGCCATTTGTACCTCTTGTGCAGCTCCAGAAGGTACTCATTTTTCCATCGTTGACCAAATTTATGATGTAGTGTTTTCAGTCGTTCCCAGCGATTCAATAACGACAAATTGTCAGGCGGTATTTCTGGCGCGAATACCAATGGCGCACCGCGCAGAAAATGACTCGGAGTAAGGGCCTGCAGGTCATCTGGGTCTTCTGACATAGGTGATATTGGTCGTGAATTTAGAACACTTTCTATTCGCGCAAGCAGAGTAGAGAACTCTTCAAAATTAAATTTATGTGTGCCAGCAATTTTCCTAAAGTGGATTTTGAAGCTTTTGACGCCAGCTTCCCATAAACCTCCCATATGCGGGGCGCTAGGTGGAATGAACTTCCACTCAAGTCCATTAATGGCATATTTATCTGTTATATCCTTGGAGGATTGTTTAATAAATAACGAATACTCCTTTAGCAATGACTTACTAGCGCCTATAAAATTTGTACCATTGTCCGACATAATTGATTTTGGCAATCCTCGCCTAGCTATAAAACGTGAAAAAGCAGCTAGAAATGCTTATGATGTTAAACTAGAGCAAGCTTCTAAATGAATGGCTCTTGTAGCAAAACATATAAAGATACATGCGTAATCTTTCATATATGGTGAATTTCGCAAATTGCCAGACTTGATCTGAAATGGACCAGCAAAGTCGACACCCGTATGTGAGAACGGTAATGAAAGAGTGGATCTCTCTTTTGGCAGTGCAGCCATTATTTGCGATTTCACTTGTTGTTTATAACAAGCACAGGTAAGACATTGATGAACGCATTTCTTGGCTGTTCTTTTTAAACCAGGAATATAGAACTGGCTTCTTACTGCGCTCATCATAAGTGTGATGTCAGCATGGACTAGAGTTTTGTGGACAAACTCCAGAAAAACTTCGGAAGAGTTGGGGATAATTATGGGAAATCGCTCATCGTACGTAAGCGGGGCATTAGCTAATCTACCATTAACCAGCATAAGACCTTGAGCGTCGAGAAATGGATTTAGAGTAAGCAGAGAGCTTTTCTTTGAAATCAGCTTAGACTCCGAAAGATTCTTTAAATCTTCAGAATAATGAAACTTCTGCGTTAGTCTAATATATACAATTTTTGCGTTATTAAGCTCTTCGTGAGAGAGCGTTAAACTTTCAAACTTAGTTTTCTCTAATCTTTTATCAGTAGAACGTATGAACCTATAAATATATGCCATTACGGCGAGGGCTCGCCGATATGAAGAAAATCTTTGTATTATATTCAGTTCATCTGGAACGGAACAGTGAACTTCAACTTTCCTTTGTTCCATAAGAGCAATGGCAGGTGGGTTAGATTTAGGCCAATTGTCTTGGGATTCAAGTAGCCACATTGATCCATACCACCATAAAAGAATTTTCTTTAAGATCTTGTGGTTTAGAACCTCGTGTTCCAAGACCTGATGGATTTTCATGGGTTAAAACGTGGTTCCACTTAGCATTACCAACATTTTCAATGATTTGAGATGTTCTATTGGCAACATATGTTTTCCAAACTGATGGATGTTTTTGTAACCATGCTAATACTATAGTGGAATCTGACCACAGGAAAAGTTGAGCACTTTTAAATGAATTGTTAGTTAGAGTTTGTGTTATTAGTTTCGAGAGCAGTAATGCCCCACATAACTCTAACCGAGGAAAACTTACACTTTGCCTAAACTTTGCTTTTCGCTACTAGCAGATTAGAATGTTTGCCAGACAAATCTTCCACTCGAATGTATATTGTTGCGCAATAGGCCTATTCAGATGTTCATCACAGAAATCACGGATCTGGATTTTGCTATCTGGATGGAAATGGATCCATCTGGGGATTTAAATGGATCTTTATGTGGTTCTGTTTCTGATAGAACTTTCGATTTTGGAAATTCTTCTGTTTCCCAAAATAGTCTAAGCATTGAGCTTATTTTATCATTTTCTTCCTTATGTTGAATATTAGCAGTTAGGGAAACGCTATGTAATTTCATTGGGCCATAAATATACCATCCATAGATGGAATTTTGAGCATGTAGATTGCCTAAGATATTCTTTTGTATTCCATCTTGAACGATATATGGAACTGTATCACTACCGATTAGCATGTCTATTTGTGAAGATACCAAGAAATGCGGATAGGCTAATTCTAGATGTTTTATTTCTGAGAGATCAGCGTTTGAAATCGAAAAGCTTGTCATAAATTTGGTCAAATTTGGAACTATTATAACTTGGGTACTGAGTGAGAACTCGTGGTTTTTTTTACACATAGTAATGGTAGATATTTTACTTGAATTTGCTACCACTGTACCACCTAATCCACAAATTTCAAAGTTTGCATTTTGAGTTATTAAGCCAAGCCTTTTTGATATTTTGTCAGTTAAAAACGATCGTTTTGATCCCGAATCTATTAGAACTCTAACTGTAAATATTTCTCATAAATGTAAAATTTCTACTAGAGCTGTAGGTAATAAAATATCATCATCATTGACAGAAAAGTTTGTTTGTGTGTTTGTCTTGTGTACTGTAGACATTGAGCTACATGGTGGTTGGCGGTTTATTGTATCCTCCGGTTGCTGAGAGGGATCAGCATGAAACGTATTGAACGTTTTGTTTTTATTTGGCTTATTCTTCTTATTATTGGAATAATTATCCAAATGAAGTAAGCTGTGGTGCTTGTTCTTACACTGGACACATGTAAAAACGCTTTGACAATTTGTATTTGTGTGAGCTGAAGACAAACAATTACTACAAGTTTTGTTCTTTTCTACATAGCCAATTCTCTGTTTTACTGAAAAGCTTTGAAATTTAGGACAATTTCGAATGAAATGTGTTTTATCACATAATTTGCAAAGCATCTCATCATTCTTCAATTGAGCTTCTTTGTTCGGGTTTTCATATCTAGCTTTATTCTGCTGTGAAGAGATATTATAATTTCTACCCTGATTATGATATGGAACATAAGCTGGGTTTTGACTTCTAAATGTAGATATTCTTTCCATTACCTGATGTCTATTTATTAAAAAATCTTCCATTTCTGCCCAGGAAGGTAAACGAGTTGGAGAACTCAACGATTGCTCCCAAGGAGCTAATGTTTCATCAGGTAATTTTATGGAACACAAATATATTAGGATTGGATCCCATTGATCGGTTCGTATACCATGAGCCTTTAAAGTTGATAAACAATCGCTAATGGTTGTTTGAATCCTGTTAATAGATTCGCAATTTTCAGCCTTTGCTGCTGGTATATTAAATAGAATCTTCAACTGATTATCTACTAAAATGCGCTTGTTCTCATATCGCGCCCTTAACTCGTCCCACGCCAGTAAATAATTCTGATCTGAAAGCGGATATTTAGCTACAATACTACCTGCTTCGCCCTTTGTTTTATTCCTTAGATGATATAACTTTTGAGCCTGTGTTAATAGAGGGTGATTACCATAAATGGCGGTAAACATATCGCGGAATGATGGCCATTCCTCATAACCCCCATAAAATCCTGAGTATTACAATGAGGAACCTTTATACAAATCTCCGAATCATTAAATGTGGCATTAATGGGATACATGTTCGAAGTATTGAACAAAGTAGAGTTGGTCGGTTGATCGGACCTTAGACCTTGATTACTAGAAGCTCTGTGCATCTTCAATTGGTCCATCATATTAGCCTTGGTACGTTGATATTCGTCCTTTACCGACCCAAATCTTACTTTTGCCGTGCATTTTTCGCTCTCAGGAATAATATTCTCATTAGTTAAAATTAAATCCTCAAAGGCTTTTCGAACTGATTGCCAGTCCTATCAAGGAACTGCAATTTCGTCTCGAGAAGTGACTCGGTTAAATTTTCAAATGGAGTTATATCAAACTTGGAACAAGATCCAACTAAATTATCGCATTCTAAAGCGAACTTAGCACATAATGTGGAGCCCATTATTAAAAAAGTTCAAATAAATTGTTTAAAATGGAAAATTTAAAAAGCCAAATGAGAAAACTAATTTCGAAAAAATCAAATCGATGAATAGAATAACTAACAAGTATAACAGTAAGTGATCTGTAACTAATATTATCTAATTTGACCGTTGGTTGAAAAATGTTGAGAAAAAAATTCCGTATACAAGTCCTATAATGTACCTAATATACCGAATCTAATTGCGTAGAGTGACCGTTAATCGCGAAAATATATTTCCAAAAAGTTAAATAAAAAATCTTTTAATTGAAGAAATATTACAAAATAGTTCCGTTTACAGGTCCTATATTGTACCTAAAATGCCGGATCTAACAGCGTAGGGTGACCGCTAATTCGCGAAAATATTTCTCCAAAAAGATTTTACTTGAAATTTTATTAAAAATTTAAGTCGATGTTATAATTAGTATTGAATTAATCAGACCGACTCACAATGTGTAGGGAACACACAAATTACAACAAACACAATAATGTATATATGTAATGTATGTTTGTATATATGTTTATTTTGTCTCTTTGTTTTTTACTTTCTTTTGTTATAGCTACGGTATAGCGTATAAAAAAGAGAATATATTTTATTACTTTAAGAGATAAAATAAACAAAAAACCACCACAAAATTTACTTTAATATTTTTAAATAATAATATTGTAAATCTTAGTAAGTATGTATGTGCAATATTCAACTATGTTTTGATGGAAACAAAACAATAACAATCACTAGTTCTTGCACTAAATATAATGAACTTTATACATAAAAAATAATTATGTTTGTGAAGAATGGGAATTCTTGCGACTATACTTATTATTATACCCTCCACCACCATCAGTGGCGATAGAGGGTATATATAACTTTGTCATTCCGTGTGTAACACCAAGAAATATTCATCTGAGACCCAACAAAGTATACATATTCTTGGACCTTATGAAATTCTGAGTCGATTTAGCTATGTCCGTCTGTCCGTCCGTCCGTCTGTCTGTCTGTCTGTATAAAACATTCTCACGTTAACACGAAGCAACAAAAATTATCGAAATTCACCCAAAATATTTATTATTGTCCTAGGCAGTTTGGTATTGAAAACATTCTGATGTAATTTTCTCGAAAACTATGCAAGATAATTCCATGAAAATCACCATACATTCGTTTCGATCAACAATTTCATATACCTCCCATACAAAATTACATATTCCCGAAAAATGAATTTTTTGTTAATAACTTCCGTCACAATTTCGAAATCTTTACAAAATTTTACAAATTAAAATCTTATGTGAATAGAATTCATTCAGAGAAAACATTTTCTGGATCGGTCCATAATTGGACATAGCTCCCATACAAGGTCCCCTCCCGAAAATAACTTAAACGCAAATAATTCATTACTAAATTAAGACATCCATATAAAATTTGGTACAAGTATTGCTCTCACATACAGAAATATTACTTTGAAATTTTTGTTCCATTTGTTTTACAAATTAAAATCTTATGTGAATAGAATTCATTCAGAGAAAAAATTTTCTGGATCGGTCCATAATTAGTCATAGCTCCCATACAAGGTCCCCTACCGAAAATCACTTAAACGCGCATAACTCATTACTAAATTAAGATATCCATATAAAATTTGGTATAAGTATTGCTCATACGCAAGGAAATTTTACTGTGAAAGTTTTTTCTGATCGGTCCATAATTGGTCATAGCTCCCATACAAGGTCCCCTCCCGAAAATCACTTAAACGCTCATAACTCACTACTAAATTAAGATATCCATATAAAATTTGGTACTAGTATTACTCATATGCACAGAAATATTACTGTGAAATTTTTCTCCGAGCGGTCCATAATTGGTCATAGCTCCTATACAAGGTCCCCTCCCAAAAATCACTTAAACGCACATAACTCATTACAAAATTAAGATATCCACATAAAATTTGGTACAAGTATTGCTCATATGCACGAAAATATTACTGTGAAATTTTTCTCCGAGCGGTCCATAATTGGTCATAGCTCCCATACAAGGTCCCCTCCCGAAAATCACTTAAACGCACATAACTCATTACAAAATTAATATATCCACATATGCACGAAAATATTACTGTGAATTTTTTTTCCGATCGGTCCATAATTGGTTATAGCTCCCATACAAGGTCCCCTTCCGAAAATCACTTAAACGCATATAACTAATTACTAAATTAAGATATTTATATGAAGTTTAGCACGAGCATTGCTCATATACAGACAAATATTACTGTGAATTTGTTTTCCTATCGGTCCATAATTGATCATAGCTCCCAAGGTCCCTTTCAGAAAAACACTTAAAGGCACATAACTCATTATCAAATAGTGATACCCATAAAACATTTGGCATAAATACTACTTTTGTACACAGAAATGTTATTTGAGCATTTTTTCATGATCGGTCCAACTTTGGTTATAGCTCCCATACAAGGATCACTTAAACGCACATAACTCATTACAAAATATTGATATCCATACATTTAGCAAAAATATTGCTCTTATATACATAAATTAAACTATAAAATTGTTTTACGATCGGTCCATATTTGGTCATAGCTCTTATACTAGGTCCCCTCCAGAAAATCACTTAAATGCACAAAATTCATTACCAAATAATGATATAGATACAGAATTTTTAAATTTTGTTTTTATATACATAATTGGTCATAGCTCCCATACAAGGTCCTTCTACGAAAATCTCTTAAACGTACATTACTCATTACCAAATAAAGCTATTGATAAAAAATTTGGCCCAAATATTAATTTTGTATACAAAAATTATATTTCAAGATTTTTTCACGATCGGTTCATAACATAGGTGCGGTGAACCATACAAGGTTCGCTTCAGAAAATCACTTAAACACACATTACTTATTACTAAATTACGATATAGATACAAAATTTTACTGAAATATAGCTTTTATGAACAGAAATTTTGCTTATAAATTTTTTTACGATCGGTCTATAATTGGTCATATCTCCCATACTATGTCCTGCCCCTAAAAGCGCTTTAACCGTATTTAACTAGTTGCATTATCAATTTGTGTAGAACAAAATTATATATATTTATTTTGAAAATCCTTAAATCTTTTACACACATGCATACATGCAAATTATTAAATATCGCTAAGCGCTATAAAAATATAAAGAAAATGGTGTTTGTAATGTTCAATAAATCATGGAATTGTAATAGATTTAAGCTGTTTAAATCTTTGTATTTTTTCTATTCAAGACATGAGAAAACTTATTTCTACAAATATTTGATCAATTAGAAAAGTATTAATATATGTAAAAGTAGCTGGTGGAGGGTACTTAAGATTCGGCTCAGCCGAATATAGCACTCTGAATTGTTTTTTATATAAATTTTCAATTAATTTAGCACTTTCACTGTGGTTCAAAAGGAACAAATTCCAACTCTTGTTTTAGAAATTTGTTACTTTTGTTTTTACTTTGTTAAGAAGTTAACAAAGTTGTTCAATAACAGAATTGAACAATGCACACAAATAAAATCGAGAATTTTATTTCTACTTACGTGTTGGTTGGTGGGAATTGAAACACTTTTTTTGTTTTTTTTTTTTTATACCCACCATCAAAAAAGATGGGGGGTATATTGTTTTTGTCATTCCGTTTGTAACACATTGAAATATTCGTCTAAGACCCATAAAAGTATATATATTCTGGATCCTTATTAGATTCTAAGACGATCTAGCCATGTCCGTCCGTCTGTCCGTCTGTCTGTTGAAATCACGATAGGGACCACACGAGAGAAGCTAGGCAGTTGAAATTTTGCACAAATATTCTCTATTGTTAAGGTTTGTTTGGTATTGAAAATGGGCAATATCGGTCCACTTTTTCGGATAGCCCCCATACAAGTGGACCTCCAAAAAACAGCTTTAACGGGCATAACTGCTTTAGAAGTACAAGTATAGCGATGAAATTCGACATAAATAAGTTTCATATGAGCCAAAATCTTTCTACCAAACTTCTTGAGGATCGGTCCATAAATGACCCTACCCCCCATATAAGGTCCCCTTCAGAAAATTACTTTAACACTCATTGCTGGTCCCAAAATGCAAGTATAGCGATGAAATTCGGTATAAGTATGTTTCTTACGAACTAAAATCTCTCTACCAAATTTTTTGAGGATCGGTTTATAATTGACCCTACCCCCCATATAAGGCCCCCTTTAGAAAATTACTTTAACACTCATTACTGGTCCAAAAATGCGAGTATAGCGATGAAATGCTACATACGTAAGTTTCTTACGAACCAAAATCGCTCTACGAATTTTTTTTAAGATCGGCCCATAAATGACCCTATCCCCCATATAAGGTCCCCTTCTGAAAATGACTTTAACGCTCATTACTGGCTAAAAAATACGAGTATAGCAATACAATTTTGCACAATAAAGTTCCTCTCGAGCCAAAATCTTTTTAATAACTTTTATGTTGATAGGTCGATAATTGGCCCTACTCCCCCTTTTGGGTCCACTTCAGGAAATAGCTTAAACGCTTACTACTGTCTTAAAAATACGAGTAAAACGATGAAATGCTACACACGTAAGTTTCTTACGAGCCAAAACCTCTGTACCAATTTTTTTGGATCGGCTCATAAATGACCCTTCCCCCATAAAAGATCCCCCTCTGCAAATAACTACAATGCTCATTACTGGCTTAAAAATATGAATGTGACGAAAATTGACGCACATAAGTTTAATCTCTCCACCAAATTTAGGGAGGATCGGTATATAATTTACCCTACCGCCCATATAAGGTCCCCTTCAAAAAATTACTTAAACGATCATTACTGGCTTAAAATATGAGTTATGAAATGCGGTTATGAAATTCGCTCCGAATTTCATGCGGAATGTGTCGGTAATACACAAAAGGTTCCCTTCAGGAAAGAGTTTTGGCTAATAAACTACAAGTGTTCCTTATTTAAAATACGAGTATAGCCCTGAATGTACAAAATTTTATGAGTATCGGTCCATAATTGACGCTCACGGTTTAAGAATTGAAATAAAATAATTTTTTTTTTTAATTTATATTTACTTATTACTAAATTACGATATAGATACAAAATTTGACTGAAATATAGGTTTTATGTACAGAAATGTTACTTAAAGATTTTTTACGATCGATCCATAATTGGTCATATCTCCCATACTAGGTCCTGCCCCGAAAATTTTAATTTCCTTAAGTCTTTCACACAAATTGTTAAATATCGCTAAAGCATATCTTAGGGCGCTTTAAAAATAGAAAAGAAAATGGCGTTTGTAATGTTCAATAAATCTTGCAAATGTAACAGATTTAAGCTGTTTAAATCTTGGGGTTTTTCTATTTAAGACATGAGAAAACTTATTTCTACAAATATTTGATCAATTAAAAAAGTATTAATATAAAAGTAGCTGGTGGAGGGTATTTAAGATTCGGTTCAGCCGAATATAGCACTCTAACTTGTTTAAGATATCTTTGGTCATGAATTGTTTTTGGAATTTGTTATCCTATAACACCGTGCAACAGTATTTATTGGTAAAACTGACCTTTTAGTTTTTCATTTTCTGATCTTTTCTCCCTTTTAAAAGCTTTTATTTAACTTGCTTTGTTAGATGGTACAAATTTCGTAACTGAATTTTAAACCAGTTCCCGTAGCCCAATTTGGCTGAAACGTGGTAAACATAAAGACACCTGAAGACAATGCAATGTTATGTTCAAACAAGTTAGAGTGCTATATTCGGCTGAGCCGAATCTTAAATACCCTCCACCAGCTACTTTTATATTAATAGTTTTTTAATTGATCAAATATTTGTAGAAATAAGTTTTCTCATGTCTTAAATAGAAAAACACCAAGATTTAAACAGCGTAAATCTGTTACAATTGCAAGATTTGTTAAACATTACAAACCCCATTTTCTTTTATATTTGTATAGCGCCCTTAGCTATGCTTTAACGATATTTAATAATGTGCATGTATGCATGTGTGTGAAAGATTTAAGGATTTTCAAAATACATACATATAATTTTGTTCTACACAAATTGTTTTTAGGGGCAGGACCTAGTATGGGAGATATGACCAATTATAGACCAATCGTAAAATACACTTTAAGCAAAATTTCGGTACATAAAAACTATATTTCAGTCAAATTTTGTATCTATATCGTAATTTAGTAATAAGTAATGTTTGTTCAAGTGATTTTCTGAAGGTACACTTGCATGGGACCGACCGCACCCATGTTATAGACCGATCATGAAAAAATCTTGAAATAGAATTTTTGTATACCAAACTAATATTTGTGCCAAATTTTGTATCAATAGCTTTATTTGGTAATGAGTAATGTGTGTTTAAGAGATTTTCGTAAAAGGACCTTGTATGGGAGCTAGGACCAATTATGTATATAAAGCCAAAATTTCAAAATTCTGTATCTATATCATTATTTGGCAATGAATATTGTGCATTTAAGTGATTTTCGGGAGGTGACCTTGTATGGGAGCTGTGACCAAATATGGACCGATCGGAAAAAAAATTCATAGTAATATTTCTATATGTGAGAGCTATATTTGTACCAAACCTTATATGGATATTTTAATTTAGTAATGAGTTATGTGTGTTTAAGTGATTTTCGGGAGGGGACCTTGTATGGGAGCTATGACCAATTATGAACCGATCGGAAAAAAATTTTTGGCCAATTATGGACCGATCGGAAAAAAATTTCATAGTAAAAATTATGTGCATATGAGCAATACTTGTACCAAATTTTATATGGATATCTTGATTTAGTAATGAGTTATGCGCGTTTAAGTGATTTTCGGGAAGGGACCTTGTATGGGAGCTATGACCAATTATGGACCGATCGGAAAAATATTTCATAGTAATATTTCTGTGCATATTAGCAATACCTATTCCATATTTTATATGGATATCTTAATTTAGTAATGAGTTATGCGCGTTTAAGTGATTTTCGTTAAGGGTCCTTGTATGGGAGCTATGGCCAATTATGGACCGATTGCAAAAAAATTGCATAGAAATATTTCTGTATATGAGAGCAACACTTGTACCAAATTTTATATGGATATCTTAATTTAGTAATGAGTTATGTGCTTTTAAGTTATATTCGGGAGTGGACCCTGTATGGGAGCTATGACCAATTATGGACCGATCGGAAAAAAACTTTCACAGTAATATTTTTGTGCATATGAGCAATACCTATTCCAAATTTTATATGGATATCTTAATTTAGTAATGAGTTATACGCGTTTAAGTGATTTTCGGGAGGGGACCTTGTATGGGAGCTATGTCCAATTATGGACCGATCCAAAAAATGTTTTCTCCCAATGAATTCTCTTGACATAAGATTTTAATTTGTAAAATTTTGTGAAGATATCAACATTCTAACGGAAGTTATTAACAAAAAACTCATTTTCCGGGAATATGTACTTTTGTATGGGAGGTATATGAAATTATGGACCGATTCTGGCAATTTTCAGCAGGAATCAATATCTTGTGTAGAAACGAACGTGTGATGACTTTCATGAAATTATCTTGCATAGTTTTCGAGAAAATTACATCAGAATGTGTAAAAAATGCTTATTTTTTTGCGGAGTTGTTTTAAATTTTGATTCATAACTTTTCCCGATGTGAACCGATTTTGCTCATTTTCAATACCAAACTGTACCGGATAATAGTGAATATTTTGGGTGAATTTGGTTAAATTATATTGCTTCGTTTTAACGTGAGCGTGTTTTACACAGACAGACAGACGGACGGACAGACGGACATAGCTAAATCGACTCAGAATTTCATAAGGACCCAGAATATATATACTTTGTTGTCTCAGATGAATATTTCTTGGTGTTGCACACGGAATGACAAACTTATATATACCCTCTATCACCACTGATGGTGGTGGAGGGTATAAAAACAGAAATTAAGAATTAATTTAAAATTAAATAATTTTAAAATATATGTATATGTACACCCTGTGGTTTTTGAATTGAAAAATGGTTTGTGAATTTGAAAAAATAGAATTGCCAGATATTAAAATTTCAAAGCAAATTGGAAAAAAGTATTTGTTTGAATTTTCTTCGTTTGTGCTCAAACTAAACAAAAACTGAAACAGTTAACAAATTATATAATACTTAAAAGTTTTTCATAAAAGCCTCTTTTTAAATAATCTTGTTATTAAGAATATAAAAATGTATTAAAATATTTATATTAAATAGTTTTCGTCAATATGGGTATTAGTCGCTAAAAAAGATATTATTACTCTAATATTATAAAATTAATTTCTTGTTAAATAAGGAAATGTTATATTTTTGAAAGTTAAATAAAAAATCTTTTAATTGAAAAAAATATTACAAAATAGTTCCGTTTACAGGTCCTATATTGTACCTCAAATGCCGGATCTAACAGCGTAGGGTGACCGCTAATTCGCGAAAATATTTTTCCAAAAAGATTTTACTCGAAATTTTATTAAAAATTTAAGTCGATGTTATAATTAGTATTGAATTAATCAGACCGACTCACAATGTGTAGGGAACACACAAATTACAACAAACACAATAATGTATATATGTACATTACATGTTTGTATATATGTTTATTTTGTCTCTTTGTTTTTTACTTTCTTTTGTTATAGCTACGGTATCTATATATATAAAAATTAAAGTGTGTTTGTATGTATGTATGTTTGTTTGTGCTTTATAGACTGCTAAACGGCTGGACCGATTTTCCTGAAATTTTCACAGTTTCTTCCTGTATGTCTGGAAGGAACTATAGGCTACTTTTTATGTTGAAATTTCATGTGGGCGACATGCCACGACCATATTAAGAAAATATTAAATTAGTGTATCTGAGATAATATAATAGTTAGAGTCTTCAAATTTTGTCGGGGCAACTTTATTATCAATTTAATTATTTAAGACAAAAAGTAGGCGGATTAGCATTAGGGGGCGTGGCACCTCACATATAAATTAAATACAAAAATTCGTTTATCTTGGAAACTATTACAGTTAGAATATTAAAAATTTGCACGAGTAACTTTAATATCCATGTAAACATTTTGGGAAATAAATTGGCGGACTACCCATGATGGGAGCAGCACCTCCCATATTAATAAAATACAAAAATTGGTTTATCTGGGAAACTAATAGAACTAAATTCTTCAAATTTTGCACTAAGAACTTAAATATTCATATGAACATTTTGGAGAAAAAAGAGCGGACTTTCGTCATGGGGGGCTTGGAGCCCCCATATAAATTAAATCAAATTTTAATTGAAGAACTTTGACATTCATGTGAACATTCAGAGAATAACGGGCGGACTTTCAATGGGGGGTTTGGCACCTCACATATGAATTAAATACAAATTTCGCTTATCTGGGAAACTAATAGAACAAGATTCTTCAAATATTGCAAGAAGAACTTTATTATACATATGAACATTTTGGAGAAAAAAAGGGCGGACTTTCATCTGGGGGCTGTGAGTTCCCATATGAATTAAATAGAAAAATTCGTATATCTGAGAAACTATTAGAGCTAGAATCTTCAAATTCTACATGAAGATCTTTGACATTAATGTGAACATTTAGAGAATAACGGGCGGACTTTCAATGGGGTCTTGGCCTATATGAATTAAATACAAAATTTCGTATATCCGGAAAAATATTAGATGTTTTTTTTTAATTTGTCATCGATTACATTAAAATCTTAATTAACGTTCGGAAAAAATGTATCTCTGGAAAACATTACAGTTAGAATATTCAAAATTATTAAGAAGATTTTATATTGCTTTTAGGGTAGCAAAGCACACTGGGTATAGCTAGTAGCGTATAAAAAAGAGAATATATTTTATTATTTTAAGAGATAAAATAAACAAAAAACCACCACAAAATTTACTTTTATATTTTTAAATAATAATATTGTAAATCTTAGTAAGAATGTATGTGCAATATTGAACTATGTTTTGATGGAAACAAAACAATAACAATCACTAGTTCTTGCACTAAATAGAATGAACTTTATACATAAAAAATAATTATGTTTGTGAAGAATGGGAATTCTTGCGACTATACTTATTATGTTTTATATAAATTTTCAATTAATTTAGCACTTACACTGTGGTTCAAAAGGAACAAATTCCAACTCTTATTTTAGAAATTTGTTGCTTTTGTTATTACTTTGTTAAGAAGTTAACAAAGTTGTTCAATAACAGAATTGAACAATGCGCACAAATAAAATCGAGAATTGAGAATTGAAACACTTTTTTTGTTTTTGTTTTCAAATAATTAAGGCACTAGGAGTGCGTTTTTTTATACCCTCCACCACCATCAGTGGTGATAGAGGGTATATATAACTTTGTCATTCCGTGTGTAACACCAAGAAATATTCATCTGAGACCCAACAAAGTATATATATTCTGAGTCGATTTAGCTATGTCCGTCTGTCTGTCCGTCTGTCTGCCTAAAACACGCTCACGTTAAAACTAAGCAAAGGAAGTACACCAAATTCATTCATAAAAATATTCATTGTTATCCTAAGCAGTTTGGTATTGAAAATGAACAAAATCGGTTCATACCGGGAAAAGTTATGAATCAAAATTTAAAACAACCTCGAAAAAAATAAGCATTTTTTACACATTCGGATGTAATTTTCTCGAAAACTATGCAAGATAAATTCATGAAAATTATCACACGTAAGTTTCTACACGAGAGCTTGATCTCTGCTGAAAATTGTTAGAATCGGTCCACAATTTCATATACCTCCCATACATAAGTACATATTCCCGGAAAATGGGTTTTTTGTTAATAACTTCCGTCGCAATGTCGATATCTTCACAAAATTTTACAAATTAAAATCTTATATCCATAGAATTCATTCAGAGAACAAATTTTCTGGATCGGTCCATAATTAGACATAGCTCCCATACAAGGACCCCTCCCGAAAATCACTTAAACGCACATAATTCATTACGAAATTAAGATATCCATATAGAATTTGGTATAAGTATTGCTCTCACATACAGAAATATTACTACGAAATTTTTTTCCGATCGGTCCATAATTGGTCATAGCTCCCATACAAGGTCCCCTCCCGAAAATCACTTAAACGCGCATAACTCATTACTTAATTTAAATATCCATATAAAATATGGTACAAGTATTGCTTATCTGTACAGAAATATTACCGAGAAGATTTTTCCGATTGGTCCATAATTGGTCATAGCTCCCATACAAGGTCCCCTCCCGAAAATCACTTAAACGCGCATAACTCACTACTTAATTCAGATATCAATATAAAATTTGGTACAAGTATTGCTTATTTGTACAGAAATATTACTGAGACATTTTTTTCCGATCGGTCCATAATTGGTCATAGCTCCCATACAAGGTCCTCTCCCGAAAATCACTTAAACGCGCTTAACTCATTACAAAATTAAGATATCCATGTAATATTTGGTAAAAGTATTGCTCGTATGCACAAAAATATTACTGTGAAATTTTTTTCCGATAGGTTCATAATTGGTCATAGCTCCCATACAAGGTCCCCTCCCGAAAATCACTTAAAACCACATTACTCATTAGTAAATGAAGATATTCATATAAAATTTGGTACAAGTATTGCTCTTATATACAGAAATATTACTATGAAAGTTTTCTTGGATCGGTCTATAATTGGTCATAGCTCCCACACAAGGTCCCCTCCCGAAAATAACTTAAATGCGCATAACTCATTACTAAAGTAAGATATCCATATAAAATTTGGTACAAGTACTGCTTATATGACTGAGAAATATTACTGAGAAATTTTTTCCGATCGGTCCATAACTGTTCATGGCTCCTATGCAAGGTCCCCTCCCGAAAATCACTTAAAACCAGATAACTCATTAGTAAATGAAGATATCCATATAAAAGTTGGTGCAAGTATTGCTCTTACATACACAAATATTATTATGAAAATTTTTTGGATCGGTCTATAATTGGTCATAGCTCCCATACAAAGTCCCATCCCGAAAATCACTTAAACGCGCATGACTCATTACTTAATTAAGATATCCATATAAAGTTTGGCAGAAGTATTGCTCATATACAGAGAAATATTACTGTGAAATTATTTTCCTATCAGTCCATAATTGATCATAGCTCCCATACAAGGTCCCTTTCAGAAAAACACTTAAAGGCACGTAGCTCATTACCTAATAACCCAAAAAAATATTTGGCATAAATATTATTTTTGTACACTTAAATGTTATTTCAAAATTTTTTCATGATCGGTCCATCCTTGGTCATAGCTCTCATACAAGGTTCCCTCCCTAAAATCACTTAAACGCACATAACTCATTACCAAATATACATTTAGCAAAAATATACATAAATTAACCTATAAAATTGTTTTACGATCGGTCCATATTTGGTCATAGCTTTCATACTAGGTCCCCTCCAGAAAATCACTTAAATGCACAATACTCATTACCAAATAAAGATATAGATATAGAATTTTGAAATTTTGTCTTAATATACATAATTGGTCATAGCTCCCACACAAGGTCCTTTTACGAAAATCTCTTAAACGCACATTACTCATTACCAAATAAAGCTATTGATACAAAATTTGGCACAAATATTAGTTTTGTATACAAAAATTCTATTTCAAGATTTTTTCACGATCGGTTCATAACATGGGTGCGGTCGGTCCCATAAAAGTTTCCCTTCAGAAAATCAAATAAACACTCATAACTTATTACAAAATTTCGATATAGATACAAAATTTGACTGAAATATAGCTTTTATGTACAGAAATTTAGCTTAAAGAATCTTTTACGATCGGTCTATAATTGGTCATATCTCCAATACTAGGTCCTGCCCTTAAAAGCGCTTTAACCGTATTTAACGAGTTGCATTATCAATTTGTGTAGAACAAAATTATATGTATGTATTTTGAAAATCCTTAAATCTCTCACACACATGCATACATGCAAATTACTAAATATCACTAAGCGCTATTAAAATATAAAGAAAATGGCGTTTGTAATGTTCAATAAAATTTGGAATTGTAATAGATTTAAGTTGTTTAAATCTTGGGATTTTTTCTATTTAAGACATGAGAAAACTTATTTCTACAAATATTTGATCAATTAGAGAAGTAATAACATACAAGTAGCTGGTGGAGGGTATTTAAGATTCGGCTCAGCCGAATATATCACTCTAACTTGTTTTTGTTTTATTTTGTTAATTAAACAAAACCACTTGTTGACCGGGAGTCGTTCGGGATTTAATCTATATATATAAAATTCTAACGTTACTGACTGACTGACTGATTCATCATCTCACAGCCTAAACGGTTAAAGCTAAAGAGCTGAAATTTGGACAGGGGGTTGTTTAAAGCTTATCGTCGTTCATTTAAAAAAATAAGCGGACAGGTGTCTGGTACTTTTTCAATTTCGGCCCCTTTAGGGAATAAACGGGTAAAACTGTATTTTGGTACTTTTTTTGCACCCCATGTATCTTTTAAACCAATAAACATTCAAACAATATTTTTGACTCCTTCATAACTTGACGAAAAAATAACAAGTAAGAGTGTTATATTCGGCTGTGCCGAATCTCATATACCCACCATCAAACCGTATGCCGTAAAAGGAATGCTCCCCTATAAACATCAGATATTTGGAATATGACTTAAGTCAATTATGGCCCGAGCTCTTTTGAACTAGCAAAATATAAATTAAAAAAAAAAATATTTTATTTCAATTCTAAAACCGTGAGCGTCAATTATGAACCGATACTCATAAAATTTTGTACATTCAGGGCTATACTCGTATTTTAAATAAGGAACACTTGTAGTTTATTAGCCAAAACTCTTTCCTGAAGGGAACCTTTTGTGTATTACCGACACATTCCGCATGAAATTCGGAGCGAATTTCATAACCGCATTTCATAACTCATATTTTAAGCCAGTAATGATCGTTTAAGTAATTTTTTGAAGGGGACCTTATATGGGCGGTAGGGTAAATTATATACCGATCCTCCCTAAATTTGGTGGAGAGATTAAACTTATGTGCGTCAATTTTCGTCACATTCATATTTTTAAGCCAGTAATGAGCATTGTAGTTATTTGCAGAGGGGGATCTTTTATGGGGGAAGGGTCATTTATGAGCCGATCCAAAAAAATTGGTACAGAGGTTTTGGCTCGTAAGAAACTTACGTGTGTAGCATTTCATCGTTTTACTCGTATTTTTAAGACAGTAGTAAGCGTTTAAGCTATTTCCTGAAGTGGACCCAAAAGGGGGAGTAGGGCCAATTATCGACCTATCAACATAAAAGTTATTAAAAAGATTTTGGCTCGAGAGGAACTTTATTGTGCAAAATTGTATTGCTATACTCGTATTTTTTAGCCAGTAATGAGCGTTAAAGTCATTTTCAGAAGGGGACCTTATATGGGGGATAGGGTCATTTATGGGCCGATCTTAAAAAAAATTCGTAGAGCGATTTTGGTTCGTAAGAAACTTACGTATGTAGCATTTCATCGCTATACTCGCATTTTTGGACCAGTAATGAGTGTTAAAGTAATTTTCTAAAGGGGGCCTTATATGGGGGGTAGGGTCAATTATAAACCGATCCTCAAAAAATTTGGTAGAGAGATTTTAGTTCGTAAGAAACATACTTATACCGAATTTCATCGCTATACTTGCATTTTGGGACCAGCAATGAGTGTTAAAGTAATTTTCTGAAGGGGACCTTATATGGGGGGTAGGGTCATTTATGGACCGATCCTCAAGAAGTTTGGTAGAAAGATTTTGGCTCATATGAAACTTATTTATGTCGAATTTCATCGCTATACTTGTACTTCTAAAGCAGTTATGCCCGTTAAAGCTGTTTTTTGGAGGTCCACTTGTATGGGGGCTATCCGAAAAAGTGGACCGATATTGCCCATTTTCAATACCAAACAAACCTTAACAATAGAGAATATTTATGCAAAATTTCAACTGCCTAGCTTCTCTCGTGTGGTCCCTATCGTGATTTCAACAGACAGACGGACAGACGGACGGACATGGCTAGATCGTCTTAGAATCTAATAAGGATCCAGAATATATATACTTTTATGGGTCTTAGACGAATATTTCAATGTGTTACAAACGGAATGACAAAAACAATATACCCCCCATCTTTTTTGATGGTGGGTATAAAAATATAAATTTAGTACTTTTTGGTTATTCGGATGTTTAAGGGGTGAAAATTGTACCTATTTTTGGTACTTTTTTCATAAAACATTGATTTTGGTTTATTAACTTATACATATAAATACATAATAACGGGCTCCCACTACGATGTTGCAACATTTTGGAATAGAATTTTTATTTCGTTAATGGGTAGAAAAAAAGTACCAAAAGGGGTAAAAACGGGAAATTTGATTTTATTCAAAGACAATGATCCAGTTTAGATAAAATTTTCAGATTTAAAAACACTAAATATGCTAATGAGGTGTTATTTGGAACCCCGGTACCAAGTGATATTTTTTGGTACTTTTTCATTCTCCATCTGGTACTTTTGAGTTGATATTGAAATCGAAACATGAAATTAATAATAAATAATTCGTAATTTTTCGTTCTACACAGGTATTTTTTTGAGATTTCTTTAAAATTAAACCTAGAAGCATGAAGGCACTTTTTGAGTTTTCTATAAGATTTAACCTAGAAAAATGAAATTAAGCATGTAGAGCCCGGAGTAAATGAGAATCTATAAAAGGGGACTTTTTGGTACTTTTTCGTTCTTCAAAAGGTACTTTTTGAATTTCCTATAATATTGAACCTAGAAACATGAAATTAAGTATGTAGAGGATGGATTAAGTGAGAACCTATAAAAGGGGACTTTTGGTACTTTTTTGTTCTTCAAAAGGTACTTTTTGGATTTTTGTATAATATGGAACCTAGAAACGTGAAATTAAGCATGTAGAGCCCGGAGTAAAGGAGAATCTATAAAAGGGGACTTTTTGGTACTTTTTCGTCCTTCGACTGGTACTTTTTGAGTTTTTTATAAAATTAACCTAGAAACATGAAATTAAGCATGTAGAGCCCGGAGTAAATGAGAATCTATAAAAGGGGACTTTTTGGTACTGTTTCGTTCTTCAAAAGGTACTTTTTGAATTTCCTATAATATTGAACCTAGAAACATGAAATTAACTATGTAGAGTCTGGATTAAGTGAGAACCTATAAAAGGGGACCTTTTGGTACATTTTCGTTCTTCAAAAGGTACTTTTTGGATTTTTGTATAATATGGAACCTAGAAACGTGAAATTAAGCATGTAGAGCCCGGAGTAAATGAGAATCTATAAAAGGGGACTTTTTGGTACTTTTTCGTCCTTCGACTGGTACTTTTTGAGTTTTCTATAAAATTTAACCTAGAAACATGAAATTAAGCATGTAGAGCCCGGAGTAAATGAGAATCTATAAAAGCGGACTTTTTGGTACTTTTTCGTTCTACAAAAGGTACTTTTTGAGTTTTCTATAAAATTTAACATAGAAAAATGAAATTAAGCATGTAGTGCCCGGAGTAAATGAGAATCTATAAAAGGGGACTTTTTGGTACTTTTGCGTTCTTCAAAAGGTACTTTTTGAATTTCCTATAATATTGAACCTAGAAACATGAAATTAAGTATGTAGAGGATGGATTGAGTGAGAACCTATAAAAGGGGACTTTTGGTACTTTTTCGTTCTTCAAAAGGTACTTTTTGGATTTTTGTATAATATTGAACCTAGAAACATGAAATTAAGCATGTAGAGCCCGGAGTAAATGAGAATCTATAAAAGGAGACTTTTTGGTACTGTTTCGTTCTACAAAAGGTACTTTTTGAGTTTTCTATAAAATTTAACCTAGAAACATGAAATTAAGCATGTAGAGCCCGGAGTAAATGAGAATCTATAAAAGGGGACTTTTTCGTACTTTTTCGTCCTTCGAATGTACTTTTTGAGTTTTCTATAAAATTTAACCTAGAAACATGAAATTAAGCATGTAGAGCCCGGAGTAAATGAGAATCTATAAAACGGGACTTTTTGGTACTGTTTCGTTCTTCAAAAGGTACTTTTTGAATTTCCTATAATATTGAACCTAGAAACATGCAAATAACTATGTAGAGCCTGGATTAAGTGAGAACCTATAAAAAGGGACCTTTTGGTACTTTTTCGTTCTTCAAAAGGTACTTTTTGGATTTTTGTATAATATTGAACCTAGAAACGTGAAATTAAGCATGTAGAGCCCGGATTAAGTGAGGACCTATAAAAGGGGACTTTTTGGTACTTTTTCGTTCTTTAAAAGGTACATTTTGAATTTTCTATAATATGGAACCTAGAAACGTGAAATTAAGCATGTAGAGCCCGGATTAAGTGAGGACCTATAAAAGGGGACTTTTTGGTACTTTTTCGTTCTTCAAAAGGTACTTTTTGGATTTTTGTATAATATTGAACCTAGAAACGTGAAATTAAGCATGTACAGCCCGGATTAAGTGAGGACCTATAAAAGGGGACTTTTTGGTACTTTTTCGTTCTTTAAAAGGTACATTTTGAATTTTCTATAATATTGAACCTAGAAACATGAAATTAAGCGTTTAGAGCCTGGATTAAGTGAGAACCTATAAAGGGGCACTTTTTGGTACTTTTTCGTTCTTCAAAAGGTACTTTTTGTGTTTTTTGTAATATTGATCCTAGAAACATGAAATTAAGCATGTGGAGCCGGAGTTAATTAGAATCTATAAAAGCAATCAGGGACTTGAGTGAATGAAAATTTAAACTGGAATATTTTCTGGTACTTTTTGAATTTTCTATAATATTGAACTTAGGAACATGAAATTAAATAAAATAGGTTTTTTGGTACTTTTTCGTACTTCGCTGGTATTGGTACTTTTAGAGCTTTCTAAAATATTTAATATATAAACATAAAATTAAACACGCAGTATCCCAATTGAACGAAAATTGAAAAAAGGATACTCTGGTACTTTTTTATTCTTTTACTAATACTTTTCGAATTTTCTATGATATTGAACCTAAAAACATAAAATTGGACATGTAGCTTCCTGATTGTATAAAAATCTTAATGCGATTTTTTTGGTTTCTGGTTGAAAATTAAACATGCGTCATCCTGATTTAATAAAAATATATAAAAAGGCACTGTCTGGTACTTTTTCGTTCTTCAACTGTTTTTTTTTTATTTTTCTGTAATATTGAGACTAGAATCATAAAATCAAACTTAAAGAGTTCTCTAAAAGGGGAATTTTTGATATTGCAGATATATATACATTTACAATAATGATATTTATTTTATTCCATTGCGATGAGGGTAGCGAAGCACACTGGGTATAGCTAGTTTAATAATAAACAAGTAAGAAATTATAGTCGGGCGAGGCCGACCATATAATACCCTACACCTTTGACAAAAATATCATGTGATTTAGTTGCCATAATAAAGCATTTAAGTTGAATTGTACCTTGCCTTAGATATACATACTTAAGCTGTTTATTGTTGAATAAAATTGTGTGCAATTAGGTGAAATTTTGATGGGGGCTTTTCATAGGGGCTAGGGTCATATGAGAACCTATTATTATGGAATTTTTGGGGGTCATCAAGTCTTGTATACAACTTTGTTCTTGCAGCTTTTTGTCGAGATATGAGTATATTAAACATAATTATGAACTTAAAAGCCCTATTCGGTGGGTTCAGTTGTATGGGGGCTAGGTGAAATAATGGACCGATGTAAACCATTTTCAACAGGCTTCATCTACGGTACCATAAAAGATCATGAGCCAAATTTCATTGAATTATCTCCAAAATTGCGACCTTTGGTTTGATTACAAGTTTTAAAAGCCCTATTCGGGGGTTCAGTTGTATGGGGGCTAGTTGAAATAATGGACCGATTGTAACCATTTTCACTGGGCTTCGTCTACGGTACCATAAAAGATCATGAGCCAAATTTCATTGAATTATCTCAAAAATTGCAACCTGTGGTTTGATTACAAGTTTTAAAAGCCCTATTCGGGGGTTCAGTTGTATGGGGGCTAGGTGAAATGATGGACCGATGGTAACCATTTTCAATAGGCTTCGTCTACGATACCATAAAAGATCATGTGCCAAATTTCATTGAATTATCTCCAAAATTGCGACCTGTAGTTTGATTACAATTTTTAAAAGCCCTATTCGGGGGTTCAGTTGTATGGGGGCTAGGTGAAATAATGGACCGATGTTAACCATTTTCAATAAGCTTCGTCTACGATACCATAAAAGATCATGTGCCAAATTTCATTGAATTATCTCCAAAATTGCGACCTGTAGTTTGATTACAAGTTTTAAAAGCCCTATTCGAGGGGTTCAGTTGTATGGGGGCTAGGTGAAATAATGGACCGATGTTAACCATTTTCAACAGGCTTCATCTACGGTACCATAAAAGATCATGTGCCAAATTTCATTGAATTATCTCCAAAATTGCGACCTGTAGTTTGATTACAAGTTTTAAAAGCCCTATTCGAGGGGTTCAGTTGTATGGGGGCTAGGTGAAATAATGGACCGATGTTAACCATTTTCAATAGGCTTCGTCTCTGGGACAATAGAAGATCATGTACCAAATTTCATTGAATTATCTTCAAAATTGCGACCTGTAGTTTGATTACAAGGTTTACATGGACGGACGGACAGACGGACGGACAGACGGACGGACACAGCTAAATCGACTCAGAAAATGATTCTGAGCCGATTGGTATACTTTAAGGTGGGTATAGGACCAATATTATTGTGCGTTACAAACATCAGCACAAACCCAATATACCCTCCCCACTAAAGTGGTGTAGGGTATAAAAATTAGCCGATTTTCTTCGGCACCAAGCCCGGCTTGCTCGTAACACTTCCTAAAATATTGCCTTTAGGAAGTGCTTGGAGACCTTCAGTCAGGTCGGTAAGGCCGTCGTCGAAGTCGATAAGATCGTCATGGATATCGATCGAATCGTCTTCAACGCGGCCTGACCGGACTTCGACAATGTTGATATCTTATCAAAATTTTGCAAATTAAAATTCTATGCCAATAGAATTCATATAGAGAAAAAATTTTCTAGATCGGTCCATAATTGAACATAGCTCCCGTACAACGTCCTCTCCCGAAAATCACTAAAACGCACATAACTCATCACTAAATTAATATATCCATATAAAATTTGGTACTGGTATTGCTCTTATATACAAAAATGTTACTGTGAAATTTTTTTCCGATTGGTCCATAATTGGTAACAGCTCCCATACAAGGTCCCCTTCAGAAAAACACTTAAAGGCACACAATTCATTACCAAATAGTGATATCCATAAAAAATTTTGTCATAAATACTATTTTTGTACACAGAAATGTTATTTCAAATATTTTTCACGATCGGTTCATATTTGGTAGTAGCTGCCATACAAGGTTCCCTCCCGAAAATCAGTTAAACGCACATAAATCATTACCAAATATTGATATACATACATACATTTAGCAAAAATGTTGCTCTTATATACATAAATCACACTATAAAATTTTTTCACGATCGGTCCATATTTGGTCATAGCTCCCATACAAGAAAATCACTTAATGCACAATATTCATTACCAAATAATTTAGCCAAAATGTTGTCTATATATACATTAATGTAACATAATTGGTCATAGCTCCCATACAAGGTCCTCTTACGAGAATTTTTAAACGCTCATTACTCATTACCAAATAAAGCTATTGATACAAAATTTTGCACAAATATTAGTTTTGTAAACAAAAATTATATTTTAAGATTTTTTTCACTATCGGTTCATAATATGTGTGCGATCGGTCCCATACAAGGTTCCCTTCCGAAAATCACTTAAACACACATTACTTATTACTAAATTACGATATAGATACAAAATTTGACTGAAATATAGGTTTTATGTACAGAAATGTTACTTAAAGATTTTTTACGATCGATCCATAATTGATCATATCTCCCATACTAGGTCCTGCCCCGAAAATTTTAATTTCCTTAAGTCTTTCACACAAATTGTTAAATATCGCTAAAGCATATCTTAGGGCGCTTTAAAAATAGAAAAGAAAATGGCGTTTGTAATGTTCAATAAATCTTGCAAATGTAACAGATTTAAGCTGTTTAAATCTTGGGGTTTTTCTATTTAAGACATGAGAAAACTTATTTCTACAAATATTTGATCAATTAAAAAAGTATTAATATAAAAGTAGCTGGTGGAGGGTATTTAAGATTCGGTTCAGCCGAATATAGCACTCTAACTTGTTTAAGATATCTTTGGTCATGAATTGTTTATGGAATTTGTTATCCTATAACACCGTGCAACAGTATTTATTGGTAAAACTGAGCTTGTAGTTTTTCATTTTCTGATCTTTTCTCCTTTTTAAAAGCTTTTATTTAACTTGCTTTGTTAGATGGTACAAATTTCGTAACTGAATTTTAAACCAGTTCCCGTAGCCCAATTTGGCTGAAACTTGGTAAACATAAAGACACCTGAAGACAATGCAATGTTATGTTCAAAAAACAGGAATTAAGAATTAATTTAAAATTAAATAATTTTAAAATATATATGTACACCCTGTGGTTTTTGAATTGAAAAATGGTTTGTGAATTTGAAAAAATAGAATTGCCAGATATTAAAATTTCAAAGCAAATTGGAAAAAAGTATTTGTTTGAATTTTCTTCGTTTGTGCTCAAACTAAACAAAAACTGAAACAGTTAACAAATTAAATAATACTTAAAAGTTTTTCATAAAAGCCTCTTTGTAAATAATCTTGTTATTAAGAATATAAAAATGTATTAAAATATTTATATTAAATAGTTTTCGTCAAACTCTAATATTATAAAATTAATTTCTTGTTAAATAAGGAAATGTTATATTTTTGAAAGTTTAGATTAGAAAATTGAAAACTGGAAAAATAGATTTTTCTCTCTTTTCACTAGTATTTGGTTTTGTTCCAGTCCAAAAAGTAATGTCCAATATTTTACTCACATTTATTTCCTTATGTTTCAAGAAATTATTTTTTTTTTTCATATTAGAGTAAGGTAGAAGGCCTCAAATTAAAACCAAACTACATATTCTTAAAAAGATATGTTGGCTTTAGTTTTATTCCTTTTAATCTTTCCTTAGTCATCTGGATTGGCAACCCTAGTCTTGAAGTGTCAAAAAGTGTTAAATTCTTTACTGCATACAAATTATTAAATTTTTGTTAAATAATTAAAGTTACCAAAGCTGTATTAACTTTTAAATAGTATATATTTGCTCAAGGTGTTCGGAATTTACTGATTGACTACTGCCCAACTGTCTGTATGCTGTTATTGTTTTGGCTGGTGGTAAGAGTGAAATTCCTATCTGGATTATATGTGGTGCAGGTTGGAGAATTTGTAGGTAGCTGATGTTGAGTTGTGTTGCATTTGGAAGACTCCGGGACTGGTATCTTTTCATTATACCCTACACCACTTTAGTGGGGAGGGTATATTGGATTTGTGCTGATGTTTGTAACATACAAAAATATTCATCCTAGACCCACCTTAAAGTATACCAATCGGCTTAGAATCGTTTTCTGAGTCGATTAAGCTATGTCCGTCCGTCTGGCTGGCTGGCTGGCTGTCCATGTAAACCTTGTGCGCAAGGTACAGGTCGCAATTTTCAAGATAATTGGATGAAATTTGGCACGCACGTTTTATTTGACCCAAGGACGAAGCCTATTGAAAATGGTTAAAATCGGTCCATTATTTCACCTACATACAACAGAACCCCCCGAAAAGGGCTTCTGAGCTCATAATTATGTTAAATATACAGATATATCGATAAAATACGGCACAACTAAGTTTTATAGAAGTCTTGATGGCCCTGCCAAATTTCATAAAGATCGGGCCACATTTGACCCTAGCTCCCATACAAAGTCCCCTTCAGAAAATTACTTGAATGTCCCAAATTAGCTTATAAACACAAATATCGCGATGAAATTCAGCACAATAAAATATTATGTCAATATAAATATATTCACAAAATTTTATCGGGCTTGGTCCATATTTGCCCCTAGCCCCCATATAAAGCCTCTTTCAGAAAATTAGTTTTTCATCCATAAATTGCTTAAATGTATCGGAACAAGGGAATACTGAAGATAAATGCTTTATTATGAAAAATAAATCACATTTAATATTCATAACTGGTGTAGGGTATCATATGGTCGGCCACGCCCGACTATAATTTCTTACTTGTTTTGTATTTTCATTTGGTTGGTGTATTGTCATCTGGAGCTGTGCTTAAAAGAATAACAAAACAAAAAAGTGCTACCAAGTTCTGCGCTGTAATTATATTACAAAAGGTGCTACCAAATTTTCTCTGAATATAATTATAATGCCTAAAAGTATACTTTGAAAAACAAATTAATAAAAAACGTTCATTACAATTAACGTCCCCTGAACATATAGATTGCGACAACCACAAAAAACATTTTTCATGTAAAAACATGTCTTCACCGAATCAAGACGTTTTTTCTTGGGATAAACTGCGTGTCCTGCTAGATGAAAAACTCAAAGACGTTACCAAGAAATCAGATTTAGTTGAAATAAAATCTACGATTGAAGAACTGAGAGATGAAAACAAGAAGCTAAAAAGTGATGTTAAAAAACTGACATCTCGCCTTGAATTTATAGATCGCAAATCCCGCTCATCAAATGTGGTGGTTACTGGCTTGAATGCTGTAAATGTGAATGCTGCCAGGGCTGAATTCTGTATTTTTATAAACAACAACAGATATACATGGTCCAATGGCAAAATTCTCGCTACTTCTAATATTGATGCCGAATATTTAATAAAATTACTAGCTGCATATAACTACTCAATAGATGTCTGCGTTAAAGAAGGTCAAAAAAATATAAATATTGATACGGAAGCTAATTCAAACCAATAGCAATTTAATCTATGCCATTTAGTGTCTTACAACGTAGCGAATCTAGCAAATTCAATTAAGTATGGCAATTTTATAAATTATATAAATAAATTTGATGTCTTTTTTCTATTTGAAACACATGTAATATCAGAAAAACAACATAATTTCGCATTATTCTTTAAAAATTATACATTACATTGAGTTCCAGCATAGAAAACACATAAATCAGGTCGTGCAAGTGGTGGTTGTTTGTATGGCTTTAGAAATGAGCAAAAACATTATTCGTTTAAATTTTTAAATATTGCTAATAATGCTGTACTAATTGCTAAATTAGACGGAAGCGTATTCTATTTTATCCCAAAATATCTTAACTATACAAATTGGAATTGTGAAATGCAAACTTTGAAGTATTTCTACAAGAGCTTAATGCTACAAATTTCTGTAGACTTGGTGACTTAAATGCTAGAATCGCTGAAGAACAAGTATTAGATGACAACTTATTGCATGGTTTATCCCATATTAGTGAATTTAGAAACTCAAAAGATAAAGAATTAAACGCCCAAGGTAAAAAACTGTTAGAATTGATTGGAAATGTCGGCGGCATATTGCTAAATGGTAGGACTGGAAATGATGCACAGGGAGAATACAGCTTTTGTGGTGCTATGGGTAGCTCTGTTATTGATTATTGTATTTGTTCGCATAGTCTTCTGCAATACGTTGAGGATCTTTCTATTGCATCCAAACCCTACTCTGATCATATGCCATTATGTTTAAAAATAAAGACTAATTGTCACAACGTAAACAGAAACGTAAATTCAACTTTACAAAAATTAAAATGGGACGATAAACTTACATCTAAATATGTATAAAATCTCAATTCTCTTTCATGTGAAGTGCATCTGCATTCAAATATATCGGTGGATGATCTAGTGTCTACAATGATCTAGTGTCTAAAAGAAATAAAAGCGTTTTTGAACCGAAACAGAAATGGTTTGACTGGAAGTGTGCTCGGTCTCGTAAAATATGCTCAAGAGGTTACGTATGTATAAAAAACATCACTCAAACGTAAATAAGTCGCGATATTTTGCAGCTAGAGCAAAGTATATGAAAATTTGCAGCACAAAGAAATTAGAATTGTATAATAAAAATTTAGTACAGCTGAACTCTATAAAATGTAGCAGCGAATGGTGGAAGTTATCTAAATCGATGAAAACGCTTAGGGGTACCTTACAATCAGATGACTTTCTGATGCACTTTAGCTCAATGTTACAAAATTCTGGAGATACGCCAACAGTAAGTTGGTCTATGTCATATTTTACGGACCCACTATTAGATTCTCCCATTGAATTATGTAAAATTTCGTCGGTTATCAAAACCCTAAAACTAAACAAAGCTCCCGGTCAAGATGGTATTAGTTATGAATTCTATAAGTATGCACCAAATTTTTTTATTAAAGAATTATTATCTGTTTTCAACAAAATATTTCCATCAAGTTTTCGAACTACAATTATACCACCACTTTTTAAGAAAGGAGACCCAAATTTGCCTACTAATTACCGAGGTTTATCGCTGATTGACACACTCTGCAAAATTTTTAATACTAAAATGCTGAACCGTATTACTGAATGGATTGACAACAGCAACATATTAAACGAATACCAAGCCGGATTCAGAAAAAAATATTCAACTGTACACAACATCTTCAACCTTGCAAATATTGTACATTTAAACCTCAATAACGGTAAAAAGACATACGCTCTTTTCGTTGTCTTTTCTTGTGCATTTGATACTATACCAAGAAACTGTTTATTTTATAAACTCTCCTGCATGGGATTATCATCTAAAATTATAAGAATTTTACAATCTGCATATGATAGTACTTTTAGCCGTGTAATAATGGTAATAATTTGTCCGAGTCATTTCAATTTTCACCAGTACATCCTAGCTTGCTCTGCACACACTATAAACAAATATTAAATCTGTTAAAAATAAAAGAAAGAAATACTAATATTCTTAATGCATCAAATTCACAATTTCTCGATCTGTATTCTAAACTTGATTACAATCTTATCCCATCACTCATAAAGTATACCAATCGGCTTAGAATCGTTTTCTGAGTCGATTAAGCTATGTCCGTCCGTCTGGCTGGCTGGCTGGCTGTCCATGTAAACCTTGTGCGCAAGGTACAGGTCGCAATTTTCAAGATAATTGGATGAAATTTGGCACGCACGTTTTATTTGACCCAAGGACGAAGCCTATTGAAAATGGTTAAAATCGGTCCATTATTTCACCTACATACAACAGAACCCCCCGAAAAGGGCTTCTGAGCTCATAATTATGTTAAATATACAGATATATCGATAAAATACGGCACAACTAAGTTTTATAGAAGTCTTGATGGCCCTGCCAAATTTCATAAAGATCGGGCCACATTTGACCCTAGCTCCCATACAAAGTCCCCTTCAGAAAATTACTTGAATGTCCCAAATTAGCTTATAAACACAAATATCGCGATGAAATTCAGCACAATAAAATATTATGTCAATATAAATATATTCACAAAATTTTATCGGGCTTGGTCCATATTTGCCCCTAGCCCCCATATAAAGCCTCTTTCAGAAAATTAGTTTTTCATCCATAAATTGCTTAAATGTATCGGAACAAGGGAATACTGAAGATAAATGCTTTATTATGAAAAATAAATCACATTTAATATTCATAACTGGTGTAGGGTATCATATGGTCGGCCACGCCCGACTATAATTTCTTACTTGTTTTGTATTTTCATTTGGTTGGTGTATTGTCATCTGGAGCTGTGCTTAAAAGAATAACAAAACAAAAAAGTGCTACCAAGTTCTGCGCTGTAATTATATTACAAAAGGTGCTACCAAATTTTCTCTGAATATAATTATAATGCCTAAAAGTATACTTTGAAAAACAAATTAATAAAAAACGTTCATTACAATTAACGTCCCCTGAACATATAGATTGCGACAACCACAAAAAACATTTTTCATGTAAAAACATGTCTTCACCGAATCAAGACGTTTTTTCTTGGGATAAACTGCGTGTCCTGGTAGATGAAAAACTCAAAGACGTTACCAAGAAATCAGATTTAGTTGAAATAAAATCTACGATTGAAGAACTGAGAGATGAAAACAAGAAGCTAAAAAGTGATGTTAAAAAACTGACATCTCGCCTTGAATTTATAGATCGCAAATCCCGCTCATCAAATGTGGTGGTTACTGGCTTGAATGTTGTAAATGTGAATGCTGCCAGGGCTGAATTCTGTATTTTTATAAACAACAACAGATATACATGGTCCAATGGCAAAATTCTCGCTACTTCTAATATTGATGCCGAATATTTAATAAAATTACTAGCTGCATATAACTACTCAATAGATGTCTGCGTTAAAGAAGGTCAAAAAAATATAAATATTGATACGGAAGCTAATTCAAACCAATAGCAATTTAATCTATGCCATTTAGTGTCTTACAACGTAGCGAATCTAGCAAATTCAATTAAGTATGGCAATTTTATAAATTATATAAATAAATTTGATGTCTTTTTTCTATTTGAAACACATGTAATATCAGAAAAACAACATAATTTCGCATTATTCTTTAAAAATTATACATTACATTGAGTTCCAGCATAGAAAACACATAAATCAGGTCGTGCAAGTGGTGGTTGTTTGTATGGCTTTAGAAATGAGCAAAAACATTATTCGTTTAAATTTTTAAATATTGCTAATAATGCTGTACTAATTGCTAAATTAGACGGAAGCGTATTCTATTTTATCCCAAAATATCTTAACTATACAAATTGGAATTGTGAAATGCAAACTTTGAAGTATTTCTACAAGAGCTTAATGCTACAAATTTCTGTAGACTTGGTGACTTAAATGCTAGAATCGCTGAAGAACAAGTATTAGATGACAACTTATTGCATGGTTTATCCCATATTAGTGAATTTAGAAACTCAAAAGATAAAGAATTAAACGCCCAAGGTAAAAAACTGTTAGAATTGATTGGAAATGTCGGCGGCATATTGCTAAATGGTAGGACTGGAAATGATGCACAGGGAGAATACAGCTTTTGTGGTGCTATGGGTAGCTCTGTTATTGATTATTGTATTTGTTCGCATAGTCTTCTGCAATACGTTGAGGATCTTTCTATTGCATCCAAACCCTACTCTGATCATATGCCATTATGTTTAAAAATAAAGACTAATTGTCACAACGTAAACAGAAACGTAAATTCAACTTTACAAAAATTAAAATGGGACGATAAACTTACATCTAAATATGTATAAAATCTCAATTCTCTTTCATGTGAAGTGCATCTGCATTCAAATATATCGGTGGATGATCTAGTGTCTACAATGATCTAGTGTCTAAAAGAAATAAAAGCGTTTTTGAACCGAAACAGAAATGGTTTGACTGGAAGTGTGCTCGGTCTCGTAAAATATGCTCAAGAGGTTACGTATGTATAAAAAACATCACTCAAACGTAAATAAGTCGCGATATTTTGCAGCTAGAGCAAAGTATATGAAAATTTGCAGCACAAAGAAATTAGAATTGTATAATAAAAATTTAGTACAGCTGAACTCTATAAAATGTAGCAGCGAATGGTGGAAGTTATCTAAATCGATGAAAACGCTTAGGGGTACCTTACAATCAGATGACTTTCTGATGCACTTTAGCTCAATGTTACAAAATTCTGGAGATACGCCAACAGTAAGTTGGTCTATGTCATATTTTACGGACCCACTATTAGATTCTCCCATTGAATTATGTAAAATTTCGTCGGTTATCAAAACCCTAAAACTAAACAAAGCTCCCGGTCAAGATGGTATTAGTTATGAATTCTATAAGTATGCACCAAATTTTTTTATTAAAGAATTATTATCTGTTTTCAACAAAATATTTCCATCAAGTTTTCGAACTACAATTATACCACCACTTTTTAAGAAAGGAGACCCAAATTTGCCTACTAATTACCGAGGTTTATCGCTGATTGACACACTCTGCAAAATTTTTAATACTAAAATGCTGAACCGTATTACTGAATGGATTGACAACAGCAACATATTAAACGAATACCAAGCCGGATTCAGAAAAAAATATTCAACTGTACACAACATCTTCAACCTTGCAAATATTGTACATTTAAACCTCAATAACGGTAAAAAGACATACGCTCTTTTCGTTGTCTTTTCTTGTGCATTTGATACTATACCAAGAAACTGTTTATTTTATAAACTCTCCTGCATGGGATTATCATCTAAAATTATAAGAATTTTACAATCTGCATATGATAGTACTTTTAGCCGTGTGTGGGATGGTAATAATTTGTCCGAGTCATTTCAATTTTCACCAGTACATCCTAGCTTGCTCTGCACACACTATAAACAAATATTAAATCTGTTAAAAATAAAAGAAAGAAATACTAATATTCTTAATGCATCAAATTCACAATTTCTCGATCTGTATTCTAAACTTGATTACATTCTTATCCCATCACTCATAGAGAACTTTTCAGCAAGACCAGTTTAATTGTACGAGCTCGTGGTGGATTACTTGATATTAAAAATTCTGCATGCTTTGACAAAGAAGCAAAAACAACATTGCTTATTGGAAAAAACATATGTTTAGATGTGTGTTGGTTTTATTGCTTTGCGTATTTTTTTTGGACCGATCCTCATTAAATTTGGTAGAGAGTTATATAAGAATTAGTTATGTTGTAACGACACGTTTTACCGCTTGCTGCTTGGATAGACTCTCGGCTTCCAAGGTTCGTTACAAAATTTATATTTAATCGAAAATAACAAATGCTGTTGGTGTTTTTCTTTGAATAACGTTATAATATTTATTGATATACTCTTCTTAAAAATATTATTTCTCTTAAAAAATCAATAACTCTCTGACACAGACGTATTGCCACCTTTCTCTCTATTTCTCGTTTTGCTCACGTTCCTTTAGGATGGGAACACTTTGACACACACACAGAATCGTGTTTGCAAAACACGTTAGTGTCGCCACTCGAAGACTCGCCAGAAGAGAGTTTTAAAACTCCGAACCTTCTGTGATGTCTCTACTCCACATTTACCCAGAGAGTTTGAGAGCAGTTTAACCGCCTCTTAATATCACCGAGCAGGTGTGGCGCAGCTTATTGGTGTGTCAGCGTTGGAGGGAGACAACTTTGAGGAGAGTTTATACTCCGAACCCTCAGAGGTGTCTCTGCACACGGAAACTCAACAGCACTGGACAGTACCAGTCTCCAGTGTCGCAGGGTACATGTGTCCAAGAGAGGAGGAACCTAGGTGAGGTTGCTGAGCTGATAACCTGAGGAGAGTTTTAAAACTCCGAATCCTCAATTTATCAGCTAGTTCAACTACTTTGACTTTATTTGGTAAACTTATATGTTTATCGAATAAGATCTTACCAGTAGCTCGACCTTACGCTGACTGCCCAATTATTATGAAATATCGTCTATTTATACCATAAAGAAATAAAGAGAGCGACATGGCTCTCTTAAAAAAGTACTCTTAAGCTCAGTGACGTCATCAGTGCCTAGAACTGATTGTATGATATGAAAATTGTATGTGATTTATAATAGAAAAGTAAATAATTATGTTTAAAACTTATTTGTGTCTAATAAAATAAAATGTATTTTACGTTTTATGTTATTAGGAATATTTAACTTATTTAAATACTAAACTTATTTAAATATAATAGGGACTAATCTATTTATTACAGAAATCATTTGCTTCATACTAACCCATTTCGAATTGTAAATTTTTTTCAAAGTCTTCGGTTTTGAAATGCTCCATGCAGATTTTAGACGTTTTAACGTTAATTTTTTTATTGCGGCAACAAAAACTTATCCATTGCTTTAATAAGTTAGGATCTGACGGAAAGTTAAAAAAACTTATTGCACATGATTTTGATTTTTTATTATTATTGCAATTTCTGACTGCATACCACAGTTTAATTTTTAATTTACTTATTTTTATTTTTTCACTATTTGTTTTCAAATTTCATGTAAAAAGTAATTATTTTACATTTAAAACATAGCAAAACAAGCACTGTTGACGTCACGAAAAAAGAGTAAAAGAGTTCATTAAAATAACGGAATTGTCGGTGTCGCAATCTTATTTATTTCATTCATGTATTTATACCCCCAATCAAATGTACAAAGCACACACACACACACATCGTACATCGTTTGATCTCCCTGTGTGAATGATATGGTGTGTATAACACTTGGAGGTGTAAATTAACATTTCACCATAGCATTCACATTTACTGAGAATCATAACATAACAAAATATACTTAATATTAAGGGATTGCTTTATCTATAGTATATATATAAGTTAAAATATACTAAGTATTTGGGAGGAAATTTTGACAACCAATATAAATTAAGAAAATAAATATTTTCTTAAATTAATTTTAATTAAAGATTAAATTAATATTGACCCAAAAACGAGGTCACGACTTTTGGTCGTCACATTGCCTCCTTTTTATACCCTCCACCACCATCAGTGGTGATAGAGGGTATATATAACTTTGTCATTCCGTGTGTAACACCAAGAAATATTCATCTGAGACCCAACAAAGTATATATATTCTGGAACCTTATGAAATTCTGAGTCGATTTAGCTATGTCCGTCTGTCCGTCCGTCCGTCTGTCTGTCTGTCTGTCTGTCTGTGTAAAACACGCTCACGTTAAAACGAAGCAATGTAATTTAACCAAATTCACCCAAAATATTCATTGTTATCCGGTACAGTTTGGTATTGAAAATGAGCAAAATGAATTCACATCGGGAAAAGTTATGAATCAAAATTTAAAACAACCTCGAAAAAAATAAGCATTTTTTACACATTCTAATGTATTTTTCTCCAAAACTATGCAAGATAATTGCATGAAAATCACCATACATTCGTTTCTACACAAGATCTTGATTCGTGCAGAAAATTGCCAGAATTGGTCCACAATTTCATATACCTCCCATACAAAAGTACATATTCCCGGAAAATGGGCTTTTCGTTAATAACTTCCATCACAATGTCGATATCTTCACAAAATTTTACAAATTAAAATCTTATGTCAATAGAATTCTTTCAGAGAAAAATTTTCTGGATCGGTTCATAATTGGTCATAGCTCCCATACAAGGTCCCCTCCCGAAAATCACTTAAACGCGCATAACTCATTACTAAATTAAGATATCCATACAAAATTTGGTATAAATATTGCCCATATGCATAGAAATATTACTGTGAAAGTTTTTTCCGATCGGTCCATAATTGGTCATAGCTCCCATACAAGGTCCCCTCCCGAAAATCACTTAAACGCGCATAACTCATTACTAAATTAAGATATCCATATAAAATTTGGTATAAATATTGCCTATATGCACAGAAATATTACTGTGAAAGTTTTTTCCGATCGGTTCAAAATTGGTCATAGCTCCCATACAAGGTCTCCTCCCGAAAATCACTTAAACGCGCATAACTCATTACTAAATTAAGATATCCATATAAAATTTGGTATAAGTATTGCGCATATCCATAGAAATATTACTGTGGAAGTTTTTTCCGATCGGTCCATAATTGGTCATAGCTCCCATACAAGGCCCCATCCCGAAAATCACTTAAACGCGCATAAATCACTACTTAATTAAGATATCCATATAAAATTTGGTATAAAAATTGCCCACATGCATAGAAATATTACGGTGAAAATTTTTTTGGATCGGTTCAAAATTGGTCATAGCTCCCATACAAGGTCCCCTCCCGAAAATCACTTAAACGCGCATAACTCATTACTAAATTAGGATATCCATACAAAATTTGGTATAAGTATTGCCCATATGCATAGAAATATTACTGTTAAAGATTTTTCCGATCGGTCCATAATTGGTCATAGCTCCCATACAATGTCCCCTCCCGAAAATCACTTAAACGCGCATAAATCATTACTTAATTAAGATATCCATATAAAATTTGGTATAAAAATTACACATATGCACATAAATATTACTGTGAAAGTTTTTTCCGATCGGTCCATAATTGGTCACAGCTCCCATACAAGGTACCCTCACGAAAATCACTTAAACGCGCATAACTCATTACTACATTAGGATATCCATATAAAATTTGGTACAAGTATTGCACATATGCGCGGAAATATTACTGTGAAATTTTTTTCCGATCGGTCCATAATTGGTCGTAGCTCCCATACAAGGTCCCCTCCCGAAAATCACTTAAACGGTCATAACTCATTACTAACTATAAAGTTTGGCAGAAGTATTGCTCATATACAGAGAAATATTACTGTGAAATTGTTTTCCTATCGGTCCATAATTGATCATAGCTGCTATACAAGGTGCCTTTCAGAAAACACTTAAAGGCACATAACTCATTAGGAAATAGTGATACCCATAAAATATTTGGCATTAATACTATTTTTGTACACATAAATGCTATTTCAACATTTTTTCACGATTAGTCCAACCTTGGTCATAGCTCCCATACAAGGTTCCCTCCCGAAAATCACTTAAACGCACATAATTCATTACCAAATATTGATATCATACATTTAGCAAAATTATTGCTCTTATATACATAAATTACACTATAAAATTGTTTTACGATCGGTCCATATTTGGTCATAGCTCTGATACTAGGTCCCCTCCAGAAAATCACTTAAATGCACAATATTCATTACCAATAGTTACAGAATTTTGAAATTTTGTTTTTATATATAATTCGTCATAGCTCTCATACAAGGTCCTTTTACGAAAATCTCTTAAACGCACATTACTCATTACCAAATAAAGCTATTGATACAAAATTTGCCACAAATATTAGTTTTGTATACAAAAATTCTATTTCAAGATTTCTCACGATCGGCTCATAACATGGGTGCGGTCGGTCCCATACAAGGTTCCCTTTCGAAAATCACTTAAACACACATTACTTATTACTAAATTACAATATAGATATAAAATTTTACTGAAATATAGCTTTTATGTACAGAAATTTAGCTTAAAGAATTTTTTACGATCGGACTATAATTGGTCATATCTAGGTCCTGCCCCTGAAAGCACTTTAACCGTATTTAACTAGTTGCATTATCAATTTGTGTAGATTATATATGTATTTTGAAAATCCTTTAATTTTCACACACATGCATACATGCAAATTACTAAATATCGCTAAGCGCTATAAAAATATAAAGAAAATTGCGTTTGTAATGTTCAATAAATCTTGGAATTGTAATAGATTTAAGCAGTTTAAATCTTGGGATTTTTCAATCTAAGACATGAGATAACTTATTTCTACAAATATTTGACCAATTAGAAAAGTCTTAATATAAAAGTAGCTGGTGGAGGGTATTTAAGATTCGGCTCAGCCGAATTTAGCACTCTAACTTGTTTTTCCTCTTTTTTTATAACTAAAAAAAAACTAAATTTATTTTCTTTAATACGATAAAAAAAATTAATGATCATTCAATGATTAATATTATCTATATATATAAAATTCTAACGTTACTGACTGACTGACTGATTGACTGATTCATCATCGCACAGCCTAAACGGTTAAAGCTAAAGAGCTGAAATTTGGACAGGGGGTTGGTCTCCCACCAAATAGATCCACTAAGACGGGATTTTTGGAATTTCGAATGTTTAGGGGGTAAAAAAGGGTAAAAACGGGTAAAATCGGTAACCTCATATCTCCTAAACTAGAAAAGATACAAAAATAGTTTAAAGCTAATCGTCGTTCATTTAAAAAATAAGCTGACAGGTGTCTGGTACTTTTTTCAATTTCGGCCCCTTTAGGGAATAAACGGGTAAAAACTGTATTTTGGTACTTTTTTTGCACCCCATGTATCTTTTAAACCAGTAAACATTCAAACAATATTTTTGACTTGACGAAAAAATAAAAATATAAATTTAGTACTTTTTGGGTGAAAATTGTACCTATTTTTGGTACTTTTTTCATAAAACATTGATTTTGGTTTATTAACTTATACATATAAATACATAATAACGGACCCCACTACGATGTTGCAACATTTTGGAATATAATTTTTATTTCGTTAATGGGTAGAAAAAAAAGTACCAAAAGGGGTAAACACGGGAAATTTGATTTTATTCAAAGACAATGATCCAGTTTAGATAAAATTTTTAGATTTAGAAACACTAAATATGCTAATGAGGTGTTATTTGGAACCCCGGTACCAAGTGATATTTTTTGGTACTTTTTCATTCTCCATCTGGTACTTTTTGAGTTTTCTTTGATATTGAAATCGAAACATGAAATTAATAATAAATAATTCGTACTTTTTCGTTCTACACAGGTATTTTTTTTGAGTTTTCTTTAAAATTAAACCTAGAAGCATGAAATTAAGCATGTAGAGCCCGGAGTAAGTGAGAATCTATAAAAGGGGACTTTTTGGTACTTTTTCGTACTTCGACTGGTACTTTTTGAATTTTCTATAAAATTTAACCTAGAAACATGAAACTAAGCATGTAGAGCCCGGAGTAAATGAGAATCTATAAAAGCGGACTTTTTGATACTTTTTCGTTCTACAAAAGGTACTTTTTGAGTTTTCTATAAAATTTAACCTAGAAAAATGAAATTAAGCATGTAGAGCCCGTAGTAAATGAGAATCTATAAAAGCGGACTTTTTGGTACTTTTTCGTTCTACAAAAGGTACTTTTTGAGTTTTCTCTAAAATTTAACATAGAAAAATGAAATTAAGTATGTAGAGCCCGGAGTAAATGAGAATCTACAAAAGGGCACTTTTTGGTACTTTTTCGTTCTTCAAAAGGTACTTTTTGAATTTCCTATAATAATGAACCTAGAAACATGACATTAAGTATGTAGAGGATGGATTAAGTGAGAACCTATAAAAGGGGACTTTTCGTACTTTTTCGTTCTTCAAAAGGTACTTTTTGGATTTTTGTATAATATTGAACCTAGAAACATGAAATTAAGTATGTAGAGCCCGGAGTAAATGAGAATCTATAAAAGGAGACTTTTTGGTACTGTTTCGTTCTACAAAAGGTACTTTTTGAGTTTTGTATAAAATTTAACCTAGAAACATGAAATTAAGCATGTAGAGCCCGGAGTAAATGAGAATCTATAAAAGGGGACTTTTTGGTACTTTTTCGTCCTTCGAACTTTTTGAGTTTTCTATAAAATTTAACCTAGAAACATGAAATTAAGCATGTAGAGCCCGGAGTAAATGAGAATCTATAAAACGGGACTTTTTGGTACTGTTTCGTTCTTCAAAAGGTACTTTTTGAATTTCCTATAATATTGAACCTAGAAACATGAAAAAAACTATGTAGAGCCTGGATTAAGTGAGAACCTATAAAACGGGACCTTTTGGTACTTTTTCGTTCTTCAGAAGGTACTTTTTGGATTTTTGTATAATATTGAACCTAGAAACGTGAAATTAAGCATGTAGAGCCCGGAGTAAATGAGAATCTATAAAAGGGGACTTTTTGGTACTTTTTCGTCCTTCGACTGGTACTTTTTGAGTTTTCTATAAAATTTAACCTAGAAACATGAAATTAAGCATGTAGAGCCCGGAGTAAATGAGAATCTATAAAAGGGGACTTTTCGTTCATCAAAAGGTACTTTTTGAATTTTTTATAATATTGAACCTAGAAACATGAAATTAAGTATGTAGAGCCTGGATTAAGTGAGAACATATAAAAGGGGACTTTTTGGAACTTTTTCGTTCTTCAAAAGGTACTTTTTGGATTTTTGTATAATATTGAACCTAGAAACGTGAAATTAAGCATGTAGAGCCCGGATTAAGTGAGGACCTATAAAAGGGGACTTTTTGGTACTTTTTCGTTCTTTAAAAGGTACATTTTGAATTTTCTATAATATTGAACCTAGAAACATGAAATTAAGCGTTTAGAGCCTGGATTAAGTGAGAACCTATAAAAGGGCACTTTTTGGTACTTTTCGTTCTTCAAAAGGTACTTTTTGTGTTTTTTATAATATTGATCCTAGAAACATGAAATTAAGCATGTGGAGCCGGAGTTAATTAGAATCTATAAAAGGAATGAAAATTTAAACTGGAATATTTTCTGGTACTTTTTGAATTTTCTATAATATTGAACTTAGGAACATGAAATTAAATAAAATAGGTTTTTTGGTACTTTTTCGTACTTCACTGGTACTGGTACTTTTAGAGCTTTCTATAATATTTAATATACATATAAACATAAAATTAAACACGCAGTATCCCAATTGAACGAAAATTGAAAAAGGATACTCTGGTACTTTTTTATTCTTTTACTAATACTTTTCGAATTTTCTATAATATTGAACCTAAAACATAAAATTGGACATGTAGCTTCCTGATTGTATAAAAATCTTTATGCGATTTTTTTGGTTTCTGGTTGAAAATTAAACATGCGTCATCCTGATTTAATGAAAATATATAAAAAGGCACTGTCTGGTACTTTTTCGTTCTTCAACTGTTTTTTTTTTTTAATTTTCTGTAATATTGAGACTAGAATCATAAAATCAAACTTAAAGAGTTCTCTAAAAGGGGAATTTTTGATATTGCAGATATATATACATTTACAATAATGATATTTATTTTATTCCATTACGATGAGGGTAGCGAAGCACACTGGGTATAGCTAGTATAATATATAAAATTCTAATTTCCTTGGGAAGTAATCTTATAGTTGCCACTTTTAAAGATGTTCACTATGTACCGAGTATTGTTAATGTGGAATGAGTTCATGCAACCAACCCGAAAAGAGCAATCAGTCAGTCTGTGTTCGATCGTTGCATAATGAAGACGTGTGTGACGTGTAATTCGGTGTTTTCGGGGAAAAATTAGTTGAACTCAGAACTTAAATTTAAAGGAAAAAAATACGCTCGAACAAACGTATATATTGGAATAGTGTGAGTGTTGTGTATTGTGTGCTCTATCGGTTGGAAGTGAGGAAAAAGAAAACGAAAGACAACAACAAGCAGAAAATCAAGTTTTTGGAAAGATAAAACGCACAAACTGAATCGTATATATTGAGTGCTGTATGTGACGAGTATTACGTGCTTGTTGCTACGGGGCAAGAAGGAATACACAAAGACAAAAAGACGTTAAGTTTGATATACATATATAAAAAGAAAAAGAAGAGGAACACAGACATAAGACGACAATAGTGATTAGTATGAATGTATTGTATTTGGTTGCAATAGAACAAGAAATATAATGGCAAGCTTGGGAATGTTTGCTCAACGCAATCAACGACGAAGACGACGACGAATGGCGAAACCGTTCAAGAATATTTTCTTCATATTAAGGAAAACGTGTCGCGCGGTAATATCGATGACGATTTGGTTATACAATACGTTATTGACGGTATAAATGACTTGAATGTGAATAAATCGATTTTATACGGTGCTTGTAATATGAAAGATTTTAAAAGAAAATTGGTATGCTATGAGAAATTTCGATCGAAAGTGGACAGAAGCCAATTCGGGAAAGAACGGAAAATAAATTTAAGGACAAAGGTGATGTGAATCAAGATCAGTGATGCCAAGTGTAGGGATTTTTCCCTTTTTGTAGGGATTTTTTTCAAAAATTTCACGTGTAGGGAAAAAGGGAAAGATTTTTAACTATTGTCAAATTGTAGGTATTTTTCAATTTCATAGTTTTTAACAACTAAAAATACACTCTTTCATGTATTAAACTTTTAAATTAAAAATGAAATCAGTTTTAAGTGTATCGTTAGTAAAAATTCAGCTTGTAATTTCTACAATATATGTACCTACATATCGCTACAAGACTGGAATAATCCAAAATTCGGCTTTCTTGAACTAAGGTCTTCAAAACATGCGACATACTAAAATCTTTCATATAGATTTATGAAATTTCAAATATGTCTATTATTTTCGATGTGAAATCGATAAAAACTAAAACCCACGTTTTTGTGAATATTAGACAACTAAAAATTTAATTTCAATTTAGATGAGAAACATATTAACCTCAACTATCTGAATCTGGATTTTTAAAACCCCTTGAATTGTTTAAAAGTTATTAAAAAAATAGTTAAATGTCATTAAATATTCATATCCATTTTTCTTGAAACGATTTTTTGGATTATGCCAATCCTGTAGGGCGATATATTCTGACTCCTTATAGATAGAGTAGTCGGGGGCTTAATGCAGTAACTCAGGATTGAAAAAATGAATTTAATGTTCTGAAAATTTATAAAAGTAAACCGCAAAAAGTAAACGCAAAAGTAAACCTTATTTAAAATAATTATTTTATGAAAATTTTTTTTGTTGGAGGCACATAAAATAAATTTTTATCACGATTCGATATACTGCCATAAATCTTTCAATTGTTTTTTTTTAATCTTAACTGAAGAGTCAGGGTTGGAAGATTTGTATGATGTAAAATTGAAAGAAAAAAATTTTAAATTTAAATTCTAGAAATTTCATTCCTAAAAATTAAAAAAAAATACATACATATATGTATATTATAAAAAGGAGCTAATATTTTAGTTTTTGATGTTATTTTTGTATTTTTTTAAGATAAACTTTGAAAAAAATGGAAAAAAGTAGTGTAGGGAAAAATGTAGGGAAAATAAAAAGTGGGTGTAGGGAAAAAAGGGATTTTTTCTCATAAGCGTAGGTATTTCTGAAAAAAATCTCCTGGCATCACTGATCAAGATAAGCCGAAAGATGATTTGATGTGTTTTAATTGCGGTTCGAAAGGACACAAGTCGAAAGAGTGTACGGATAAGAAGAAGGGAACAAAATGTTTCCATTGCAATAAATTCGGTCATATTGCTAAAAACTGTCCTGATAGAACGGAGGACAGTAAAACTAATACTCGTATCTTGAAATCGCAAAATTTGGTGATGACGAAAAGTGTAAATATCGGCGGTCGCGAATACACTGCTCTGTTCGATACCGGTAGCAAGTCTAGCATAATGAGTGATATTGTGTTTGGACATTTGAACGGCGCGAAACTTGAAAAGGCTGATTTTCATCTCGTTGGATTCGGCCAGAATAGAACAAAACCTGATGGACAATTACGATGCGATATCGAGATCGATAATGAGACCTACAATGTGAACTTCGTGGTAGTCTCGTCTAAATTTATTGATATTGATGTGATTATCGGTAATGACGAATTTCCCGTAATGAAAATAGTCATTATGCCCGAGGAAATTGACATCAATGCTAGTGCTAGTCCAGTTGCTAAACGGAAAGTTCTAGATATGGTGGAGAACTATCAGCCGCAAAAATGTAAGACCACCAGTGTTGAGATGGCCATCGTTTTAAAGGATGAATCTCCAATATTTTCACGACCGAGACGATTACCCCTGGCAGAAAGGAAAGCAGTTGAGGACCAGGTCGACCAGTGGCTACAAGAAAGTGTAATAGAGCCATCTGAATCAGAGTTTAGCAGCCCTATCGTTATGGTGAAAAAACGTGACGGCTCTTTACATTTATGCGTGGATTATAGAAGAGTGAACAAAGTTATTGTGAAAGATTGATATCCATTGCCACTGATAGAAGATCAACTTGATCGACTACAGAATGCCAAGGTGTTTAGTTCCATTGACCTTAAAAATGGGTTCTTCCATGTTGATGTCGCAGAGGCAAGCCGTAAGTATACTTCTTTCGTTACCCACAACGGGCAGTACCAATTCACGAAGGTACCATTTGGTCTGTCAAATTCGCCGGCAGTATTTCAAAGATTCGTAAATACAATTTTTCGTGACTTGACTCGTATGGGCATTGCCTTGCCGTATGTGGATGATATTATTATTCCAGCCGCAAATGAGGACGAAGCTGTTAAGAATTTAGAAGAGGTGATAAAGCTTTGCGTGGACTATGGCCTCGAATTGAATATAAAGAAATGTAAATTTTTGGAGACGAGAATTGAGTTTTTATTCCATGTCATCGAAAATCAACAGATTTCACCGTCGCCTGGTAAATTTGAAGCCGTTTTAAGGTTCCCGATTCCGAGGAATATGAAGCAACTACAAAGTTTTCTAGGGTTAGCTGGATATTTTCGAAAATTTATACCCCAATTCTCCTTGATTGCAAAACCGTTAAGCGATCTGACGAAGTCTAATACAAAATTCGAAATGAAGGATCCACAAATGACAGCCGTTAATGAATTAAAGAATATGTTGGTGAATAAGCCCGTCCTTAGTATTTTTAATCAGGACAGTAAAACCGAAGTCCACACAGATGCGTCGATTGAGGGTTATGGTGCAGTTTTAATGCAGGTAGCAGCGAATGATGGAAAACTACATCCTGTATACTATATAAGCAGGAAAACTACGGATGCTGAGCGAAAGTACTCGAGTTATGAGCTGGAGATATTAGCTGTCATCGAGGCGTTGAAAAAGTTTAGGGTGTACCTCCTTGGTATACATTTTAAAATCGTAACCGATTGTAACGCCTTTACAAAGAAGGGTGATGTTTTGTACAAGTTGGTTGATGGTTATGAAGTCATCGTAGTTCCGAAAGGCATGCAAAGGGAAATTATTCGACTTGCTCACGAAAAAAGGGCATTTTGCAGTGAAAAAAGTGAAAGAGCTTGTAAGGCGTGAGTATTATATTCCTAAACTGGAAGAGAAAATTGAATACCATATTTCGAACTGTATACCGTGTATAATAAACAACAAGAAACGTGGAAAGCAGGAAGGCGAACTTCATCCTCTCAATAAGGTAGATGTACCTCTCCATACGTATCACACCTAGATCGCCTAGGACCTTTGGAGTTAACGTCCAAGCAATATAAACATATATTAGCCGTAATAGACGCTTTCACGAAATTCTGCTGGTTGTATCCGACTAAATCCACTACTACAAACGAAGTGATAGCGAAATTAGAGGTTCAGAGTATGACCTTTGGTAATCCAGTACAGATAATATCATATAGGGGTACTGCGTTTACTTCCGAAGACTTCAAGAATTATTGTCAAGCTCAGAATATAAGACATCATCTCATTACCACCGGTCTACCCCGAGCAAATGGACAAGTGGAAAGACTCAATTCCGTAATAATCTCCGTTTTGTCGAAGTTAAGTGTATCTGATCCAACTAAGTGGTACAAACACGTTGGGAATGTACAACAGGTTATTAATTCTACATACTCAAGGAGTATCAACACGACGCCGTTCGACCTACTAATTGGTGTCCAAATGCGTACCTCTGAACAGTGCCAGATAAAGAGGATGATTGAACACGAAATCGTGTCCAAGATTCAGATGGAGAACCGTAAGTCCTACAATTTGCGACGGAAAAAAGCTACACAGTATGAAATTGGGGACTTAGTAGCAATTAAAAGGACCCAGTTTGGTCCCGGTCTTAAATTAAAACCAAAATATTTGGGACCGTATGCAGTTACTGGCGTGAAACCAAACGACACGTACAACGTAGAGCGAGTTGGAGATACTGATGGTCCGAGACTTACTACAACCTGTGCCGAGTATATGAAGCCATGGTGTTCCAGTTTGAGTAATGAGGAATTCGAGACGAATCCACATCAAGAATTGTGGGATGAGTTCATGCAACCAACCCGAAAAGAGCAATCAGTCAGTCTGTGTTCGATCGTTGCATAATGAAGACGTGTGTGACGCGTAACTTTTTATATTAAACGTTTTTTACGTATTTTTTTAAACATGTATCTACTTTTTATACCCTCCACCACCATCAGTGGTGATAGAGGGTATATATAACTTTGTCATTCCGTGTGTAACACCAAGAAATATTCATCTGAGACCCAACAAAGTATATATATCTTGGACCTTATGAAATTCTGAGTCGATTTAGCTATGTCCGTCTGTCCGTCCGTCTGTCTGTCTGTCTGTCTGTATAAAACATTCTCACGTTAACACGAAGCAACAAAAATTAACGAAATTCACCCAAAATATTTATTATTGTTCCAGGCAGTTTGGTATTGAAAATATGCAAAATCAGTTCACACCGGGAAAAGTTATCAATCAAAATTTGAAACAACCTCGAAAAAAATAAGCATTTTTTACACATTCTGATGTAATTTTCTCGAAAACTATGCAAGATAATTCCATGAAAATCACCATACATTCGTTTCTACACAAGAACTTGACTCCTGCTGAAAATTGCCAGAATCGGTCAACAATTTCATATACCTCCCATACAAAAGTACATATTCCCGGAAAATGGATTTTTTGTTAATAACTTCCATCACAATTTCGAAATCTTTAAAAAATTTTACAAATTAAAATCTGATGTGAATAGAATTAATTCAGAGAAAAAATTTTCTGGATCAGTCCATAATTGGACATAGCTCCCATACAAGGTCCCCTCCCGAAAATAACTTAAACGCAAATAATTCATTACTAAATGAAGACATCCATATAAAATTTGGTACAAGTATTGCTCTCACATACAGAAATATTACTGTGAAATTTTTGTTCCATCGATCCATAATTGGTCATAGCTCCCATACAAGGTCCCCTCCCGAAAATCACTTAAACGCGCATAACTCATTACTAAATTAAGATATCCATATAAAATTTGGTACTAGTATTACTCATACGCAAGGAAATTTTACTGTGAAAGTTTTTTCTGATCGGTACATAATTGGTCATAGCTCCCATACAAGGTTCCCTCCCGAAAATCACTTAAACGCACATAACTCACTACAAAATATGGATATCCATACATTTAGCAAAAATATTGCTCTTATATACATAAATTAAACTATAAAATTGTTTTACGATCGGTCCATATTTGGTCATAGCTCTTATACTAGGTCCCCTCCAGAAAATCACTTAAATGCTCAATATTCATTACCAAATAATGATATAGATACAGAATTATGAAATTTTGTCTTTATATGTATTTGCTTAAAAAATTTTTTACGATCGGTCTATAATTGGTCATATCTCCCATACTATGTCCTGCCCCTAAAAGCGCTTTAACCGTATTTAACTAGTTGCATTATCAATTTGTGTAGAACAAAATTATATATATTTATTTTGAAAATCCTTAAATCTTTTACACACATGCATACATGCAAATTACTAAATATCGCTAAGCGCTATAAAAATATAAAGAAAATGGTGTTTGTAATGTTCAATAAATCATGCAGCAGGAGGCGTACTTTCATAACCCGTTCATAGCACGTGTATCCAACATAATTGTAACGGTTGTTACTGATGTTGACTTGGCAGTAGTTAACACGCCTGGGTGGCGTAAGTGATCTGTAAGTTTCGTCCTCTGAATCCAGGGACGGTGGCGACCTTGGCGGTAATGGTGGTGGTGTGGGTGCTCTTTTCTCCAGAGTTCGATCCTGGTCACCGAAAAATGTCCTCTTCATATCCTCTACTTCGTCCTCTCCCAGTCCCAAAACATTAAGGAGATCACGGAATTCTAGCTCAGAGAGTGGACTTTCGCCAATGTATTTTGGTGGAGTCGGTGGAGTGTCGTTTACAAATATCGGTGGTGGTGGTGGAGTGTCGTTTACAAATTTCGGTGGTGGTGGTGGTGGAGTGTCGTCTACAAATTTCGGAGGTGGTGTTGGAATTTCGTCTTCGTGTGGTACATATGACGATGATTCGGCCGAGAGATCTTTAAAAGTACAATCTTCCTTGGTCTGGTCTAGGGTATATCGTGGGTTGTTTTATGGTTGTTTATTGGTAAGAACTAGTCCATACATCCACGTTTTTCTTGCAGGTACCGGCCGCGTGTCGTGTGGTTGGTTTTTGTAATACCTGACATCTCTCGTCGGTGAGTTTGTTGTGATCGACGACCTCCACTCGTTGACGGTATATCGTCATCTGCTATAAACACAGTAAGCCTACGCTTGGCCTCTTCCCTGTCCCAAGACTTACGAAATCGTTGGCGGGACTTCTCAAACTTTTCCTCCATATATTTTTTCTTTTTATTCCTTAAAGTACGTCTGCACTAGAGCAAAGATAAAGAAAGAGTGAACATTTTAGTGCGGGATTAGGTTGACGTGTGACGTATAATAATGTAGTTAATTTATAAAAGGTTTTAAATCGCTAAGATGTGCCGTTCGTTTGTCTTTTCCGCTCCCGTCTTTTAATTTTACTATCACGGGAGAAATGAATTTTTGGACGGCATAAGGTCCATTAAATTTGGGTGCCAGCTTCGCTGCAAATTTGTCGATTGCTTTTGATAACGGATGTTGCTTAAGCGTTACTAAATCTCTAATTTTAGGTCTCCAATTTATACGACGAAGATTGTAATTACGTTGCTGTGTAAGTTGGTGAGATTTCGTCTAACGATCGAAAAAACATCTTTTAGTAGTTTAGCTCGTTCTTCTGGATGAGGGTTCTCCGATCCGGTGCCGAAAGCTACTTCATCGTAAAGAGCCTTGGGCAGATGAGGTTCTCGTCCTTGTGTAAGGAATGCAGGAGAATATCCCGTTGACTCCGACACATTGGAGTATATTGCGAGCATGATTTCTGGTAGAAACTCGTCCAACTTATTGTGCTGTTGCTCTGAGCAATCATTGTTTTAATTGTCCGGTTTGTGCGCTCAGTGGGATTCTCTTGGGGAGTATAGGGTGCTGTGAGTTGTTGATGGACGCAATATTCTATCAAACATTGCTGAAAGATTCGGTATGTAAATTGAGTTCCATTGTCGGTGATGAAAACTTTTGGTACTCCATATCTGGCAATGATGCGCTCCCTGAAAGCCTTTACTAGACCCCCAGCTTTAGCCTTTCTTAGGGGACTAATTCGTTCCCTTTTGAAAATCGGTCAAAGAAGACCAACAGCATCGTGCAACCGTGTTTTGAACGGGGCAATGGGCCTACGAAATCGGCGCATACTGTAGCCCATGGTTCTTCAGGGACACGTGTCAACATTTCGCTTGCTGGACGTTGTTGACTTACTTTGTATTTCTGACATGACTTACATTTTCGGACATATCGGCTAATATCACGGAACATACCCGGCCAATAATATCGGGTAGCGACGCGGTTGCTAGTTTTTCGGATTCCGAGGTGTCCGGCCGACGGAATGTCATGATTTTTTTCAAGTACTCGGTTTCTAAGAGGTTTTGACACACATAATTTCCAGGGATTGTAATCATCATCGTTTACGAGGCGTGGAAAATGACGAAAGAGTTGCCCGTTGACAATACTGTACTCAGGGTATTTTTTTGAATTCTCTTGGACATCTTTCATACGTTTTTCAAGCCAGGTGCAATTTACATCAGTGGGTTCGGTGTGGGCAATGTTAAGAGTTTCTCGAGGTTGGCGTGATAAGGCATCTGCAACCACGTTTTGATTACTCTTTCGGTACTTTACTGTGTAATTGAATTGTTGGAGCTCTAAAGCCCATCGTGCTAGACGTCCTGTAGGGTTATCGATGGAATCTAACCATTTGAGAGAGAGGTGGTCTATGATTATTACAAATTGGTAGCCTTCCAGATAGGGTCTCATTTTACGGACTCCCCATATGACTGCTAAACATCCTTTTTCGTTGGTGGAGTAGTTTTGTTCTGCTCGATTTAGATGTCGGCTGGCATAAGCGATAACTCGTTCCATCTAACTCCTGAGTTAAGACAGCTCCGAGGCCATAATCGCTAGCATCAGTTTGCAATGTGAAAGTTTTATTAAAATCTGGACAGGCTAAGATTGGGGCTTGAGTAAGGTGTTTCTTTAGGGACTCAAATGCAGCTTGTTGATCTGTTTTCCACAGCCAATGTTTTCCCTTTTTTAGCAATCTAGTCAAGGTTGGGAGATCCTAGCAAAATTGGGTACAAACCGTCGATACCATGAGGCGACTCCCAAAAATCGTCTCAATTTTTTCACGTTTTGTGGAGGTTGCATTTCCTGGATTGCGGCTATTTTGTCAGGATCTGTTTTTATTCCTCCGGCGCCTACTATATGTCCAAGATACTTGGTTTCTTTTTTAAAGAATTCACATTTTTCAGCATTTATTCTTAGGTTGGCACTTCGAAGACGGTGGAAAACTTCTTTTAGATTAGCCAAATGTTCTTCTAAGGTTCTGCCTATTACGATGATATCATCCAAATAAGCGAATGCATATGGCTCCATATCTGCTCCGATGACACTATCCAGGGCCTTCTGAAAGGTATCTGGGGCGGAATGGAGACCGAACGGCATTACCTGCCATTGATACAGACCACGACCCGTAACCGCGAAGTCTGTATATTTCTTACTACTTTCCTCCATTGGGATTTGCCGTCTTTGAGGTCTATACTGGTTACGTAAGTAACGTTGCGTAATCTATTCAAAATTGTATCTATTCTAGGTAAAGGTAATGCATCGGGTACTGACCTGGCATTAAGCTGACGGAAATCCATACATATTCTCCAGGATCCGTTTTTCTTTCTTGTCAGAGTAATAGGGAAGCTGTAGGGGCTCTTGGATGGCAAATAAATCCTTTGGCGATGAGTTTGTTTACTTCGGCGTCGATTACTGCTTGCATCGCTGGATTCTTTTGCGCGTATCTGAGCTTAATGGGGTGATCATCTTTCATGACAATTTTGTGAGTTGCAATGTTCCGTACTTTGGTTGAATTTTGGCAGTTCTGTCTCCAGGAAGTTTTGAATTAACCTCTGTTCTGTAGGACTATGTTCGGGGATGGTTCGATATCCAGTATTTACTTGCGGAGTTTGTTCCATTAGACATGGTTGTGCTTCAGGTGTTGGTTCTGTGGAAGAAATGACTGAAGCGTGGTAAGATGGGGCTTTGTTTTGACTTCTTGGGTCGCAACATATAGAAAGCCCTACACAATTTAAAGTGGCGTTGAAACTTCGTAGAAAGTCCAGACCCAGGATCATATCTTCGCTGCAATCGGGCATGATGAAAAAATGACAACGTTTGGTAATGTTGTTAATGTTACATCATATTCTACTTCACTGTTAACTAGTTTCCTTGAACTTTCAGCCAGGATCACTTTAAGGCTGTTCTGGGTTTTTACAGGAACTACTTCAAATTTGCTGACAATGTTTTGTCTAATGAAATTCCGTGACGCTGCGGTATCGATGGTGGCAATCTGCGTTTTATTTTTTAATAAAATTGTTGCACTTATTCTATTTTCGCATTTGGATTTCTTCATCTAGTTTTTCATAATACCTTGGTGGCAAAAAAAATGTACAGAAATCAGATTTAAATTTTTCCCATGTGGTCCACTTCTCGTTGTTGTTTCTATACCATATTAATGATCGTTCTTTCAGAAATTCAGGCATTACTGGAGGTAAATCGCTCAGAGAGATACTATACATCATGGAAAGCTCTTCGATGCATTCGAGGAATTCTAATGGATCTTTTGTACCACTGTATGTTATTCCCCATCTTCTTACTTGGTCAATTATATTAAATCGAGATACGGTATAAGGTGGTTCAGGATTTTTGTTTGCAATAGATGGTTCAATCTTCACTGGAGATTTTCCATTAGGACTGACACCTGAGGGTGTTGTTATTGTAGTTTCATGTTTAGCCTGGAGTTCCAGTAGTCGTGTGAGTTCACTGTTTTCGTGTTCACCATCAAGAAATTTAGCCCAACGTTTTCTTAGGCCATCGACAGTACCGGTTACTTCTAGCTTGAATTGACCTAGGTACATGATAAGGTCATCCCTCTTCAGGGAATAGGCCCACGAGGTTTTTAACATTTTTACTTTTTCTTCACAATTTATATTAGGGTAGAAGGGGGACCATCCGCCATAGGGGCACATCTGCCAATAGCGAATAACTTGAAAACCGAGTAATCGATTTTATCGCATTATCAAATTTTGTTTTCGTTTATCGATTATCTATCATCCCTGAAAGTTTGAAACATTAATTTTACATACATGATGGGAGGCAGACGTGATTAATTGTTTTTCAAAAGGCTATGAAAATATTTCACTGTGGGAATTTTTGTACTAACTTTTTTAGTTTTTGTGATACAAAAAATATATTGGTCTGTGATAGAACGTCAATAATAGTGAACAATAAGATCAGAGTTTAAATATTAGTAATTGCTTTTATATTTTTATTTTTCAATTTGCAATATATATGTATTTTCCTCATATTTAAAAATATGCATATTTAAAATATGGTACTGTTCAAAATATTTGTAGTATTTTTGCAAAAAATATTTACCCATACAAGCTATTGCATATTGCAGCTTACAGACAAATATAAATTTTTTTCATATACAATATATCTCGCAGCAACTCGCTAACATATTTAAAATACCCACATATATTTTATATTGCTTGCCTATAATATCAAAATATTTCCCTACACAAATTATTCGTAGTAAAAAATATTCATGCCATGCCGGCAAAAATTTACGAACTTGAAATGTGCGCAAGCAGAGCATATATGTGACGACGAAACTACTAAATAAAACAATAGTCGCTACTATGAGGTTGTAATATTTTACTACAAACTTTAAATATTATTTAATATAGGAAATTATTTATGGTCTAAAATTTTACATTTTATGTTGGAATTGAAAGATTTTAAAATGTGAGGAATGTATGCAAAAATAACCAAATATTAATTACAAAATTATTGAAAACGTCTGTAGCTATGTTTGTATAAATTTTTATGAGAATTTGTTTTTTCTGAAACCCAAAAGTTACATTAAAAAATAGTAAGTTTTAACATTTTCAACTAAATTCAAATCGGGTTTTGTTGGTCAAATAGGCTGAAACATGGAAGGCATAAGGCTTCTTTGTTTTCATAAAGATTTTAGGAAATTGGAAATTTTTCTTTGATAAAATTCTAAAACTGTGAAAATAATCTCTAAATTACAATAATTCGCTAAAAGTGCCATTTTTGTTTCATTTGATGCCAACTTATAACATTTCACAGTTTCAAAGTTAAAAATTCAAAAGAATTTTAAAATGTTCATGAATTTTAAGGTAATTTTAGAACATAACCTTTTAGAATTTCTTTGATAGGGACCTTGATTTTAATTGTAGGAGTGTAAAATTTAGCAGGAACACGTATTTTGATACGGTGCATCACAATCAATCAAAAGTCGATTTTGATTTTTTTGTAACTTTGGGCTTTTTGGATGTCATATGACGATATATTAAATTAATGTTTAATTTTTATGTGGAGTATTAAAATGTATTTATTTGTATTGATTGTAAAAGTTAATATAATTAGAAAAATTTATATAACTAGAAAATATATGTATGTGAAGATGCAAAAAATACAATTAAGTTTTTACTTGAAATGACAATTATATATACAATTATGTATGTATGTGCATTAGACTGACCGGATCTTATATGGGGAGAAAAAATGTCGGAATCTTGTTTGTCTTAACCCCACAAAATGATTCCCCTTTCCAGATATTGAGAAAGCCGAAATTTGAGCTCGATTAAAAGACGGTAACACGTGCCGCTCTTCGCTTTGAAAAAATCCAAACTTTTGGACAAAAAGCTAACATATGAAGCTATAACTCCAGAACGGTAAATAATAGAAACACGGTTAGTACCTCTAAATAAAGCAAATATTGCCCTTCATAATTTATATTATATACATAATTTTTAAGTCAAACAGAGTTACAACAGATTTTATCTCCAAAAACGTGACCTGGTCGCAGTAGGAGTATACTTTGTATATTTTGATATTATGTGATAAATTATGCTATTAGGTAAATATTTTACATATTATTGTTAAAGACTCATAATGTATATAGATTTAGTATTTAAAAAAGATTTAAAACAGAAAAATTGGTTGAAAAATGTGAATGTTATTAAAAATTCCCCAGGCCATTAACGTGTCTCGGATCACTTGATTAGGAAATGGGGAAAACATTTAACTTATTTTGGAAAATATTCTAATAAATCTATTTATTACATAAAATATATCTATATTTACTCGAATATAAGTTTTTGTCCTTAAAAGATATCGTGAACCTGTTCTTAGCTATGATAAAAAAAAAAAAAAAATTTTACACGGCAGTTTCAAAACTCCTATTTCAGTTTTTTTAAATCTTTGTTAATCAAATTTTAAAATTTTTGAAATATCATCAGGGTATTTATGGTCAATAGATTTAGGAATAAAACAGTGATAAAATAGGTCAATACCTCTTATAGTTAAGCTGTACCTGCGATTTGAATTCTGCGAATTTTGAGGAAAACTGTAATATTTTACAAAATAGGTCCTAATTTTTTACTGTTATACATTTTAAACAAAATATTTACGGAATATTATCTCTCAGGTAATATAAAATATGTCCCTGAAGTTATATATTAATCGGGAAATCCTAAGTCGTAAAATTTGGAGGTCAAAGGTAAAATTTAGCAACATTTGGAAATTCTTATTAAAACATGTCGAAATATTATTTATTTGTTTGCTATATTTACTAAAATTACAAGATTTATAATATATGATTCGATATTTTAAATAAGAATAATAAAACATTAAAATTAACCCTTTAAAGCACTTGGGTCCAATATATTCCCAAAGTTCAATCCCTTTATTATTTTAAATTATATAGAGAATTATTAAAATTGATTTAATGAACTTTGGGAATATATTTGACCCAAGTGCTTTAAAGGGTTAATATTAATTTTTTATTGTTCTTGTTTAAAATATCGAATCATATATAATAAATTCTTGTAATTTTAGTAAATATAGCAAAAAAATAAATAATATTTCGACATGTTTTAATGAGAATTTCCAAATATTGCAAAATTTGACCTTTGACCTCCAAATTTTACGCCTTAAGATTTCTTGATTTATATATAACTTCAGGGGCATATTTTATATTATCTGAGAGATAATATTCCGTAAATATTTTGTTTAAAATATATAACAGTAAAAAATTAGGACATATTTTCTAAAATATTACAAAAAATTAGTTTTTCGCGAAATTCGTAGAATTCAAATCGCAGGTACAGCTTAAATATAATTTTTCACTGGTGATATTTAAAAAATTTTAAAATTTGTTTAACAAAGATTTTAAAAAACTAAAAATGGAGTTTTGAAACTGCCGTGTAAAAAATTATTTTTTTGATCATAGCTAAGAAAAGGTTCCCGAAATCTTTTAAGGACAAAAGCTTCCATTCGAGTAAATATAGATATATTTTATACAATAAAATAGGTTTATTAGAATATTTTCCAAAATAAGTTAAATTTTTTCCACATTTCCTAATCAAGTTATCTGAGACACGTTAATGGCCTGGCGATTTTTTTTTTACATCTTTTTGAAATTTATGTACATTATGATTCATTAACAATAATATGTAAAATATTTACCTAATAGCAACATTTATCACATAATATCAAAATATACGAAGTATGCTCATACCGCGATCAGGTCACGTTTTTTGGAGAGAAAATCTGTTGTTACTCTGTTTGACTTATTATTCATTTCATGTAAAAAATTAATTGTATTTTTTGCATCTTCACATATATTTCTAATTATATAAATTATTCTAATTATATTAACTTTACAATCAATACAAATAAATACATTTTAATACTCCACATACAAATTAAACATTAATTTAATATACATATGTACATTAAACATTTATACAAACATAGCTACATACGTTTTCAATAATTTTCTAATTAATATTTGGTTATTTGCATACATTCCTCACATTTTATAATCTTTCAATTCCAACATAAAATGTAAAATTTTAGACTATAAATAATTTCCTATATTAAATAATATTTAAAATTTGTAGTAAAATATTACAACCTCATAGTCGCGACTATCGTTTTATTTACATACGTCACATATATGCTCTGCTTGTGCAAATTTCAAGTTCGTACATTTTTGCCGACATGGCATGAATATTTTTACTACGAATAATTTGTGTAGGAAAATATTTTGATACTAGCTATACCCAGTGTGCTTCGCTACCCTCATCGTAATGGAATAAATAAATATCATTATTGTAAATGTATATATATCTGCAATATCAAAAATTCCCCTTTTAGAGAACTCTTTAAGTTTGATTTTATGATTCTAGTCTCAATATTACAGAAAATTAAAAAAAACAGTTGAAGAACGAAAAAGTACCAGACAGTGCCTTTTTATATATTTTCATTAAATCAGGATGGCGCATGTTTAATTTTCAACCAGAAACCAAAAAAATCGCATAAAGATTTATACAATCAGGAAGCTACATGTCCAATTTTATGTTTTTAGGTTCAATATTATAGAAAATTCGAAAAGTATTAGTAAAAGAATAAAAAAGTACCAGAGTATCCTTTTTCAATTTTCGTTCAATTGGGATACTGCGTGTTTAATTTTATGTTTATATATTAAATATTTTAGTAAGCTCTAAAAGTACCAGCACAAGTGAAGTACGAAAAAGTACCAAAAACCTATTTTATTTAATTTCATGTTCCTAAGTTCAATATTACATAAAATTCAAAAAGTACCAGAAAATATTCCAGTTTAAATTTTCATTCACTCAAGTCCCTGATTGCTTTTATAGATTCTAATTAACTCCGGCTCCACATGCTTAATTTCATGTTTCTAGGATCAATATTATAAAAAACACAAAAAGTTCCTTTTGAAGAACGAAAAGTACCAAAAAGTGGCCTTTTATAGGTTCTCACTTAATCCAGGCTCTAAACGCTTAATTTCATGTTTCTAGGTTCAATATTATAGAAAATTCAAAATGTACCTTTTAAAGAACGAAAAAGTACAAAAAAGTCCCCTTTTATAGGTCCTCACTTAATCCGGGCTCTACATGCTTAATTTCACGTTTTCAGGTTCAATATTATACAAAAATCCAAAAAGTACCTTTTGAAGAACGAAAAAGTTCCAAAAAGTCCCCTTTTATATGTTCTCACTTAATCCAGGCTCTACATACTTAATTTCATGTTTCTAGGTTCAATATTATAAAAAATTCAAAAAGTACCTTTTGATGAACGAAAAGTCCCCTTTTATAGATTCTCATTTACTCCGGGCTCTACATGCTTAATTTCATGTTTCTAGGTTAAATTTTATAGAAAACTCAAAAAGTACCAGTCGAAGGACGAAAAAGTACCAAAAAGTCCCTTTTTATAGATTCTCATTTACTCCGGGCTCTACATGCTTAATTTCATGTTTCTAGGTTAAATTTTATAGAAAACTCAAAAAGTACCTTTTGTAGAACGAAACAGTACCAAAGAGTCTCCTTTTATAGATTCTCATTTACTCCGGGCTCTACATGCTTAATTTCATGTTTCTAGGTTCAATATTATACAAAATTCCAAAAAGTACCTTTTGAAGAACGAAAAAGTACCATAAGTCCCCTTTTATAGGTTCTCACTTAATCCATCCTCTACATACTTAATTTCATGTTTCTAGGTTCGATATTATAGGAAATTCAAAAAGTACCTTTTGAAGAACGAAAAAGTACCAAAAAGTGCCCTTTTATAGATTCTCATTTACTCCGGGCTCTACATGCTTAATTTCATTTTTATACCCTCCACCACCATCAGTGGTGATAGAGGCTACATATAACTTTGTCATTCCGTGTGTAACACCAAGAAATATTCATCTGAGACCCAACAAAGTATATATATTCCGGGTCCTTATGAAATTCTGAGTCGATTTAGCTATGTCCGTCTGTCCGTCCGTCCGTCCGTCCGTCCGTCTGTCTGTCTGTCTGTCTGTCTGTCTGTCTGTCTGTCTGTCTGTCTGTCTGTCTGTCTGTGTAAACACGCTCACGTTAAACGAAGCAATATAATTTAACCAAATTCACCCAAAATATTCATTATTATCCGGTACAGTTTGGTATGAGCAATATCGGTTCACATCGGGAAAAGTTATGAATCAAAATTTAAAACAACCTCGAAAAAAATAAGCATTTTTTCACATTCTAATGTAATTTTCTCCAAAATTATGCAAGATAATTCCATGAAAATCACCATACATTCGTTTCTACACAAGATCTTGAACCGTGCAGAAAATTGCCAGAATCGGTCCACAATTTCATATACCTCCCATACAAGAGTACATATTCCCGGAAAACGGGTTTTTCGTTAATAACTTCCATCACAATGTAGATATTCTCACAAAATTTTACATATTAAAATCTTATGTCAATAGAATTCTTTCAGAGAAAAATTTTCTGGATCGGTCCATAATTGGACATAGCTCCCATACAAGGTCCCCTCCCGAAAATCACTTAAACGCGCATAACTCATTACTAAATTAAGATATCCATATAAAATTTGGTATAAGTATTGCCCATATGCATAGAAATATTACTGTAGAAGCTTTTTCGGATCGGTCTATAATTGGTCATAGCTCCCATACAAGGTCCCTTCCCGAAAATCACTTAAACGCGCATAACTCATTACTAAATTAAGATATCCATACAAAATTTGGTATAAAAATTGCCCACATGCATAGAAATATTACTGCGAAAATTTTTTTTGGATCGGTTCAAAATTGGTCATAGCTCCCATACAAGGTCCCCTCCCGAAAATCACTTAAACGCGCATAACTCATTACTAAATTAAGATATCCATACAAAATTTGGTATAAGTATTGACCATATGCATAAAAATATTACTGTGAAAGTTTTTTCCGATCGGTCCATAATTGATCATAGCTCCCATACAAGGTCCCCTCCCGAAAATCACTTAAACGCGCATAACTCATTACTATATTAAGATATCCATATAAAATTTGGTACAAGTATTACTCATATTCACAGAAATATTACTGTGACATTTTTTTCCGATCGGTCCATAATTGGTCATAGCTCCCATACAAGGTTCCTTCCCGAAAATCACTTAAACGCACATAACTCATTACCAAATCTTGATATCCATACATTTAGCAAAAATATTGCTCTTATATACATAAATTACACTATAAAATTGTTTTACGATCGGTCCATATTTGGTCATAGCTCTCATAGTAGGTCCCCTCCAGAAAATCACTTAAATGCACAATATTCATTATATAAATACAAAAATTTGAAATTTTGTCTTTATATACATAATTAGGTCATAGCTCCCATACAAGGTCCTTTTACGAAAATCTCCTAAAGGCACATTTCTCATTACCAAATAAAGCCATTGATACAACATTTGGCACAAATAATAGTTTTGTATACAAAAATTATATTTCAAGATTTTTTCTCGATAGGTTCATAACATGGTTGCGGTGGGTCCCATGCAAGTGTCCCTTCAGAAAATCACTTGAACACACATTACTTATTACTAAATTACGATATAGATACAAAATTTTACTGAAATATAGTTTTTTGCTTAAAGAATTTTTACGATCGGTCTATATTTGGTCATATCTCTCATGCTAGGTCCTGCCCCTAAAAGCGCTTTAACCGTATTAACAATTTGCATTATCAATTTGTGTAGAACAAAATTATATATATGTATGTATTTTGAAAATCCTTAAATCTTTCACACACATGCATACATGCAAATACTAAATATCGCTAAAGCATATCTTATGGCGCTATAAAAATTTAAAAGAAAGTGGCGTTTCTAATGTTCAATAAATTTTGGAATTGTAGTAGATTTAAGCTGTTTAAACCTTGGGATTTTTCTATTTAAGACATGAGAACTTATTTCTACAAATATTTTATTAATTAATACAAAAGTTGCTGGTGGAGGGTATTTAAGATTCGGCTCAGCCGAATATAGCACTCTAACTTGTTCTATGTTAAATTTTAGAGAAAACTCAAAGAGTACCTTTTGTAGAACGAAAAAGTACCAAAAAGTCCGCTTTTATAGATTCTCATTTACTACGGGCTTTACATGCTTAATTTCATTTTTCTAGGTTAAATTTTATAGAAAACTCAAAAAGTACCTTTTGTAGAACGAAAAAGTACTAAAAAGTCCGCTTTTATAGATTCTCATTTACTCCGGGCTCTACATGCTTAATTTCATGTTTCTAGGTTAAATTTTATAGAAAACTCAAAAGTACCAGTCGAAGGACGAAATAGTACCAAAAAGTCCCCTTTTATAGATTCTCATTTACTCCGGGCTCTACATGCTTAATTTCACGTTTCTAGGTTCCATATTAAAAAATAAGCATTTTTTCACATTCTAATGTAATTTTCTCCAAAATTATGCAAGATAATTCCATGAAAATCACCATACATTCGTTTCTACACAAGATCTTGAACCGTGCAGAAAATTGCCAGAATCGGTCAACAATTTCATATACCTCCCATACAAAAGTACATATTCCCGGAAAACGGGTTTTTCGTTAATAACTTCCATCACAATGCAGATATCTTCACAAAATTTTACATATTAAAATCTTATGTCAATAGAATTCTTTCAGAGAAAAATTTTCTGGATCGGTCCATAATTGGACATAGCTCCCATACAAGGTCCCCTCCCGAAAATCACTTAAACGCGCATAACTCATTACTAAATTAAGATATCCATATAAAATTTGGTATAAGTATTGCCCACATGCATAGAAATATTACTGTAGAAGCTTTTTCCGATCGGTCCATAATTGGTCATAGCTCCCATACAAGGTCCCCTCCCGAAAATCACTTAAACGCGCATAAATCACTACTTAATTAAGATATCCATATAAAATTTGGTATAAAAAATTGCCTACATGCATAGAAATATTACTGCGAAAATTTTTTTGGATCGGTTCAAAATTGGTCATAGCTCCCATACAAGGTCCCCTCCCGAAAATCACTTAAACGCGCATAACTCATTACTAAATTAAGATATCCATACAAAATTTGGTATAAGTATTGACCATATGCATAAAAATATTACTGTGAAAGTTTTTTCCGATCGGTCCATAATTGATCATAGCTCCCATACAAGGTCCCCTCCCGAAAATCACTTAAACGCGCATAACTCATTACTAAATTAAGATATCCATACAAAATTTGGTATAAGTATTACTAATATTCACAGATATATTACTGTGACATTTTTTTCCGATCGGTCCATAATTGGTCATAGCTCCCATACAAGGTTCCTTCCCGAAAATCACTTAAACGCACATAACTCATAACCAAATCTTGATATCCATACATTTAGCAAAAATATTGCTCTTATATACATAAATTACACTATAAAATTGTTTTACGATCGGTCCATATTTGGTCATAGCTCTCATAGTAGGTCCCCTCCAGAAAATCACTTAAATGCACAATATTCATTATATAAATACAAAAATTTGAAATTTTGTCTTTATATACATAATTGGTCATAGCTCCCATACAAGGTCCTTTTACGAAAATCTCCTAAAGGCACATTTCTCATTACCAAATAAAGCCATTGATACAACATTTGGCACAAATAATAGTTTTGTATACAAAAATTATATTTCAAGATTTTTTCTCGATAGGTTCATAACATGGTTGCGGTGGGTCCCATGCAAGTATCCCTTCAGAAAATCACTTGAACACACATTACTTATTACTAAATTACGATATAGATACAAAATTTACTGAAATATAGTTTTTATGTACAGAAATTTTGCTTAAAGAATTTTTACGATCGGTCTATATTTGGTCATATCTCTTATGCTAGGTCCTGCCCCTAAAATCGCTTTAACCGTATTTAACAATTTGCATTATCAATTTGTGTAGAACAAAATTATATATATGTATGTATTTTGAAAATCCTTAAATCTTTCACACACATGCATACATGCAAATACTAAATATCGCTAAAGCATATCTTATGGCGCTATAAAAATTTAAAAGAAAGTGGCGTTTCTAATGTTCAATAAATCTTGGAATTGTAGTAGATTTAAGCTGTTTAAACCTTGGGATTTTTCTATTTAAGACATGAGAAAACTTATTTCTACAAATATTTTATTAATTAATACAAAAGTTGCTGGTGGAGGGTATTTAAGATTCGGCTCAGCCGAATATAGCACTCTAACTTGTTCTATGTTAAATTTTAGAGAAAACTCAAAGAGTACCTTTTGTAGAACGAAAAAGTACCAAAAAGTCCGCTTTTATAGATTCTCATTTACTACGGGCTCTACATGCTTAATTTCATTTTTCTTGGTTAAATTTTATAGAAAACTCAAAAAGTACCTTTTGTAGAACGAAAAAGTACCAAAAAGTCCGCTTTTATAGATTCTCATTTACTCCGGGCTCTACATGCTTAATTTCATGTTTCTAGGTTAAATTTTATAGAAAACTCAAAAAGTACCAGTCGAAGGACGAAATAGTACCAAAAAGTCCCGTTTTATAGATTCTCATTTACTCAGGGCTCTACATGCTTAATTTCACGTTTCTAGGTTCCATATTATACAAAAATCCAAAAAGTACCTTTTGAAGAACGAAAATGTACCAAACGGTCCCCTTTTATAGGTTATCACTTAATCCAGGCTCTACATAGTTAATTTCATGTTTCTAGGTTCAATATTATAGGAAATTCAAAAAGTACCTTTTGAAGAACGAAGCAGTACCAAAAAGTCCCCTTTTATAGATTCTCATTTACTTCGGGCTCTAAATGCTTAATTTCATGTTTCTAGGTTAAATTTTATAAAAAACTCAAAAAGTACGAGTCGAAGGACGAAAAAGTACCAAAAAGTCCCCTTTTATAGATTCTCATTTACTCCGGGCTCTACATGCTTAATTTCACGTTTCTAGGTTCCATATTATACAAAAATCCAAAAAGTACCTTTTGAAGAACGAAAAAGTACCAAAAGTCCCCTTTTATAGGTTCTCACTTAATCCATCCTCTACATACTTAATTTCATGTTTCTAGGTTCAATATTATAGGAAATTCAAAAAGTACCTTTTAAAGAACGAAAAAGTACCAGAAAGTCCCCTTTTATAGATTCTCATTTACTCCGGGCTCTACATGCTTAATTTCATTTTTCTAGGTTAAATCTTATAGAGAACTCAAAAAGTACCTTTTGTAGAACGAAAAAGTACAAAAAAGTCCGCTTTTATAGATTCTCATTTACTACGGGCTCTACATGCTTAATTTCATTTTTCTAGGTTCAATATTATAGAAAATTCAAAAAGTACCAGTCGAAGTACGAAAAAGTACCAAAAAGTCCCCTTTTATAGATTCTCACTTACTCCGGGCTCTACATGCTTAATTTCATGCTTCTAGGTTTAATTTTAAAGAAAACTCAAAAAAATACCTGTGTAGAACGAACAAGTACGAATTATTTATTATTAAGTTCATGTTTCGATTTCAATATCAAAGAAAACTCAAAAAGTACCAGATGGAGAATGAAAAAGTACCAAAAAATATCACTTGGTACCGGGGTTCCAAATAACACCTCATTAGCATATTTAGTGTTTCTAAATCTAAAAATTTTATCTAAACTGGATCATTGTGTTTGAATAAAATCAAATTTCCCGTTTTTACCCCTTTTGGTACTTTTTTTCTACCCATTAACGAAATAAAAATTCTATTCCAAAATGTTGCAACATCGTAGTGGGAGCCCGTTATTATGTATTTATATGTATAAGTTAATAAACCAAAATCAATGTTTTATGAAAAAAGTACCAAAAATAGGTACAATTTTCACCCCTTAAACATCCGAATAACCAAAAAGTACTAAATTTATATTTTTATTTTTTCGTCAAGTTATGAAGGAGTCAAAAATATTGTTTGAATGTTTACTGGTTTAAAAGATACATGGGGTGCAAAAAAAGTACCAAAATACAGTTTTTACCCGTTTATTCCCTAAAGGGGCCGAAATTGAAAAAAGTACCAGACACCTGTCCGCTTATTTTTTAAATGAACGACGATAAGCTTTAAACTATTTTTGTATCTTTTCTAGTTTAGGAGATATGAGGTTACCGATTTTACCCGTTTTTACCCTTTTTTACCCCCTAAACATTCGAATTTCCAAAAATCCCGTCTTAGTGGATCTATTTGGTGGGAGACGAACCCCCTGTCCAAATTTCAGCTCTTTAGCTTTAACCGTTTAGGCTGTGCGATGATGAATCAGTCAATCAGTCAGTCAGTCAGTAACGTTAGAATTTTATATATATAGATATTAAATATTTTAGAAAGCTCTAAAAGTACCAGTACCAGTGAAGTACGAAAAAGTACCAAAAAACCTATTTTATTTAATTTCATGTTCCTAAGTTCAATATTATAGAAAATTCAAAGAGTACCAGAAAATTTTCCAGTTTAAATTTTCATTCACTCAAGTCCCTGATTGCTTTTATAGATTCTAATTAACTCCGGGCTCCACATGCTTAATTTCATGTTTTTAGGATCAATATTATAAAAAACTCAAAAAGTACCTTTTGAAGAACGAAAAAGTACCAAAAAGTGCCCTTTTATAGGTTCTCACTTAATACAGGCTCTAAACGCTTAATTTCATGTTTCTAGGTTCAATATTACAGAAAATTCAAAATGTACCTTTTAAAGAACGAAAAAGTACCAAAAAGTCCCCTTTTATAGGTCCTCACTTAATCCGGGCTCTACATGCTTAATTTCACGTTTCTAGGTTCAATATTATACAAAAATCCAAAACGTACCTTTTGAAGAACGAAAAAGTTCCAAAAAGTCCCCTTTTATATGTTCTCACTTAATCCAGGCTCTACATACTTAATTTCATGTTTCTAGGTTCAATATTATAAAAAATTCAAAAAGTACCTTTTGATGAACGAAAAGTCCCCTTTTATAGATTCTCATTTACTCCGGGCCCTACATGCTTAATTTCATGTTTCTAGGCTAAATTTTATAGAAAACTCAAAAAGTACCAGTCGAAGGACGTAAAAGTACCAAAAAGTCCCCTTTTATAGATTCTCATTTACTCCGGGCTCTACATGCTTAATTTCACGTCTCTAGGTTCCATATTATACAAAAATAAATTTTATAAAAAACTCAAAAGTAACAGTCGATGGACGAAAAAGTACCAAAAAGTCCGCTTTTATAGATTCTCATTTACTCCAGACTCTACATGCTTAATTTCACGTTTCTAGGTTCCATATTATACAAAAATCCAAAAAGTACCTTTTGAAGAACGAAAAAGTACCAAAAGTCCCCTTTTATAGGTTCTCACTTAATCCATCCTCTACATACTTAATTTCATGTTTCCAGGTTCAATATTATAGGAAATTCAAAAAGTACCTTTTGAAGAACGAAAAAATACCAAAAAGTCCCTTTTATAGATTCTCATTTACTCCGGGCTCTACATGCTTAATTTAATTTTTCTAGGTTAAATCTTATAGAAAACTCAAAAAGTACCTTTTGTAGAACGAAAAAGTACCAAAAAGTCCGCTTTTATAGATTCTCATTTACTACGGGCTCTACATGCTTAATTTCATTTTTCTAGGTTCAATATTATAGAAAATTCAAAAAGTACCAGTCGAAGTACGAAAAAGTACCAAAAAGTCCCCTTTTATAGATTCTCACTTACTCCGGGCTCTACATGCTTAATTTCATGCTTCTAGGTTTAATTTTAAAGAAAACTCAAAAAAATACCTGTGTAGAACGAAAAAGTACGAATTATTTATTATTAATTTCATGTTTCGATTTCAATATCAAAGAAATCTCAAAAATACCAGATGGAGAATGAAAAAGTACCAAAAAATATCACTTGGTACCGGGGTTCCAAATAACACCTCATTAGCATATTTAGTGTTTCTAAATCTAAAAATTTTATCTAAACTGGATCATTGTCTTTGAATAAAATCAAATTTCCCGTTTTTACCCCTTTTGGTACTTTTTTTCTACCCATTAACGAAATAAAAATTCTATTCCAAAATGTTGCAACATCGTAGTGGGAGCCCGTTATTATGTATTTATATGTATAAGTTAATAAACCAAAATCAATGTTTTATGAAAAAAGTACCAAAAATAGGTACAATTTTCACCCCTTAAACATCCGAATAACCAAAAAGTACTAAATTTATATTTTTATTTTTTCGTCAAGTTATGAAGGAGTCAAAAATATTGTTTGAATGTTTACTGGTTTAAAAGATACATGGGGTGCAAAAAAAGTACCAAAATACAGTTTTACCCGTTTATTCCCTAAAGGGGTCGAAATTGAAAAAAGTACCAGACACCTGTCCGCTTATTTTTTAAATGAACGACGATAAGCTTTAAACTATTTTTGTATCTTTTCTAGTTTAGGAGATATGAGGTTACCGATTTTACCCGTTTTTACCCTTTTTACCCCCTAAACATTCGAATTTCCAAAAACCCCGTCTTAGTGGATCTATTTGGTGGGAGACCAACCCCCTGTTCAGCTCCTTAGCTTTAAGCGTTTAGGCTGTGCGATGATGAATCAGTCAATCAGTCAGTCAGTAACGTTAGAATTTTATATATATAGATTATAGGCAAGCAATATAAAATATATGTGGGTATTTTAAATATGTTAGCAAGTTGCTGCGAAATATATTGCTTATGAAAAAAATTTATATTTGTCTGTAAGCTGCAATATGCAATAGCTTGTATGGGTAAATATTTTTCGCAAAAATACTACAAATGTTTTAAATGGAAGCAATTAAATATATTATTTGGATAAAATATGTTTACATTTTAATATTACATACGTATGAATATGAGAAAATGTGCATTTTGGTTAATAATATATTAGTAATTTTAATCTCTGAATAAGATATAATAATATTTCCGATAATATAATTTGAAGCCCAAAAAAATTGAAACTAAACCCCAGAACTGCCCGTGGGGCACATTTGCCAAATATATGTAAGCTTGTGATGTAGAACAAAATTTGGTTAAAATATAAAAAAAATCAGTCACAATTTGTTTTATTTTTATACCCTCCACCACCATCAGTGGTGATAGAGGGTATATATAACTTTGTCATTCCGTGTGTAACACCAAGAAATATTCATCTGAGACCCAACAAAGTATATATATTCTTGGACCTTATGAAATTCTGAGTCGATTTAGCTATGTCCGTCTGTCCGTCCGTCTGTCTGTCTGTATAAAGCATTCTCACGTTAACACGAAGCAACAAAAATTAACGAAATTCACCCAAAATATTTATTATTGTCCTAGGCAGTTTGATATTGAAAATAAGCAAAATCGGTTCACACCGGGAAAAGTTATCAATCAAAATTTGAAACAACCTCGAAAAAAATAAGCATTTTTTACACATTCTGATGTAATTTTCTCGAAAACTGTGCAAGATAATTCCATGAAAATCACCATACATTCGTTTCTACACAAGGTCCTGCTGAAAATTGCCAGAATCGGTCAACAATTTCATATACCTCCCATACAAAAGTACATATTCCCGGAAAATGGGTTTTTTGTTAATAACTTCCGTCACAATTTCGAAATCTTTACAAAATTTTACAAATTAAAATCTTATGTGAATAGAAATTATTCAGAGAAAAAATTTACTGGATCGGTCCATAATTGGACATAGCTCCCATACAAGGTCCCCTCCCGAAAATAACTTAAACGCAAATAATTCATTACTAAATTAAGACATCCATATAAAATTTGGTATAAGTATTGCTCATATGCACGAATATATTACTGTGAAATTTTTCTCCGAGCGGTCCATAATTGGTCATAGCTCCCAAGGTCCCTTTCAGAAAAACACCTAAAGGCACATAACTCATTATCAAATAGTGATACCCAAAAAACATTCGGCATAAATACTACTTTTGTACACAGAAATGTTATTTGAGCATTTTTTCTCCGAGCGGTCCATAATTGGTCATAGCTCCCATACAAGGTTCCCTCCCGAAAATCACTTAAACGCACATAACTCATTACAAAATATTGATATCCATACATTTAGCAAAAATATTGCTCTTATATACATAAATTAAACTATAAAATTGTTTTACGATCGGTCCATATTTGGTCATAGCTCTTATACTAGGTTCCCTCCAGAAAATCACTTAAATGCACAATATTCATTACCAAATAATGATATAGATTTTGTCTTTATATACATAATTGGCTCCCATACAAGGTCCTTTTACGAAAATCTCTTAAACGCATATTACTCATTACCAAATAAAGCTATTGATAAAAAATTTGGCCCAAATATTAATTTTGTATACAAAAATTCTATTTCAAGATTTTTTCACGATCGGTTCATAACATAGGTGCGGTCGGTCCCATACAAGGTTCCCTTCAGAAAATCACTTAAACACACATTACTTATTACTAAATTACGATATAGATACAAAATTTGACTGAAATATAGCTTTTATGAACAGAAATTTTGCTTAAAAATTGTTTACGATCGGTCTATAATTGGAAATATCTCCCATACTATGTCCTGCCCCTAAAAGCGCTTTAACCGTATTTAAATAGTTGCATTATCAATTTGTGTAGAACAAAATTATATATATTTATTTTGAAAATCCTTAAATCTTTTACACACATGCATACATGCAAATTACTAAATATCGCTAAGCGCTATAAAAATATAAAGAAAATGGTTTTTGTAATGTTCAATAAATCATGGAATTGTAATAGATTTAAACTGTTTAAATCTTTGTATTTTTTATATTTAAGAAATGAGAAAACTTATTTCTACAAATATTTGATCAATTAGAAAATATTAATATAAAAGTAGCTGGTGGAGGGTACTTAAGATTCGGCTCAGCCGAATATAGCACTCTGACTTGTTTTTTGTTAAGTTATTTGAAATAAGCAATAAATATCTGGTTTATTATACTTTGTTTAATGAATTAAAATATAAAATAGCGAAAAAAGTTTTTATTTTTATTTTTTTTTTTTTTGGCTTATTTTACTAATGACAAATCTGCCCCATCTCCTTGGCGTATTTACCCCATGGGTGGGGCGGTATCGCCGTTTTGGTCAGTGCAGAAAATTTAAAAAAATTTAAATAATATAGGAAAGATTGAAATGAATAAAACTAAAGCCAACATATCTAAGTATACGAACCAAGAAAAAAATTACGAATATGTATTATGGTTTTAATTTGAGAACGCCCTAAAAAAAGGTGGCGTATGGTCCCCCTTCTACCCTATTATTTTACACTTTTTCTAACAGTTAGACCTTTTTTTGGTTATTCCAACGGCACAATTTTGTTTTGCTGTATATTTTCGATTTAAGAGACAAATTATGTTATTGTCCCTGCTCGGGCGCCATGTAACGACACGTTTACCGCTTGGATAGACTCTCGGCTTCCAAGGTTCGTTACAAAATTTATATTTAATCGAAAATAACAAATGCTGTTGGTGTTTCTTCTTAAAAATATTATTTCTCTTATAAAATCAATAACTCTCTGACACAGACGTATTGCCACCTCTCTCTCTATTTCTCGTTGTGCTCACTTTCCTTTAGGATCGGAACACTCTGAAACACACACAGAATCGTGTTTGCAAAACACGTTAGTGTCGCCACTCGAAGACACCCCAGAAGACAGTTTTAAAACTCCGAACCTTCTGTGATGTCTCTACTCCACATTTACCCAGAGAGATTGAGAGCAGTTTAACCGCCTCTTAATATCACCAAGCAAGTATGGCGCAACTTATTGGTGTGTCAACGTTGGAGGGAGACAACTTTGAGGAGAGTTTATACTCCGAACCCTCAGAGGTGTCTCTGCACACGGAAACTCAACAGCACTGGACAGTACCAGTCTCCAGTGTCACAGGGTACACGTGTCTAAGAGAGGAGGAACCTAGGTGAGGTTGCTGAGCTGATAACCTGAGGAGAGTTTTAAAACTCCGAACCCTGAATTTATCAGCTAGTTCAACCACTTTGACTTTATTTGGTAAACTTATATGTTTACCGAATAAGATCTTACCAGTAGCTCGACCTTACGCTGCGCTGCCAGCAACTCAACTAACTTTAAATGCATTAAAAGCCGACTTTTTCTTCAACTAGCTATGGTTGATTCTTGGATTATTTTTAATGGAGCCAACTGACTATTTTAACATGGCGATGTCCTACGCAGTAGTCAATTGTCCGACTCTGCATGACTTTTCAACTAGCTTAAGTTAGTTACTAAAAAATTAGCTTAAAGGTAACATCCATATAAAATTTGGTATAAGTATTGCTCATATGCACGAATATATTACTGTGAAATTTTTCTCCGAGCGGTCCATAATTGGTCATAGCTCCCAAGGTCCCTTTCAGAAAAACACCTAAAGGCACATAACTCATTATCAAATAGTGATACCCAAAAAACATTCGGCATAAATACTACTTTTGTACACAGAAATGTTATTTGAGCATTTTTTCTCCGAGCGGTCCATAATTGGTCATAGCTCCCATACAAGGTTCCCTCCCGAAAATCACTTAAACGCACATAACTCATTACAAAATATTGATATCCATACATTTAGCAAAAATATTGCTCTTATATACATAAATTAAACTATAAAATTGTTTTACGATCGGTCCATATTTGGTCATAGCTCTTATACTAGGTTCCCTCCAGAAAATCACTTAAATGCACAATATTCATTACCAAATAATGATATAGATACAGAATTTTGAAATTTTGTCTTTATATACATAATTGGCTCCCATACAAGGTCCTTTTACGAAATCTCTTAAACGCATATTACTCATTACCAAATAAAGCTATTGATAAAAAATTTGGCCCAAATATTAATTTTGTATACAAAATTCTATTTCAAGATTTTTTCACGATCGGTTCATAACATAGGTGCGGTCGGTCCCATACAAGGTTCCCTTCAGAAAATCACTTAAACACACATTACTTATTACTAAATTACGATATAGATACAAAATTTGACTGAAATATAGCTTTTATGAACAGAAATTTTGCTTAAAAATTTTTTACGATCGGTCTATAATTGGAAATATCTCCCATACTATGTCCTGCCCCTAAAAGCGCTTTAACCGTATTTAACTAGTTGCATTATCAATTTGTGTAGAACAAAATTATATATATTTATTTTGAAAATCCTTAAATCTTTTACACACATGCATACATGCAAATTACTAAATATCGCTAAGCGCTATAAAAATATAAAGAAAATGGTTTTTGTAATGTTCAATAAATCATGGAATTGTAATAGATTTAAACTGTTTAAATCTTTGTATTTTTTATATTTAAGAAATGAGAAAACTTATTTCTACAAATATTTGATCAATTAGAAAATATTAATATAAAAGTAGCTGGTGGAGGGTACTTAAGATTCGGCTCAGCCGAATATAGCACTCTGACTTGTTTTTTGTTAAGTTATTTGAAATAAGCAATAAATATCTGGTTTATTATACTTTGTTTAATGAATTAAAATATAAAATAGCGAAAAAAGTTTTTATTTTTAATTTTTTTTTTTTTTTGGCTTATTTTACTAATGACAAATCTGCCCCATCTCCTTGGCGTATTTACCCCATGGGTGGGGCGGTATCGCCTTTTTTGGTCAGTGCAGAAAATTTAAAATAATATAGGAAAGATTGAAATGAATAAAACTAAAGCCAACATATCTAAGTATACGAACCAAGAAAAAAATTACGAATATGTATTATGGTTTTAATTTGAGAACGCCCTAAAAAAAGGTGGCGTATGGTCCCCCTTCTACCCTATTATTTTACACTTTTTCTAACAGTTAGACCTTTTTTTGGTTATTCCAACGGCACAATTTTGTTTTGCTGTATATTTTCGATTTAAGAGACAAATTATGTTATTGTCCCTGCTCGGGCGCCATGTAACGACACGTTTTACCGCTTGGATAGACTCTCGGCTTCCAAGGTTCGTTACAAAATTTATATTTAATCGAAAATAACAAATGCTGTTGGTGTTTCTTCTTAAAAATATTATTTCTCTTATAAAATCAATAACTCTCTGACACAGACGTATTGCCACCTCTCTCTCTATTTCTCGTTGTGCTCACTTTCCTTTAGGATCGGAACACTCTGAAACACACACAGAATCGTGTTTGCAAAACACGTTAGTGTCGCCACTCGAAGACACCCCAGAAGACAGTTTTAAAACTCCGAACCTTCTGTGATGTCTCTACTCCACATTTACCCAGAGAGATTGAGAGCAGTTTAACCGCCTCTTAATATCACCAAGCAAGTATGGCGCAACTTATTGGTGTGTCAACGTTGGAGGGAGACAACTTTGAGGAGAGTTTATACTCCGAACCCTCAGAGGTGTCTCTGCACACGGAAACTCAACAGCACTGGACAGTACCAGTCTCCAGTGTCACAGGGTACACGTGTCTAAGAGAGGAGGAACCTAGGTGAGGTTGCTGAGCTGATAACCTGAGGAGAGTTTTAAAACTCCGAACCCTGAATTTATCAGCTAGTTCAACCACTTTGACTTTATTTGGTAAACTTATATGTTTACCGAATAAGATCTTACCAGTAGCTCGACCTTACGCTGCGCTGCCAGCAACTCAACTAACTTTAAATGCATTAAAAGCCGACTTTTTCTTCAACTAGTTATGGTTGATTCTTGGATTATTTTTAATGGAGCCAACTGACTATTTTAACATGGCGATGTCCTACGCAGTAGTCAATTGTCCGACTCTGCATGACTTTTCAACTAGCTTAAAGTTAGTTACTAAAAAATTAGCTTAAAGGTAACTCTTTATTAACTAACTTAAAGTTAGTTGCAGAAAAGTCAAGTAATAATTAATGGACATCAGTTTTCTGCAGGGGAACTAATAATAACACCGGTAACCATAAAATTATGAATGATTTGTTCATTATTTCCATGATTCCCATTGATCCAAATCTAAATAAATTTTAAATGTTATGTGTAATGTTAACTGTTAATGTATTATATTTACAGTATTAATCAGCAGAATTTAGAATTTAGGGACCGAGTTTTGAAATATTAACCTTTTATAATTAATTTTTCCAATTTACTGACTCTAATTCATAACGTATACAAGAAAATGACAAAAATTTAAAACAAAATTCCAAATAATAAAGAAACATGAGAAAACATGTCGAAACAAAATGCTCTCCAGATAATTTTGGGGTACTCCCGCTTTATATGATAGTTAGCTTGTAGCTAGTCTTTAAAAGTCGGTTGTTTACGTTAATAAATACCAAATTTTGGAACATTTCTGCATTACATTGTTGTTCGTTTATAGTCAGTCTAATAAAGTTAACAAATAAAATCATAATAATAGAGAAACAAGAGAAAACATGTTGAAATACAATTAATTCTCTCCAGATAATTTTGAGGCACATCTGCATTACATTATAGGTAGCTTGTAGTTAGTATTTAAAAGTCGGTTCTTTACGTTGCCAAAAACAAAATTTCGGAACAGCTCTGCATTACATTGTAGTTAGCTTATAGTCAGTCTGTAAAGATAAACTAGAAGTGAATTTTTCTCGTAGTCGACTACAAAATTGCTGGCAGGGTGACTGCCCAATTATTATGAAATATCGTCTATTTATACCCCCAATCGAATATACAAAGCACACACACACACATGTACATCGTTTGATCTGCCTGTGTGAATGATGTGGTGTGTATAACACTTGAGAGCAGTGATGCCAGGAGATTTTTTTCAGAAATCCCTACGCTTATGAGAAAAAATCCCTTTTTTCCCTACACCCACTTTTTATTTTCCCTACATTTTTCCCTACACTACTTTTTTCCATTTTTTTCAAAGTTTATCTTAAAAAAATACAAAAATAACATCAAAAACTAAAATATTAGCTCCGTTTATAATATACATATATGTATGTATTTTTTTTTTAATTTTTAGGAATGAAATTTCTAGAATTTAAATTTTAAATTTTTTTTCTTTCAATTTTACATCATACAAATCTTCCAACCCTGACTCTTCAGTTAAGATTAAAAAAACAATTGAAAGATTTATGGCAGTATATCGAATCGTGATAAAAATTTATTTTATGTGCCTCCAACAAAAAAATTTTCATAAAATAATTATTTTAAATAAGGTTTACTTTTGCGTTTACTTTTTGCGGTTTACTTTTATAAATTTTCAGAACATTAAATTCATTTTTTACAATCCTGAGTTACTGCATTAAGCCCCCGACTACTTTATCTATAAGGTGTCAGAATATATCGCCCTACAGGATTGGCATAATCCAAAAAGTCGTTTCAAGAAAAATGGATATGAATATTTAATGACATTTAACTATTTTTTTAATAACTTTTAAACAAATCAAGGGGTTTTAAAAATCCAGATTCAGATAGTTGAGGTTAATATGTTTCTCATCTAAATTGAAATTAAATTTTTAGTTGTCTAATATTCACAAAAACGTGGGTTTTAGTTTTTACGTTTACAAAAAATCGATTTCACATCGAAAATAATAGACATATTTGAAATTTCATAAATCTATATGAAATATTTTAGTATGTCGCATGTTTTGAAGACCTTAGTTCAAGAAAGCCGAATTTTGGATTATGCCAGTCTTGTAGCGATATGTAGGTACATATATTGTAGAAATTACAAGCGGAATTTTTACTAACGATACACTTAAAACTGATTTCATTTTAATTTAAAAGTTTAATATATGAAAGAGTATATTTTTAGTTGTTAAAAACTATGAAATTGAAAAATCCCTACAATTTGACAATAGTAAGAAATCTTTCCCTTTTTCCCTACACGTGAAATTTTTGAAAAAAATCCCTACAAAAGGGAAAAATCCCTACACTTGGCATCACTGCTTGAGAGTCATAACATAACAAAATACACTTAATATTAAGGGATTGCTATATCTATAGTATATATATAAGTTAAAATATACTAAGTATTTGGGAGGAAATTTTGACAACCAATATAAATTAAGAAAATAAATATTTTCTTAAATTAATTTTAATTAAAGATTAAATTAATATTGACCCAAAAACGAGGTCACGACTTTTGGTCGTCACAATGTCGAACTTCGTTGTTATACATGCCTTTTAAAGATAATCATTAACGTTAAAGTAATTTTCTACAGAGGACCTAAATGTGGCCCGATAATTGCCATTCTTTATAGTATAGTTTCTAGGTACCAACTTGTCTTACATCGATTGCTTTTAGTTAATATATGCATTGCTGTTTTAACTGTATTCCGGGGACACATTCGAAATAAAATTCCGTTATAGCGCCTTTTAAACACCAAACAGTGAATATCAATGTAAAATATTTGTGTCGGACGGACATGAGGGCTTTTCATGAACATATTTTGGGGAAAACTATGGGGAATTCAATTTCAAAATGAGGATTTTTGGGGACATCAAGTTTAAGATTGGGGACATGAGTCAAAATATTTCTGGCAACACCGGGTGCCACGCTCCCTAATGCTAGTGCTTCTACTTTTTGTCCTAAATAATCATATTGACACTAAAGTGACTCCGACAAAGTTTGAGGACTCTAATTATCTCAAATATACGGATTTGATATTTTATTAATATGGGCGTGGCTCCTCGCCCACTTGAAATTTCAAAATAAAAAGTAGCCCATTACCTATTCCATACATAAAATTTCAAGAAAATCGGTTCAGCAGTTTAGTAGTCTATAACGTTCAAACATACAAACATATAAACATACAAACACACATTCATTTTATATACATATATAGATATAGATACAAATTTCACATAATATTTTCATTAAATGAATTCGACGCAATTATTGCTTTTGACATCAGTGCGTACCAAATGCAAAAACAAATTACATGGAAAATTTTGTTGTTGCCGAACTGTCACCACCTTATCTGAATTCGCCTTTTTAGTTTCATTGCGTTGTGTATTTTGTTATACCCTCCACCACCATAAGTTGTTATACAGGGTATATATAAGTTTGTCATTCCGTGCGTAATACCAAAAAATATTTATCTGCTAAATAAATAGACCCAACAGAGCATATATATCCTGGGTTCTTATGAAATTCTGAGTTGATTTAGCTATGTCCGTCTGTCTGTCTGTCTGGTTAAAACACGCTCATGAGTATGAGTAAAAATTTCAGACTACCTCGTAAAAGATTAAGTTTTTTTTTCTAATTCTTGAATAGTTTTCTCTGAAACTAGCGAAGATAATTCGACAAATTTTGTCACAGATTCTTTTTTTCCATCTATAGAATAATTATGTTTAATTAATTGTAACAATCGATCCAAAATTGTAACAACCGATCCAAAATTTCCTATAGCCCCCATACAAAGGTACATATTCTTGGAAATTAATTTATCGTTAATAACTTCCTCAAATATGTCGGTATCAACACAAAATTTTGTACATGTTATGAACAGGAATTATACTACCGACTCAGATCTGTAGCGGTCCACTATTGGTCATAGCTCCCATATAAGGTCCACTTTCGAAAATCACTTAAATGAACATATTTCATCTATCTATATATAAAATTCTAACGTTACTGACTGACTGATTGACTGATTGACTGATTCATCATCGCACAGCCTAAACGGTTAAAGCTAAAGAGCTGAAATTTGGACAGGGGGTTGGTCTCCCACCAAATAGACGGGATTTTTGGAAATTCGAATGTTTAGGGGGTAAAAAAGGGTAAAAACGGGTAAAATCGGTAACCTCATATCTCCTAAACTAGAAAAGATACAAAAATAGTTTAAAGCTTATCGTCGTTCATTTAAAAAATAAGCGGACAGGTGTCTGGTACTTTTTTTCAATTTCGGCCCCTTTAGGGAATAAACGGGTAAAAACTGTATTTTGGTACTTTTTTTGCACCCCATGTATCTTTTAAACCAGTAAACATTCAAACAATATTTTTGACTCCTTCATAACTTGACGAAAAAATAAAAATATAAATTTAGTACTTTTTGGTTATTCGGATGTTTAAGGGGTGAAAATTGTACCTATTTTTGGTACTTTTTTCATAAAACATTGATTTTGGTTTATTAACTTATACATATAAATACACAATAACGGGCTCCCACTACGATGTTGCAACATTTTGGAATAGAATTTTTATTTCGTTAATGGGTAGAAAAAAAGTACCAAAAGGGGTAAAAACGGGAAATTTGATTTTATTCAAACACAATGATCCAGTTTAGATAAAATTTTTAGATTTAGATTTGAAATCGAAACATGAAATTAATAATAAATAATTCGTACTTTTTCGTTCTACACAGGTATTTTTTGAGTTTTCTTTAAAATTAAACCTAGAAGCATGAAATTAAGCATGTAGAGCCCGGAGTAAGTGAGAATCTATAAAAGGGGACTTTTTGGTACTTTTTCGTACTTCGACTGGTACTTTTTGAATTTTCTATAATATTGAACTTAGAAAATTGAAATTAAGCATGTAGAGCCCGTAGTAAATGAGAATCTATAAAAGCGGACTTTTTGGTACTTTTTCGTTCTACAAAAGGTACTTTTTGAGTTTTCTATAAGATTTAACCTAGAAAAATGAAATTAAGCATGTAGAGCCCGGAGTAAATGAGAATCTATAAAAGCGGACTTTTTGGTACTTTTTCGTTCTTCAAAAGGTACTTTTTGAATTTCCTATAATATTGAACCTAGAAACATGAAATTAAGTATGTAGAGGATGGATTAAGTGAGAACCTATAAAAGGGGACTTTTGGTACTTTTTCGTTCTTCAAAAGGTACTTTTTGGTTTTTTGTATAATATGGAACCTAGAAACGTGAAATTAAACATGTAGAGCCCGGAGTAAATGAGAATCTATAAAAGGGGACTTTTTGGTACTTTTTCGTCCTTCGACGGGTACTTTTTGAGTTTTTTATAAAATTTAACCTAGAAACATGAAATTGAGCATGTAGAGCCCGTAGTAAATGAGAATCTATAAAAGGGGACTTTTTGGTACTGTTTCGTTCTTCAAAAGGTACTTTTTGAATTTCCTATAATATTGAACCTAGAAACATGAAATTAACTATGTAGAGCCTGGATTAAGTGAGAACCTATAAAAGGGGACCTTTTGGTACATTTTCGTTCTTCAAAAGGTACTTTTTGGATTTTTGTATAATATGGAACCTAGAAACGTGAAATTAAGCATGTAGAGCCCGGAGTAAATGAGAATCTATAAAAGGGGACTTTTTGGTACTTTTTCGTCCTTCGACTGGTACTTTTTGAGTTTTCTATAAAATTTAACCTAGAAACATGAAATTAAGCATGTAGAGCCCGGAGTAAATGAGAATCTATAAAAGGGGACTTTTTGGTACTGTTTCGTTCTTCAAAAGGTACTTTTTGAATTTCCTATAATATTGAACCTAGAAACATGCAATTAACTATATAGAGCCTGGATTAAGTGAGAACCTATAAAAGGGGACCTTTTGGTACATTTTCGTTCTTCAAAAGGTACTTTTTGGATTTTTGTATAATATGGAACCTAGAAACGTGAAATTAAGCATGTAGAGCCCGGAGTAAATGAGAATCTATAAAAGGGGACTTTTTGGTACTTTTTCGTCCTTCGACTGGTACTTTTTGAGTTTTCTATAAAATTTAACCTAGAAAAATGAAATTAAGCATGTAGAGCCCGTAGTAAATGAGAATCTATAAAAGCGGACTTTTTGGTACTTTTTCGTTCTACAAAAGGTACTTTTTGAGTTTTCTATAAAATTTAACATAGAAAAATGAAATTAAGTATGTAGAGCCCGGAGTAAATGAGAATCTATAAAAGGGCACTTTTTGGTACTTTTTCGTTCTTCAAAAGGTACTTTTTGAATTTCCTATAATATTGAACCTATTAACATAAAATTAAGTATGTAGAGGATGGATTAAGTGAGAACCTATAAAAGGGGACTTTTGGTACTTTTTCGTTCTTCAAAAGGTACTTTTTGGATTTTTGTATAATATTGAACCTAGAAACATGAAATTAAGCATGTAGAGCCCGGAGTAAATGAGAATCTATAAAAGGGGACTTTTTGGTACTTTTTCGTCCTTCGAATGGTACTTTTTGAGTTTTCTATAAAATTTAACCTAGAAACATGAAATTAAGCATGTAGAGCCCGGAGTAAATGAGAATCTATAAAAGGGGACTTTTCGTTCATCAAAAGGTACTTTTTGAATTTTATATAATATTGAACCTAGAAACGTGAAATTAAGCATGTAGAGCCCGGATTAAGTGAGGACATATAAAAGGGGACTTTTTGGTACTTTTTCGTTCTTTAAAAGGTACATTTTGAATTTTCTATAATATTGAACCTAGAAACATGAAATTAAGCGTTTAGAGCCTGGATTAAGTGAGAACCTATAAAAGGGCACTTTTTGGTACTTTTTCGTTCTTCAAAAGGTACTTTTTGCGTTTTTTATAATATTGATCCTAGAAACATGAAATTAAGCATGTGGAGCCCGGAGTTAATTAGAATCTATAAAAGCAATCAGGGGCTTGAGTGAATGAAAATTTAAACTGGAATATTTTCTGGTACTTTTTGAATTTTCTATAATATTGAACTTAGGAACATGAAATTAAATAAAATAGGTTTTTTGGTACTTTTTCGTACTTCACTGGTACTGGTACTTTTAGAGCTTTCTAAAATATTTAATATCTATATATATAAAATTCTAACGTTACTGACTGACTGACTGATTGACTGATTCATCATCGCACAGCCTAAACGCTTAAAGCTAAGGAGCTGAACAGGGGGTTGGTCTCCCACCAAATAGATCCACTAAGACGGGGTTTTTGGAAATTCGAATGTTTAGGGGGTAAAAAAGGGTAAAAACGGGTAAAATCGGTAACCTCATATCTCCTAAACTAGAAAAGATACAAAAATAGTTTAAAGCTTATCGTCGTTCATTTAAAAAATAAGCGGACAGGTGTCTGGTACTTTTTTCAATTTCGACCCCTTTAGGGAATAAACGGGTAAAACTGTATTTTGGTACTTTTTTTGCACCCCATGTATCTTTTAAACCAGTAAACATTCAAACAATATTTTTGACTCCTTCATAACTTGACGAAAAAATAAAAATATAAATTTAGTACTTTTTGGTTATTCGGATGTTTAAGGGGTGAAAATTGTACCTATTTTTGGTACTTTTTTCATAAAACTTTTCATAAAACATTGATTTTGGTTTATTAACTTATACATATAAATACATAATAACGGGCTCCCACTACGATGTTGCAACATTTTGGAATAGAATTTTTATTTCGTTAATGGGTAGAAAAAAAGTACCAAAAGGGGTAAAAACGGGAAATTTGATTTTATTCAAAGACAATGATCCAGTTTAGATAAAATTTTTAGATTTAGAAACACTAAATATGCTAATGAGGTGTTATTTGGAACCCCGGTACCAAGTGATATTTTTTGGTACTTTTTCATTCTCCATCTGGTATTTTTTGAGATTTCTTTGATATTGAAATCGAAACATGAAATTAATAATAAATAATTCGTACTTTTTCGTTCTACACAGGTATTTTTTTTTGAGTTTTCTTTAAAATTAAACCTAGAAGCATGAAATTAAGCATGTAGAGCCCGGAGTAAGTGAGAATCTATAAAAGGGGACTTTTTGGTACTTTTTCGTACTTCGACTGGTACTTTTTGAATTTTCTATAATATTGAACCTAGAAAAATGAAAGTAAGCATGTAGAGCCCGTAGTAAATGAGAATCTATAAAAGCGGACTTTTTGGTACTTTTCCGTTCTTCAAAAGGTACTTTTTGAATTTCCTATAATATTGAACCTAGAAACATGAAATTAAGTATGTAGAGGATGGATTAAGTGAGAACCTATAAAAGGGGACTTTTGATACTTTTTCGTTCTTCAAAAGGTACTTTTTGGATTTTTGTATAATATGGAACCTAGAAACGTGAAATTAAGCATGTAGATCCCGGAGTAAATGAGAATCTATAAAAGGGGACTTTTTGGTACTTTTTTGTCCTTCGACTGGTACTTTTTGAGTTTTCTATAAAATTTAGCCTAGAAACATGAAATTAAGCATGTAGAGCCCGGAGTAAATGAGAATCTATAAAAGCGGACTTTTTGGTACTTTTTCGTTCTACAAAAGGTACTTTTTGAGTTTTCTATAAAATTTAACCTAGAAAAATGAAATTAAGCATGTAGAGCCCGTAGTAAATGAGAATCTATAAAAGCCGACTTTTTGGTACTTTTTCGTTCTACAAAAGGTACTTTTTGAGTTTTCTCTAAAATTTAACATAGAACAAGTTAGAGTGCTAAATTCGGCTGAGCCGAATCTTAAATACCCTCCACCAGCTACTTTTATATTAAGACTTTTCTAATTGGTCAAATATTTGTAGAAATAAGTTATCTCATGTCTTAGATTGAAAAATCCCAAGATTTAAACTGCTTAAATCTATTACAATTCCAAGATTTATTGAACATTACAAACGCAATTTTCTTTATATTTTTATAGCGCTTAGCGATATTTAGTAATTTGCATGTATGCATGTGTGTGAAAATTAAAGGATTTTCAAAATACATATATATAATCTACACAAATTGATAATGCAACTAGTTAAATACGGTTAAAGTGCTTTCAGGGGCAGGACCTAGATATGACCAATTATAGTCCGATCGTAAAAAATTCTTTAAGCTAAATTTCTGTACATAAAAGCTATATTTCAGTAAAATTTTATATCTATATTGTAATTTAGTAATAAGTAATGTGTGTTTAAGTGATTTTCGAAAGGGAACCTTGTATGGGACCGACCGCACCCATGTTATGAGCCGATCGTGAGAAATCTTGAAATAGAATTTTTGTATACAAAACTAATATTTGTGGCAAATTTTGTATCAATAGCTTTATTTGGTAATGAGTAATGTGCGTTTAAGAGATTTTCGTAAAAGGACCTTGTATGAGAGCTATGACGAATTATATATAAAAACAAAATTTCAAAATTCTGTAACTATTGGTAATGAATATTGTGCATTTAAGTGATTTTCTGGAGGGGACCTAGTATCAGAGCTATGACCAAATATGGACCGATCGTAAAACAATTTTATAGTGTAATTTATGTATATAAGAGCAATAATTTTGCTAAATGTATGATATCAATATTTGGTAATGAATTATGTGCGTTTAAGTGATTTTCGGGAGGGAACCTTGTATGGGAGCTATGACCAAGGTTGGACTAATCGTGAAAAAATGTTGAAATAGCATTTATGTGTACAAAAATAGTATTAATGCCAAATATTTTATGGGTATCACTATTTCCTAATGAGTTATGTGCCTTTAAGTGTTTTCTGAAAGGCACCTTGTATAGCAGCTATGATCAATTATGGACCGATAGGAAAACAATTTCACAGTAATATTTCTCTGTATATGAGCAATACTTCTGCCAAACTTTATAGTTAGTAATGAGTTATGACCGTTTAAGTGATTTTCGGGAGGGGACCTTGTATGGGAGCTACGACCAATTATGGACCGATCGGAAAAAAATTTCACAGTAATATTTCCGCGCATATGTGCAATACTTGTACCAAATTTTATATGGATATCCTAATGTAGTAATGAGTTATGCGCGTTTAAGTGATTTTCGTGAGGGTACCTTGTATGGGAGCTATGACCAATTATGGACCGATCGGAAAAAACTTTCACAGTAATATTTATGTGCATATGTGTAATTTTTATACCAAATTTTATATGGATATCTTAATTAAGTAATGATTTATGCGCGTTTAAGTGATTTTCGGGAGGGGACATTGTATGGGAGCTATGACCAATTATGGACCGATCGGAAAAAACTTTAACAGTAATATTTCTATGCATATGGGCAATACTTATACCAAATTTTGTATGGATATCCTAATTTAGTAATGAGTTATGCGCGTTTAAGTGATTTTCGGGAGGGGACCTTGTATGGGAGCTATGACCAATTTTGAACCGATCCAAAAAAATTTTCACCGTAATATTTCTATGCATGTGGGCAATTTTTATACCAAATTTTATATGGATATCTTAATTAAGTAGTGATTTATGCGCGTTTAAGTGATTTTCGGGATGGGGCCTTGTATGGGAGCTATGACCAATTATGGACCGATCGGAAAAAACTTCCACAGTAATATTTCTATGGATATGCGCAATACTTATACCAAATTTTATATGGATATCTTAATTTAGTAATGAGTTATGCGCGTTTAAGTGATTTTCGGGAGGGGACCTTGTATGGGAGCTATGTCCAATTATGAACCGATCCAGAAAATTTTTCTCTGAAAGATTTTAATTTGTAAAATTTTGTGAAGATATCGACATTGTGATGGAAGTTATTAACGAAAAGCCCATTTTCCGGGAATATGTACTTTTGTATGGGAGGTATATGAAATTGTGGACCAATTCTGGCAATTTTCTGCACGAATCAAGATCTTGTGTAGAAACGAATGTATGGTGATTTTCATGCAATTATCTTGCATAGTTTTGGAGAAAAATACATTAGAATGTGTAAAAAATGCTTATTTTTTTCGAGGTTGTTTTAAATTTTGATTCATAACTTTTCCCGATGTGAATTCATTTTGCTCATTTTCAATACCAAACTGTACCGGATAACAATGAATATTTTGGGTGAATTTGGTTAAATTACATTGCTTCGTTTTAACGTGAGCGTGTTTTACACAGACAGACAGACAGACAGACGGACGGACGGACAGACGGACATAGCTAAATCGACTCAGAATTTCATAAGGATCCAGAATATATATACTTTGTTGGGTCTCAGATGAATATTTCTTGGTGTTACACACGGAATGACAAAGTTATATATACCCTCTATCACCACTGATGGTGGTGGAGGGTATAAAAATGAAATTAAGCATGTAGAGCCCGGAGTAAATGAGAATCTGTAAAAGGGCACTTTTTGGTACTTTTTCGTTCTTCAAAAGGTACTTTTTGGATTTTTCTATAATATGGAACCTAGAAACGTGAAATTAAGCATGTAGAGCCCGGAGTAAATGAGAATCTATAAAAGGGGACTTTTTGCTACTTTTTCGTCTTTCGACTAGTACTTTTTGAGTTTTCTATAAAATTTAACCTAGAAACATGAAATTAAGCATGTAGAGCCCGGAGTAAATGAGAATCTATAAAAGGGGACTTTTCGTTCATCAAAAGGTACTTTTTGAATTTTTTATAATATTGAACCTAGAAACATGAAATTAAGTATGTAGAGCCTGGATTAAGTGAGAACATATAAAAGGAGACTTTTTGGAACTTTTTCGTTCTTCAAAAGGTACTTTTTGAATTTTCTATAATATTGAACCTAGAAACATGAAATTAAGCGTTTAAAGCCTGGATTAAGTGAGAACCTATAAAAGGGCACTTTTTGGTACTTTTCGTTCTTCAAAAGGTACTTTTTGTGTTTTTTATAATATTGATCCTAGAAACATGAAATTAAGCATGTGGAGCCGGAGTTAATTAGAATCTATAAAAGCAATCAGGGACTTGAGTGAATGAAAATTTAAACTGGAATATTTTCTGGTACTTTTTGAATTTTCTATAATATTGAACTTAGGAACATGAAATTAAATAAAATAGGTTTTTTGGTACTTTTTCGTACTTCACTGGAACTGGTACTTTTAGAGCTTTCTAAAATATTTAATATATAAACATAAAATTAAACACGCAGTATCCCAATTGAACGAAACTTGAAAAATGATACTCTGGTACTTTTTTATTCTTTTACTAATACTTTTCGAATTTTCTATAATATTGAACCTAAAAACATAAAATTGGACATGTATCTTCCTGATTGTATAAAAATCTTTATGCAATTTTTTTGGTTTCTGGTTGAAAATTAAACATGCGTCATCCTGATTTAATGAAAATATATAAAAAGGCACTGTCTGGTACTTTTTCGTTCTTCAACTGTTTTTTTTTTTAATTTTCTGTAATATTGAGACTAGAATCATAAAATCAAACTTAAAGAGTTCTCTAAAAGGGGAATTTTTGATATTGCAGATATATATACATTTACAATAATGATATTTATTTTATTCCATTACGATGAAGGTAGCGAAGCACACTGGGTATAGCTAGTTGATAAATAAAGCTGTCGGGATAAAATTCGACATGAGTATGTTCTATGTATACATATATTTTTTTCCAGATCGGTCCATAATTGGTCATAGCTCCCATGTAAAGTCCACATCCTAAAATCATTTAAACAAGCTCAATTCATTGATAAATAAAGCTATCGGTATAAAATTCGACATGAATATGTTTTGTGTACATATGAAGCACTTTACGTTTTTTTTTCGGATCGGTCCATAATTGATCACATATAAGGACGAAAATCACTAAAATGCGCATAATTCATTGATAAATAAAGCTTCAGGGTAATACTAAACGTGAATTTGTTTTATATATATATATATATATATATATATATAGATATATATACTAGCTATACCCAGTGTGCTTCGCTACCCTCATCGTAATTTTTTTTTTTTTTTATACCCTCCACCACCATCAGTGGTGATAGAGGGTATATATAACTTTGTCATTCCGTGTGTAACACCAAGAAATATTCATCTGAGACCCAACAAAGTATATATATTCTGGATCCTTATGAAATTCTGAGTCGATTTAGCTATGTCCGTCTGTCCGTCCGTCCGTCTGTCTGTCTGTCTGTGTAAAACACGCTCACGTTAAAACGAAGCAATGTAATTTAACCAAATTCACCCAAAATATTCATTGTTATCCGGTACAGTTTGGTATTGAAAATGAGCAAAATGAATTCACATCGGGAAAAGTTATGAATCAAAATTTAAAACAACCTCGAAAAAAATAAGCATTTTTTACACATTCTAATGTATTTTTCTCCAAAACTATGCAAGATAATTGCATGAAAATCACCATACATTCGTTTCTACACAAGATCTTGATTCGTGCAGAAAATTGCCAGAATTGGTCCACAATTTCATATACCTCCCATACAAAAGTACATATTCCCGGAAAATGGGCTTTTCGTTAATAACTTCCATCACAATGTCGATATCTTCACAAAATTTTACAAATTAAAATCTTTCAGAGAAAAATTTTCTGGATCGGTTCATAATTGGACATAGCTCCCATACAAGGTCCCCTCCCGAAAATCACTTAAACGCGCATAACTCATTACTAAATTAAGATATCCATATAAAATTTGGTATAAGTATTGCGCATATCCATAGAAATATTACTGTGGAAGTTTTTTCCGATCGGTCCATAATTGGTCATAGCTCCCATACAAGGCCCCATCCCGAAAATCACTTAAACGCGCATAAATCACTACTTAATTAAGATATCCATATAAAATTTGGTATAAAAATTGCCCACATGCATAGAAATATTACGGTGAAAATTTTTTTGGATCGGTTCAAAATTGGTCATAGCTCCCATACAAGGTCCCCTCCCGAAAATCACTTAAACGCGCATAACTCATTACTAAATTAGGATATCCATACAAAATTTGGTATAAGTATTGCCCATATGCATAGAAATATTACTGTTAAAGTTTTTTCCGATCGGTCCATAATTGGTCATAGCTCCCATACAATGTCCCCTCCCGAAAATCACTTAAACGCGCATAAATCATTACTTAATTAAGATATCCATATAAAATTTGGTATAAAAATTACACATATGCACATAAATATTACTGTGAAAGTTTTTTCCGATCGGTCCATAATTGGTCATAGCTCCCATACAAGGTACCCTCACGAAAATCACTTAAACGCGCATAACTCATTACTACATTAGGATATCCATATAAAATTTGGTACAAGTATTGCACATATGCGCGGAAATATTACTGTGAAATTTTTTTCCGATCGGTCCATAATTGGTCGTAGCTCCCATACAAGGTCCCCTCCCGAAAATCACTTAAACGGTCATAACTCATTACTAACTATAAAGTTTGGCAGAAGTATTGCTCATATACAGAGAAATATTACTGTGAAATTGTTTTCCTATCGGTCCATAATTGATCATAGCTGCTATACAAGGTGCCTTTCAGAAAACACTTAAAGGCACATAACTCATTAGGAAATAGTGATACCCATAAAATATTTGGCATTAATACTATTTTTGTACACATAAATGCTATTTCAACATTTTTTCACGATTAGTCCAACCTTGGTCATAGCTCCCATACAAGGTTCCCTCCCGAAAATCACTTAAACGCACATAATTCATTACCAAATATTGATATCATACATTTAGCAAAATTATTGCTCTTATATACATAAATTACACTATAAAATTGTTTTACGATCGGTCCATATTTGGTCATAGCTCTGATACTAGGTCCCCTCCAGAAAATCACTTAAATGCACAATATTCATTACCAATAGTTACAGAATTTTGAAATTTTGTTTTTATATATAATTCGTCATAGCTCTCATACAAGGTCCTTTTACGAAAATCTCTTAAACGCACATTACTCATTACCAAATAAAGCTATTGATACAAAATTTGCCACAAATATTAGTTTTGTATACAAAAATTCTATTTCAAGATTTCTCACGATCGGCTCATAACATGGGTGCGGTCGGTCCCATACAAGGTTCCCTTTCGAAAATCACTTAAACACACATTACTTATTACTAAATTACAATATAGATATAAAATTTTACTGAAATATAGCTTTTATGTACAGAAATTTAGCTTAAAGAATTTTTTACGATCGGACTATAATTGGTCATATCTAGGTCCTGCCCCTGAAAGCACTTTAACCGTATTTAACTAGTTGCATTATCAATTTGTGTAGATTATATATATGTATTTTGAAAATCCTTTAATTTTCACACACATGCATACATGCAAATTACTAAATATCGCTAAGCGCTATAAAAATATAAAGAAAATTGCGTTTGTAATGTTCAATAAATCTTGGAATTGTAATAGATTTAAGCAGTTTAAATCTTGGGATTTTTCAATCTAAGACATGAGATAACTTATTTCTACAAATATTTGACCAATTAGAAAAGTCTTAATATAAAAGTAGCTGGTGGAGGGTATTTAAGATTCGGCTCAGCCGAATTTAGCACTCTAACTTGTTTTTATTTAAAACGGTATAAATTGATATATACAATTTTTCTTAAAATACTGCGACTAGTCAAAATAGACTAACTAGCAGTTTGAGGCTAATTATTTAAACATGTAATTTAGTATTAACAGCAATTCAAATATTTTATCAAACATTATGCTGGTTGAAACGCCTGATGAGGTCATGAGGTTGGCATCTGTTTAGTCGTCTTACTACATTTGTGGTTCTTAATAAGGACGCTATTTCTTCATTTGGGTGGAGTATAAGTTTACGCCTATGTTGTTCTGCTTTCATAATAATTTCCTCTGTTACTGTGTTCATGTTGAGATCTCTATGGATATCAGAGTTTCTAACGTACCATGGGGCATTCAGGATGGTCCTTAGGATTTTGTTTTGAAATCTTTGTATAATTTTAATAACATCGTTTTTAGCGCATCCCCATATCTGGATGCCATAGCTCCATACTGGCTTCAGAATTTGTTTATAGACAATTAGCTTATTATGGACTGAAAGGTTAGATTTTCTCCCAATTAGCCAATCCATTTTTCTAAACTTTAACTCTAGCTCATCCTTTTTCTTCTTAACATGCGCTTTCCAACGAAGCTTTGCGTCTAGGGTCATTCCCAAGTATTTAGCTGTGTTCTCGTGTGGAATCTCAATTTCATCGATAAAGACTGGTTTGTGGTTGACGTTTTTATTTGTAAAATTTACATGAATCGATTTTGAGCTATTTAGTTTGATACACCATTTTTTAGTCCACCTATCTATTCGATTTAGTGCTAGTTGTAGTTTATGTGTTGCGACTTCAACATATTTTCCAGTTGACATGATTACAGCGTCATCTGCAAATGTGCCGACAATACAATCTGAATCTACTGGTAAATCGTAGGTATACAGTAAGTATAATACTGGTCCCAGGATACTTCCCTGCGGGACACCAGAGCTTATCGGATGAAGATTTGAGAATTCATCATTGATTTTAACACGGAAATATCTTTCTTTTAGGTAAGATTCTAGCATTTCGCAGTATTGAATTGGTAAGAGCATGTTTAGTTTATGTAGCAAGCCTTTATGCCATACACCATCGAAAGCTTTTGAAATATCCAAGAATACGGATGAATATATTTCTTTGTTTTCTAGGGCATTTTCAATTGTATGTGTTATCCTATGTATTTGTTCGATTGTAGAGTGTTTTTCACGAAATCCCTCATCCCTCATCTCTCACCCTCATCGTAATGAAATAAAATAAATATCATTATTGTAAATGTATATATCTGCAATATCAAAAATTCCCCTTTTAGAGAACTCTTTAAGTTTGATTTTATGATTCTAGTCTCAATATTACAGAAAATTAAAAAAAAAACAGTTGAAGAACGAAAAAGTACCAGACAGTGCCTTTTTATATATTTTTATTAAATCAGGACGACGCATGTTTACTTTTCAACCAGAAACCAAAAAAATCGCATACAGATTTTTATACAATCAGGAAGCTGCATGTCCAATTTTATGTTTTTAGGTTCAATATTATAGAAAAGTATTAGTAAAAGAACAAAAAAGTACCAAAGTATCCTTTTTCAATTTTCGTTCAATTAGGATACTGCGTGTTTAATTTTATGTTTATATATTAAATATTTTAGAAAGCTCTAAAAGTACCAGTACCAGTGAAGTACGAAAAATAGGTCTTTTGGTAACCTATTTTATTTAATTTCATGTTCCTAAGTTCAATATTATATAAAATTCAAAAAGTACCAGAAAATATTCCAGTTTAAATTTTCATTCACTCAAGTCCCTGATAGCTTTTATAGATTCTAATTAACTCAGGCTCCACATGCTTAATTTCATGTTTCTAGGATCAGTATTATATAAAACGCAAAAAGTACCTTTTGAAGAACGAAAAAGTACCAAAAAGTGCCCTTTTATAGGTTCTCACTTAATCCAGGCTCTAAACGCTTAATTTCATGTTTCTAGGTTCAATATTATAGAAAATTCAAAATGTACCTTTTAAAGAACGAAAAAGTACCAGAAAGTCCCCTTTTATATGTCCTCACTTAATCCGGGCTCTACATGCTTAATTTCACGTTTCTAGGTTCAATATTATACAAAAATCCAAAACGTACATTTTGAAGAACGAAAAAGTTCCAAAAAGTCCCCTTTTATATGTTCTCACTTAATCCAGGCTCTACATACTTAATTTCATGTTTCTAGGTTCAATATTATTTTATTTTTTATTTATTTAATAGATAATGAAATGATTACAAAAACTTAATCATAAGAAATAATAATTATCTATATATGGCTTAACTAATAAGTTGTTAGCCAGATTGGCAATAAGAATTAAAGATTAATTTTATGAGGGAAATTATATATATTACTAGGAGTAATTAATACATAAAACATAAAACTGTTTAATATTCATTCCATTCAAATTCATTAATTAACAGTTTTCTATATTTTAAACAAGAAACTAAATAATTAACTAGATTGTTATGGTTTAAGGAAATACCGTTGAGAATACTTATTATCTCAGATATATTTAATTGGCTTTTATTAAAATATTTTAATCTAAATCCGTTGAAAATAGGACAGCAACCAATGAAGTGAAAGGTATTCTCCGTAGCATCCATGTTGCAAATAGTACAGAGGGTTCAATATTATAGGAAATTCAAAAAGTCCCATTGAAGAACGAAAAAGTACCAAAAAGTCCCCTTTTATAGATTCTCATTTACTCCGGGCTCTACATGCTTAATTTCACGTTTCTAGGTTCCATATTATAGAAAATTCAAAAAGTACCAATTGAATAACGAAAAAGTACCAGAAAATATTCCAGTTTAAATTTGCATTCACTCAAGTCCCTGATTGCTTAGTTTTATGTCTACCAAAGGGCCCACTTTTATAGATTCTAATTAACTCCACATGCTTAATTTCATGTTTCTAGGATCAATATTATAAAAACACAAAAAGTACCTTTCGAAGATCGAAAAAGTACCAAAAAGTCCCCTTTTATAGATTCTCATTTACTCCGGGCTCTACATGCTTAATTTCATGTTTCTAGGTTAAATTTTATAGAAAACTCAAAAAGTACCTTTTGTAGAACGAAACAGTACCAAAAAGTCCCCTTTTACAGATTCTCATTTACTCCGGGCTCTACATGCTTAATTTCATGTTTCTAGGTTCAATATTATAGAAAATTCAAAAAGTACCAGTCGAAGTACGAAAAGGTACCAAAAAGTCCCCTTTTATAGATTCTCATTTACTCCGGGCTCTACATGCTTAATTTCACGTTTCTAGGTTCAATATTATACAAAAATCCAAAAAGTACCTTTTGAAGAACGAAAAAGTGCCAAAAAGTCCCCTTTTATAGGTTCTCACTTAATCCAGGCTCTACATACTTAATTGCATGTTTCTAGGTTCAATATTATAGGAAATTCAAAAAGTCCCATTGAAGAACGAAAAAGTACCAAAAAGTCCCCTTTTATAGATTCTCACTTACTCCGGGCTCTACATGCTTAATTTCATGCTTCTAGGTTTAATTTTAAAGAAAACTCAAAAAAATACCTGTGTAGAACGGAAAAGTCCCTTTATTATTAATTTCATGTTTCGATTTCAATATCAAAGAAAACTCAAAAAGTACCAGATGAAGAATGAAAAGTAACAAAAAATATCACTTGGTACCGGGGTTCCAAATAACACCTCATTAGCATATTTAGTGTTTCTAAATCTAAAAATTTTATCTAAATTGGATCATTGTGTTTGAATAAAATCAAATTTCCCGTTTTTATCCCTTTTGGTACTTTTTTTCTACCCATTAACGAAATAAAAATTCTATTCCAAAATGTTGCAACATCGTAGTGGGAGCCCGTTATTATGTATTTATATGTATAAGTTAATAAACCAAAATCAATGTTTTATGAAAAAAGTACCAAAAATAGGTACAATTTTCACACCTTAAACATCCGAATAACCAAAAAGTATTAAATTTATATTTTTATTTTTTCGTCAAGTTATGAAGGAGTCAAAAATATTGTTTGAATGTTCACTGGTTTAAAAGATACATGGGGTGCAAAAAAAGTACCAAAATACAGTTTTTACCCGTTTATTCCCTAAAGGGACCGAAATTGAAAAAAGTACCAGACACCTGTCCGCTTATTTTTTAAATGAACGACGGTAAGCTTTAAACTGTTTTTGTATCTTTTCTAGTTTAGGAGATATGAGGTTTCCGAATTAAAATTTCCAAAAATCCCGTCTTAGTGGATCTATTTGGTGGGAGACCAACCCCCTGTCCAAATTTCAGCTCTTTAGCTTTAACCGTTTAGGCTTTCGTCCTTATATGTGAGCTATGATCAATTATGGACCGATCCGAAAAAAAAATCGTAAAGTGCTTCATATGTACACAAAACATATTCATGTCGAATTTTATACCGATAGCTTTATTTATCCAAATATATATATATATATATATATATATATATATATATATATATATATATATATATATATATATAATATATAATATATATATATAATATATATATATATATATATATATATATATATATATATATATATATATATATATATATATACACAGACACCTGTCCGCTTATTTTTTAAATGAACGACGGTAAGCTTTAAACTGTTTTTGTATCTTTTCTAGTTTAGGAGATATGAGGTTTCCGAATTAAAATTTCCAAAAATCCCGTCTTAGTGGATCTATTTGGTGGGAGACCAACCCCCTGTCCAAATTTCAGCTCTTTAGCTTTAACCGTTTAGGCTTTCGTCCTTATATGTGAGCTATGATCAATTATGGACCGATCCGAAAAAAAAATCGTAAAGTGCTTCATATGTACACAAAACATATTCATGTCGAATTTTATACCGATAGCTTTATTTATCCAAATATATATATATATATATATATATATATATATATATATATATATATATATATATATATATATATAATATATAATATATATATATAATATATATATATATATATATATATATATATATATATATATATATATATATATATATATATATATATATATATATATATATATATATATATATGTATGCACAGCGCATACTTTCGGGACTTTTTTTCGATACAGCGTATATTTTGAGGACTTTTGCATACTTTGGGGACAGTCCCCAAAGTTTTTATATGTCTTGCGCATAGTTTGGGGACATGATACTTTGGGGACATTTTTTTCAATTTTTTATTATTATTTTGTTTTATACCTCCACAATTCTACTCTTATTCTTTGTTATCGTTTCGTGTATATATACGTCCTAAATGTCTAATATTTCCATTTTAAAATTTATTTTCATAACTTGGTGTTGCCACACTTTCAACAAAAATTCTGTTGCAGCGGTTAACATCAATATTTGTTTTTACTTTTTCCGCACGTCGATTTTTCTTTAACGCCGTTGATAAGAAAAACTAGTCACAGCCTTTGATGTTTGCAATTTTGCCGCATTTAATATTCTTGTTGGATATACCTAACTAGTAGAAGTATTTATAATATTTTACTATGTTGTTTTACGACATTTCTATTTGTATAGTTCATTAAAACTGCGACTACTTTTGATGCCTGTTTTAATATTCTTGATCAATAACATTGCTTGACAAAATTCAAGTTTATTTCGTGTAAGAACTTGTATACAGTATGCAGGCATTTTTTAATAGCAAAAAACACTAAAACAGGTGTTGGAAGTCATCAAGATAACCACCACAGATTTTATTTAAACATTTTTCCTTTAATATATTTTTCTTACCTATGGCCGGTCGCAGAGATATTCTGTGAGACGTTGATTTAATCACAGGTATATATTTGTTTGACTATAAATTCTATATCATTTATAATTCCTATATTTTCCTAAATTTTAGTGGCCCAGAAACATCTTTCAAATGCTCCCATTTAACCTCTGTCCTATATATCAGGATATAGAAAACTTCATTCATGCAACGAGAAAATAACAAGTCGGATTTTTTTTTTGGAAAAAACAAATCTTGGGCAGATCATGTTAGTTACATTAAGCATTGTCTGGACTTAAATCTGGAATGTATATTAATCATGGAACATTTTGTTCTGAGTTTGTGAACAAACAAATTTTGGCGGCAGTTCATACTTTCGGAGCCAAATATTGAAAAAAGTACATATAAAATGGTAGCCTCAAAAATCTTGATGTACAGAAAAACTGTTTTTAGCGAAGACGGCGTTCGAAATACCCCTGAGAATATAATCCTTGCTCAATACAGAAAACTATTTTTTGCTCCAAAAATTTTGAGATGCAGAACATTTATTTTATTGTATACATTTTTCTCATGTTTGTGTAAACTAGATTTTTCCAATATCTGTTGGACATATTTAAAATTGAATTCAATGACTTTAACGCTCCCTTAAAGCATAAGAACAACTGTATAGCGATGAAATTTTAATTGTCTGATGATCGGAAAATAATTGACGATATCTTCCATATAAGTTCCCCTTTAGAAAATTGTATCTGTGCATTGACTCAAATATTTTTTGTTTGTGAATGGTTCCAATGGCATAGTATTATAATTGATTAAACTTAATTATCTCTTAAATTTAAAAGGTATTTGTCCATAATGGACTTAACACTCATACTTGTGCGTATTTAATTTTTTAGTGATTGTTTTAATTTTTTAGTGATTGTTTTAATTTTTTAGTGATTGTTTTAATTTTTTAATGGTAAGTAAAAAAGGTAAACATTTTATGCTTATCCAAAGTGAATATTAGTGGTCATAAATTCGGAAATAGACATTCATACAAAAATCAAAGGTTTATATTTAGACAAATGTGCCACAGAAAGCACATTTTAATAAATACATATAAGGCGAAGACTGAAAACATTTTGATATCTGCAAATGAATTAGATTAATTAAAAATAACCCTGAATGATTGGACATTTGTAAGCTTATGTATAAATATTTTGCTTCGAGTATTAATAAAAGAAACTACCCAGCGGGAAAAAAGAGTTAGTAAAGTGGCCTTCCTAAAAGCTTTTTTTTGCAGACACAAGCACACCCCCTCTGCATTGCAAAATCATTTCAATTTTACACGGCGAGTCATTGGCAGCCAAGTGCTTGCCTTCTCTGTTAGAGGGTTACTTAAAAAGGCCTATTAAATGGTCTTCCCTTGAAGGCCTATTAGAATATCTTTTGCTGAAGGCTTAGAAGACCAATAACGGAATGTATATAAGATGGTCTTCCGTTAAAGTCATATTAGAAGATCTTCAGTCGAAGGCTTGTAGAATGTCGGTATAGGAAATTATAATAAAAGTTTTAGGGACTTATTCATACGAATTTATCAGTTTTTTAAAACAAATTTTCATACAAAATTTGATATATACAACTTTGATAAATTCTTATCAATAAGTCAATAAGACTTTTAATATAATTACCTGTGCAGAATACAAAGGCTTCGACGGAAGCATGTCTAAGAGGGTTATTAGGGAATACATTTTTAATAAATTCAATATTAAACTTAAGGAATTAGCTTTAAAGAGTCGCATGTGTAGTTTTAATTATAAAACACTACTTTACGTGAACTCTTCAACATAAAGTTAAGCAAAAAACTAAATTTTTGGAATGAAAAGAATACATTCTTCTGTTTTCAGATAGAGGTTTATAAAAAAGAACCCAATCATGTTTGAATTTTAATAATTGTTTGGACTTGTTTTGCAATGCAACATATAATGTGTATGAATCCTTCGAGAAGGGAAGCAAAGTGCTTGTAGAAGGCAGTGTCTTTTGTAAAGTGTAAATATGGCTCCTAGAAGGCCTAAAAATCGAAGTCCTAGCATTTTCCCGCTTTATTTTAACCAATATCTTCATTTATGTAAAAGATTTTTAGGGTTACCGATTTATTTGCAAAAATTTCCCACAATTCCGAAATTAAAAGATTTTTGACTTTTAGGGCTACCGTTTTATATGCAAAAACAGATATCGGAAAAAATTATACGCATTCCTTCTCAAAAAAAGTCTAAAGTGATTATTTTAATAAATAAAGATTTAAGTCATTGTTCATATATCAAACATTATAACTGTGTGTCAACTAAGGACTTCGCAAAAGATGGTAGGCTATGGAATATTTGGTCAAATGGAAAGCATATGTAAGAACTTTTATGAGTAATATAATTAAAACATAATTGTATTTCAGCGATTTCGTTAGTTATAAAATGTTAACGCTACTCAAATATTTCAGAAGTATTTTGTTATAGATGTCATCTCAGTACTAATGTATTTAAATAAATATGCAAGTTAGACATCTTCTAAAACTCAAACTTATTTGGGGGCTAAATTTTAGAAAATTTTTTTAGTCATGTTAATGTGTGAATATACATACATTCCAGGGAAATATACATACATGTATATATATGGGGCAATGAGTAATTAATGACCGATTTTGGAACGTGTCAAATATAATTTACTTAAAATATAATCCCGATTACAATCGGGGACATCATTGTTTTCATGTGTTGTAATATCAGAATAAGTCTATACATATAATCATGATTTAGTAAAACACTACAGTGTTGTTACCATGAAATGCATTTAAAAAATTAACAAAATTTTAAAGAGAAAAAATTAGAAAAATAAGTAAATGGAGTGCTTTATTCGTTATGATTTCTATGAGTATTATTTATGCAAAATTAATAACTTTTAATTTTGCAAATTATGAAAGTCGACTCTGCATTTTATGAAAAGTCGACTTTTTGCAATTTTAAAATTGTTGAATTTCCAAATTTTTTAAAATATCTTTTTTCTTTTTTATGTTCAAAATATCTGATATGTATCAGAATTGCTAGTTTATATTCTATATGCCTAATTTCATTTCCCCGATTACGATCGGGGACATCATTGTTTTCATGTGTTGTAATATCAGAATAAGTCTATACATATAATCGTGATTTAGTAAAACACTACAGTGTTGTTACTACAAAATTCATTTAAAAAATTAACAAAATTTTAAAGAGAAAACATTTGAATAATAAGTAAATAGAGTGTTTTATTCGGTATGATTTCTATGAGTATTATTTATGCAAAATTAATGACTTTTAATTTTGCAAATTATGAAAGTCGACTCTGCATTTTATGAAAAGTCGACTTTTTGCAATTTTAAAATTGTTGAATTTCCGAATTTTTTAAAATATCTTTTTTCTTTTTTATGTTCAAAATATCTGATATGTATCAGAATTGCTAGTTTATATTCTATATGCCTAATTTCATTTCCCCGATTACGATAGGGGACATCATTGTTTTCATGTGTTGTAATATCAGAATAAGTCTATACATATAATCGTGATTTAGTAAAACACTAGTGTTGTTACTACAAAATTCATTTAAAAAATTAACAAAATTTTAAAGAGAAAACATTTGAATAATAAGTAAATAGAGTGTTTTATTCGGTATGATTTCTATGAGTATTAGTTATGCAAAATTAATGACTTTTAATTTTGCATATTATGAAAGTCGACTCTGCATTTTATGAAAAGTCGACTTTTTGCAATTTTAAAATTGTTGAATTTTCGAATTTTTTTAAATATCTTTTTTCTTTTTTATGTTCAAAATATCTGATATGTATCAGAATTGCTAGTTTATATTCTATATGCCTAATTTCATTTCCCCGATTACGATCGGGGACATCATTGTTTTCATGTGTTGTAATATCAGAATAAGTCTATACATATAAGATCTGTTCGCGTACTTTCCAGTAAAAAATATCCAGTAACTTTATGATAGAGAGTAATTTTTAATTTACTCTCAATCAAAAAAATATCCAAAAAAGTACGCGAACGCAAATTTGTAAAAAAAAATTGCAAGTTTTGTTTATAAACAAAGATTAGTAATGCCCTTTTGCTGAAATCTCAATCGCTAACAAAACACCAAAAAACAAACAATTGAAATTATGATTTTTCTTATAAATAAATGGATATTTAAAGTTAACAAAACATGTAATATCATTACAAATATATTATTGTTTTAAAACTTCATGTTACAAACATATTAGTAAAATAAAAATTTACATAAAATCGCTAAGAGAAAAACAAACTAAGTGGTTTTAAAAACGCTAGATTGACAATATTTGTTATGATTTTTCACAACAAACAAACTCTTTTAAAAACTAATTTATGATAAATAAAATTAGAATAAATCTAATTACAAATAATTTTTTAATATTCGTGTGTTATTAATTTTTATATTTCTTTCAAAAAATGTAAAATTTACCAAATTTTTGTTTTCTTTGGTTTGTTTACGTATTCATATTTCAACCATATGTTGTGAACATATTTTACTGGATATTTTTTCCCCAGTAAAAAATATCCAGTAAAATAAAAAAATTCTCTATCATCGAACTGTCATTTTTATCGCTCTCTTACTCTCTCGTTGCAAGTTTTCAAAAGTACGCGAACGGAATCCAGTAACAATAGTTGCAAATTGTTACAAATTGTTACAAATTATTGAGTACGCGAACAGACCTATAATCGTGATTTAGTAAAACACTAGTGTTGTTACTACAAAATTCATTTAAAAAATTAACAAAATTTTAAAGAGAAAACATTTGAATAATAAGTAAATAGAGTGTTTTATTCGGTATGATTTCTATGAGTATTATTTATGCAAAATTAATGACTTTTAATTTTGCATATTATGAAAGTCGACTCTGCATTTTATGAAAAGTCGACTTTTCGCAATTTTAAAATTGTTGAATTTCCGAATTTTTTTAAATATCTTTTTTCTTTTTTATGTTCAAAATATCTGATATGTATCAGATATGTATCAAAAATTAGAAAAATAAGTAAATGGAGTGTTTTATTCGGTATGATTTCTGTAAGTATTATGGTATTATTTATGCAAAATTAATAACTTTTAATTTTGCAAATTATGAAAGTCGACTCTGCATTTTATGAAAAGTCGACTTTTTGCAATTTAAAAATTGTTGAGTTTCCGAATTTTTTCTTTTTTATGTTCAAAATATCTGATATGTATTAGAATTGCTTGTTTATATTCCATATGCCTAATTTCATTTCCCCGATTACAATCGGGGACATCATTGTTTTCATGTGTTGTAATATCACAATAAATCTATATATATAATCATGATTTAGTAAAACACTACAGTGTTGTTACCACAAAATGCATTTAAAAAATTAACAAAATTTTAAAGCGAAAAAATTAGAATAATAAGTATAGAGTGTTTTCATATAGAAGGTGCCACGCCCACTATAGCCATTCCGCCCATTTTTTCCAAAAATATTCTTATGGATGTCAAAGTTGTCCATACAGTTTCTGAGATATGCGACTTTTAATACTTATTTTGAAAGTGGGCGTGGCACGTCGCATTCAATTTTATATATATAGATATGCCTAACCCCGTGTCTATGTAAGACAAATATTTATTATGCTAAACGTCAAATTGTTATCATGATAAAAAATTAGCAGGTACAGACGGTATTTATTAGCGTTATAACGTCGTTATGACAGTGTTGTCTAAACAATTGTTTAGACAACGTTGTCTTGATAACAAACGTCATTTTATTGTAAAATTTGTTTAGAATTTTGTTTTTGTGCAATTAAATTTGATTTTTAACATAAGTTTTAGTGAAATTAGTGTTTATTTACAAAATTTGCATTTAATTTTATTTGTTTTAATAAAATATAGCATTATTTCAGCAAAATTATCTGTGAGTTGTCGTGATAATATCAGCATTTTGTTACCCCTATTCATTAACATAAAAAAAAAAATTGACAATTTTTCTGCCGACGTTTTGTCAAGTGCCGTGATAAATAATTGTCTAATATAGACATGGGGTAATTTCATTTCCCCGATTACAATCAGGGACATCATTGTTTTCATGTGTTGTAGTATCAGAATAAGTCTATACATATGATTTAGTAAAACACTACGGTGTTGTTACCACAAAATGCATTTAAAAAATTAACAAAATTTTAAAGAGAAAAAATTAGAAAAATAAGTAAATGGAGTGTTTTATTCGGTATGATTTCTGTAAGTATTATGGTATTATTTATGCAAAATTAATAACTTTTAATTTTGCAAATTATGAAAGTCGACTCTGCATTTTATGAAAAGTCGACTTTTTGCAATTAGGAAAATAAGTAAATAGTGTATGACTTCTATGAGTATTGTGTGTAAAAAATTATTTTAAAAATTTCGCGCGATTTTTCACTTTTTTGTAGAATGTTATTGTTTTGAGACATAATATAAGATTTTAATCCTTAATATTATACATCGTTGGAAAGGTATTTCGATGTACTTTTCAATAATTTATAGTCTGGTATGAACTTTGTTCCTCTAAAAAAAACAACAACAATTAACTAATATCGAATAAAAAAACATTAATTTTATATACTTTACCCTTTTAAACAACAATATCATCCCCATTTATTAAGATATACGTGTATATCTATACATCAAAAGAATGCTTGAAATCTTTTCTACAATTTGTTTTATATTTATCGGTACCGTTATTTCGATGGATTTGTGAAAAACGGCACTTTTATCACAAAATTTTATATAAAAAATACTTTTTGTGCGATTGGTCTTCATTGAGTTATTAAATGAGGTCATATTATATATCGTTGAAAAGGTATTCTAAAGCTCTTTCTGATGATATATACATTGTTAGAATCGGTTGATGAATATAGAAAAAATTGCGTATACATGTATAAACTTTAAAATTCTATAACTCCAAAACCAAAAATTTGTTGCCCAAAAGACATATACCACAAATTATAGAATTGAACGCTTTATAAGTGATAAATTTTTTTCAAGATTGGAGAGTTATATATGGAGAGTTAAATATATTATAAATATAAACCAAAAAATATGTATATATTTTAATATTCATGTCATCTATGTTTATACAAGCTTTTTTTGCTTATATTGATTATGAAAAAACATAGTATGGCACCCCTCTTTTGATTTTTAAATACCAATTACTTAAGAATACTGATTATTTTTTAGCAATACCCAAGCGGTTATTATAACGGTATTTCTAAAACATCATTGTACCACAAATTTGTGCATTGTATTTAGTGGTGATAATCTGTGAAAAATATATTAGGATATAAACACAATATATAAAAAACATAAAATTGCTGAACTTGTGCTGTTTATCGTTTAATTCTTTTTGAAGTATTTAAGTTTTTTAACGTTTGGGTGAAGTCCAGTTTTTGGTAAGTTGTACAACAATTTTAATTACAATGAAATTTAAACTTTTAGCTGAACTAGAAGCAAACCATTTATTATACCCTACACCACTATAGTTATGCGTTTGTGCTGATGTTTGTAACACCCAAAAATATTGGTATACTGGCATTAAAGTATACCAATCTGCTCAGAATCACTTCCTGAGTCGATTAAGCTATATCCGTCTGTCTGTCTGTGTGTCCATGTAAACCTTGTGCGATGAAATTTGGAACGTGCGCTTCTTTTGGTCCAAGGACGAACGCTAGTGAAAATGGTTGCAATCGGTCCATTATTTCACCTAACCCCCATACTACCGGACCCCTCGAATAGGGCTTTTGACCTTATTATGTTAAATGATCTACTATCTCTATAAAAATTGGCAAAACTTAGTCTTATATAAGTCTTAATAACTATAGCGATTTTCATAAAGATTGGGCATTATTTGACCCTAGCCCCCCTACAAAGTCCTCCTCAGAAAATGACTTGAATGTCCCACTTATAAACACTAGTATCACGATGAAATTTGGCACAAATAAGTTATATAAACATTAATTCCGACAACAAATTTTATAAGGATCGGCCCAAGCCCCCATATAACCGGACCTTCCGATATTGGCCTTTTAGCTTATAACTACGTCAAATATACTACTATCTTCCCAAAAATTGGCACATCTAAGGTTGGTGTAATCCTAAAGAACACTGTAAATTGTCGTCATGATCGGGCATCATTTGACCCTAGCCCTCATACAAAGCCCCCTTCAGGAAATGATTTGAACGTCCGCAATTCATTTATAAACAGTAGTATCACGATGAAATTTGCCACAAATAAGTTTTATATAAACATAAATACCGACAATAAATTTTATCAGGATCGGACCAATTTTTACCATAGCCCGCATACAACCGGACCTACCGATTTGGGCCTTTTAGCTCATAACTACGATGAATATAATACTGTCTTTCCAAAAATTGGCACAACTAAGTTTGATATAATCATAAATAACACTGCCCCCTTTAGAAAATGAGTTGAATGTCCAAAATTCACTTATAAATACTAGTATCACCATGAAATTTGGAACAAAAAAGTTTTTTATAAACATAAATCCCGACATTAATTTTATAAGGATCGGACCAAATTTTTCTCTAGCTCACATACAACCAGACCCCAACCGATTTGGGCCTTTTAGCTCATAACTACGTCAAATATACTACTATATTTCCAAAAATCAGTATAATTAAGTTTGATATTATAAATAACACTGTCGATTTTCGGGCCTCATTTGACCCTATCCCCTATACAAAGTCCCCTTCTGAAAATGACTTGAATGCCCACAACTCACTTATAAACACTAGTATCACGATGAATTTTGGCACAAATAAGTTTTATATAAACATAAATTTTATACGGATCGGCTCAACTTCTGCCCTAGCCACACAACCGGACCTTCCGATTTGGGCTTTTTATCTTTTAACTACGTCTAATATACCACTATTTATCTAAAAATCAGCATAATTAAGTTTTCTATAATTATAAATAACACTGTCGATTTTCGGGCCTCATTTGACCCTATCCCCTATACAAAGTCCCCTTCTGAAAATGACTTGAATGCCCACAACTCACTTATAAACACTAGTACCACGATGAAATTTGGCACAAATAAGTTTTATATAAACATAAATTTTATACGGATCGGCTCAACTTCTGCCCTAGCCACACAACCGGACCTTCCGATTTGGGCTTTTATCTTTTAACTACGTCTAATATACCACTATTTATCTAAAAATCAGCATAATTAAGTTTTCTATAATTATAAATAACAATGTCGATTTTCGTAATGATCGGGCCTCATACAAAGGCCCCTTCAGAAAATGACTTAAATGTCCACATGCCTCCTAGTCAGCATACAACCGTACATGAACAGACATTAATTAGAACCTATGTAAAATTCAGCATAAATGCTTTATAATTGAAAATTAATCACATTCAATATTCGCAATTGGTGTAGGGTATCATATGGTCGGCCACGTCCGACTATAGTTTATATTCTTTACGGTTTTTGATATTATTATTATTTTTTCTAGACAAATGCAGAAACAACAATAATAAAACGCTTTTGGGAATGTAACCTGTTTTCGTTGTCCAGATTTTTAGGCCTAAGCTAATTGTGAGATGACTAAATTTGGGAAATACTTTGCTTTGGTCATGTCAACACGCAGTAAGTGAAACTTATATATGTATATTTATAATTATATATTTCTATAATTAAGTTAATGTTTAATTTTTTAGCCGATAAGACTTTATACTTAACTTAATTGAAAAAAGTAACTACTCTTATAAGGTGAAAAAATTCATAGTTTATAGAAATTATCCTTATATATATTTAAACATCGAAACATTTCATCGTCCTTTTTAAAAAAAGTCGTTAACAAAAATATGGAACAAAAAATGGAAAATAAAATTAAAGAACAAAAGTTCGACTCACATTCTATTACTACATCTGTTGCTTCTTCTATTGTTACCTCTTTTAAAAATAAGACATTAAATCCATCTCCGTCGTCAATTTCAAAATTTACCACAAAATTGTCTTCTGCGAAAATCACAGTATCAACTAAAAATGTGGATGAAAAAACAAATAAGTCAACTCTAATTTCTAGTAATTCTCCGATTAAAGTACAAACATATTTACCTAAAATTAATAAAATACAAAAAGACAGATCGGCTGCAGAAAATGGTAAATACATACATGCATACATTATGTTATATTACAATGAAATGATTCTCATTAATATAAGGCAATTTCATAAAATTTAGAAACTAAAATTATGATTTTAAACTTGTACATCTCCTATTTCGACGAAATTCGGTACATACATTTTTCACATGCATACGAAATTTTTAGTTCTCCAAAATATCCAAATTCGTTACGGTTTGGATTTAGTCGAGGTTAAAAATTCATATTTTTTAAGATTTTTTCAATAAGTATTAGATTTGACATGGTATATATTAGAGCATTCAATTATTACGGTTTTTGTCTTATTCGGTTTATTCGACAAATAATTATTTCAGATTTTAAATTGGCCGGTTAATAATCGGATAATTCAAAATTATTCGGTTAATCGAATAAAAGGAAAGTGAATGTTTTTTTAATAATATTATTTCTTTTCTACAATATTTTTCTTCCTATAACAAACAAAATTATAATTTTCCACTTCTTTATATTCAGTTCTATTAAAGTTTGTTAATTAAGTTTTTTCTCAAATATTACAAATTTTTTATTTTCATGTGAAATATAAAGAAATTAAGTTAATTTAATTTAATTTATGTTTTTGAGATTTATTAACTAGTTCCAGAATTCATACGTTCCAATGAACTAGTGTATAACTATGTAGCTGAAGAACTTATTAGAAATACTTTAGAAACATAACACTGTTCCCCAAAACTGGATGTAGAAGTAAAGGCGATGTCAATATTTTCAAGATTTCTTTTCAGTAATGTTTCTGCATGAACCCATTCTAGAAGTAGGTAAATCAGAATAACTTATTACAACGTTTCTAAAGTATTGTTATAAAAATCATCCAATAAATATTCTTCATTATAGAAAAGTAATTAAGGAATTAATACAGAAAGAAAATTTATTATAAAAATATTGAATTAATATTTCAATAAGTATACAGTAATTTTACTGTTAAATAATAAGTTTTTCTTAATCGGTTATTGATATAAAATTCGGTTATTGATAAAATTGCAAAATTGAAATTTGGCAATTTTCATTTATTTCTTGACTAAAGGACTTTTTGATATAATTATCCTTATGTTAAAACTATATTTTTAACAAATTATTGTCAAACTAACACATATGTATTAATTAGAGACTAATCTATATAATTAATAGGCAAGGCGATTTTTGTGACCCCTTTTACTCTTATAGTATATATCCGATCTTGGCAAAAAATATATAAATTTAAAGGTATTTGTTCGCAGATGTGCACAATATATATATTAATAAGATCGGTTCAGATTTTTTGGGAGTTATAAGCGTTTAAAGTTGTTACTAATACATAGAAACAAAAGTCACACGTATGCTTGAAGTAAAAAACAAACAAAGCAAGAAACAAAACAAAAAAGTAAACAACACAGCTTATTGAAAATAGAGAGGAGAGTGCATTATATATCTGATGGTGTTTTGTTTCTTTATTTTACAGTTTTTGTTTTTACATACTTATTTTTATAATCTAAATTTTTAATTTCATTTCGACTAGGGAAGCGAAGCTCCCTTTATGTTCTACTAGCGTACCCTGGGTGCTTCGCTACCCAATCAAAATTAAATACAAAAATAAAAACAAAGTTTTTATTATTATATGTTTTTCTATTTCAATATTAAATATAATGCAAAAAGTACCATTTGAGGAACGAAAAAATTTCCCTTTCTTACGATTAGAACGATGAAATAGTCGAATAATTTCTTTCTTTATGTACTAATAAAAAGTGTACCATTTTCCCCTATTTCGAAACGATATAAATTTTCATTAATTCGCTCAAGAAATATTATGTTTTCAAAAATACCAAAATATTTACTCGAATTTGGACCCTACATAGGTCTTAATACCAGAATTCCAAAGTAGTACACCAATAGGTTATTTATTGTGAGTAAATTAAAATTTTTTCAAATTTTATAAAAGTGTCCAATTTGCCAATTAGTTTGAATAAATCTATACTTTCCATTTTTCCCCTTTTTGGTACTTTTTTCTCCTCAGTGAAATAGCAAAAGTATTTTTTAAATATATTGCAGTGATAGTTCATAATTACATTAATAAATCAATAACTAACAATAAATCGAAAAAGTTTTAATGTGCTAGAAAAAAGTACCAAAATACAGTTTTCTCCCTTTTACACCCAAAAAGGACTGAATTTTAAAAAAGTACGAAACAGGTGTCTCCTAATTTTGAAAGATGTATCCAAAATATTTACAAAAATTTAATTATGTTTATTTGTTAAAAAGTTATAAAGGGCCAAAAAATGTACCAAAATTACCTTTGTTACACATTTTCACCCCTTAAAAGTACCAATTTCGAAAAAGTACCAGACACCCATCTGCTCTTTTTAAGAGTAGATACAGATACATTTAAAATTTTTCTCGAAAACCAGTTTTACCCGTTTTTCCCCTTTTTTACCCCCAAATATAAAATATCCAAAAATCCCTCCTTAGTGGATCTACATATCCAAAAAGACATCTATGGTCAAAATTTCATGATTCTAGGTTTAGTCGTTTGGGCTGTGCGATGATGAATCAGTCAGTCAGTAACGCTACTCTTTTATATATATAGATTATTAAAACCAGCTAAATAGGTTAGAAAATATACGATATCAAAAAAATCCTTAAAACTATGAATTTTGAACCACGAAAATCGAAACTGTAATTAATGAATTTGGAGATTTTGGAAAACTTTAAACTTCGTATTTATACAAAGAATTAGTTGCCGACTAATAAAAATCACATTTCTAGGTTATATAATTCAGAAAATCGTAAAAGTAACAGTTGAATGAACGTGTTTAATTTTGCGTTTCTTGGTTCAATATTATAGAAAATTTAAATAAACGCATGGAAAAAACAAAAGATGTTGATTTTCATATCTCATACAGATTATATTAATATATTTTTTTTACATGGATTTTACACAAACCTCATAAAATTAATATGTATTTTTTTACATAGAAAATATTTATGGATTGTGAATATGGCTTCTAATGTTTTATAAGAACAAAGAGAATCATTTCATCATGATATACATATATTTGTCTATTATTTTTAAATCTATTTTATACACAGATCTTCCAATAGTTCATTTAAAAAAGTTACCTGCAATTTCATCAAATTCGTTTTATAAATCTTCAATTGTACCACATGAAACCAAACATAGTTATGATGTAAGTTCTAAACCGGTATCTTCAATTTCTAAAACAAGTAAAAAGAAAACAAAGAGAATTTCTAAAACTCTAAATAGGAAATATACTTCATCATATAAGTCACGATCGTCAATTACACCTACTGAAAAATCTTCTATATCGAGTAACGAATCTATAAATAAGGTTTCCGATACAATTCAAAAGAAAATTCCAGTCAACAAAGTTGAAAATATATCTTCAGATATCACATTTATTGAAGGTTCATGTTTTCAAACAGATTCCCACAACAGCGCCAATTTACCTAATGCCTCTGATGAAAATATAACACCAGATTTAACAAATGGGAGAACAAATGTTAATTGCAACCAAAGTATTATAGTTTCAGATCAACCAATAGTTCGTTTAAAAAAAACTGCCAGCAATTACATCGAAATCATTTAATAAATCTCCAATTATACTACATGAAACAAAACCAAGTTATGATGTACGTTCTGAACCGTTTCCTTTAATTTCCGAAACAAATAAAAGAAAATTAAAAGAATTTCTAAAACTTTAAATCGTAAAAAGTCACGATCATCAATTACACCTACTGAAAAATCTCCAAAGCTCCAATATAAAATCAGTCGTAAAAAATCGTCTATATCTGTTTCGAATAACGAAGGTTTTAAAACAACAGGACACAACAGGACTAAATTATCTAATGCCTCTAATGAAAATATAACACCAAACCCCTCAAATACATATATAGAATTTGACATAGCTCATAATAGTACCGAAATAAATAACTTCTCCGAAAGCTTAAATGAATGTTTTGCTGATTCTACAAATGGGAGTACAATAGCAAAGTCCAACGAAAGTATTCCAGTTTCAGACTATACGTTAAATTCAAGCCTACTTATTGAAACAAATTCTTACAATAGCGCTGAAATAAGCAGTTTTAAACAAAATTATACAGTAAACGTCTCAAATAGTATTGATAGTAGCGTTGAAATACATAACATATCTAAAGAGTGTGCGTTTGTAACAAATGAGAGCTTGTCTGAATATTTGCCTGACACAACAAATGATAATACAATTGAAAGCTTAAATTTTAATAACACGCCTATGCAGGAAACGGAAAAAAGTGTGCAAGAGATAACGTCACCTTTACACATTTCTAGCGTAAATATTCCGGTTAGCAGCAAGTCTAAAAAACATTTTTGTATCTTTTGTAAGACATTACAAACAAAATTAGCAAGGCATCTTATACATAAACATAAGTCAGAAAAACAAGTAAAGGCGATTTTACATTTACCAAAAAAAAACAGAGAGCGCGTGAAGTTAATAGATCAATTGCGAAAAGATGGGGATTATTTACATAACACAACAAAATCGCTAAATACTGGTATACTTATTTGTACCAGGCAGCAGCAGTCTAAAGTAAATAACGAAGAAAATGATTACGTTTGTTGCAAAAAGTGCAAAGGTTTTTATTCTAAAAAAACTTTAAGATTACATTTACGTAAATGTGGAGTTTTTAGTAAAAATGATCGAACAAATTTAATTGCTGGTAGAAGACTTACACAATATATACATGAAGGAGCAAACGAAATACTAAAAACCAAAATTTTCCCAATTCTAAGAGATGATAAAATTACTAGAGTCATCCGGTATGATGATCTTATAATTAAGTTTGGAAATAAATTAGCGGAAAAATATACTTTAACTCATCAACATGACATGGTACGTTCGCACTTGCGATTATTAGGTCGCTTTAAAATAGCCATTAATGAGTTTTGCCCTGATATAAATGAACTAAAGCAAATTTTCAAGCCGCAATTCTTCGACGCTTGTATAAAAGCTTTGCGAAAAGTAGCTAATTGGGATAATAGCTTAATGTGGTTTAAAACTCCTGCGGTAGCACAGCACTTAACCTCACTAATAAAAAAATGTGGATACAAGCAAAGGACAGAGTTAATAAAAATACAGGATGAAGATTTAAAAAAGGATTTGGACGATTTTTTACTTTTGTGGGAGGAAGAAATACCCACCCTTATAAACAAAAAGGCATGTGAGGATCAGGCAAACCAAAAACGAAATAAAAAAACTGTTTTGCCCTCCAGAGAAGATATAAAGAAATTATATTTATACTTGAAAAATAAAATAATTGAAGAAATTAAAGTTTTGGAAAAAAAATTTTCGTACCAATCGTGGATGGAGCTAGTTAAATCTACTCTGATTTTTATTCAAATCTTCAATAGGAGAAGAGCGGGTGAAATCGAGCGATTGACACTCTCTAATTATAAAAATAAAGAAGGTATAACTGGAAATATAGAAGAAGATATTTTAAAGACTATATCAGAAGAATCTCTAGATTTTGCTAAACAATTTGTTCGAATTTCCATCAGAGGGAAGTTGGGAAGAACGGTGAGTGTGTTGTTAAACCCGCTATGTGTTCAAGCCATTGAAGAGATAATAAAACATAGAGAGGCTGCAGGGATAACTTCTAGCAATGAATACATTTTTTGTAAAAGGAGCACATCAACTTTATCCAAGGAATATTTTCGGGCTTGTCCACTTTTAAAACAATTTTCAATGGAATGTGGCGCAAGGATACCAGAAAGTTTAAGAGGTACCACATTACGAAAACATATAGCAACACATACATCCCTGCTAAATGTAGAAGAAGCTTCTGTAGACAGATTAGCCAATTTCATGGGACATCATAAAGATATCCACAAAAATTTTTATAGAATGTCAGTTCCAGTATCGGAAATAACATGTGTTTCTAAGTTATTGATGAACGCCATTGGAGAAGAAAATGAAGAGGGTGATGAAGTGTTTGAAAATATGGTTGACGAGGAGGGGGAGCTTGAGACAAGAACTGAATTTAACTCAAATAGTTATATAGATTCTAATAAATCCGAAGCTTCAGACGAGAGTAGTATGTCAGAAGAAGTACCTAAGAAGAAGAAGAAGAAAAGAAGAAGTAGTAAGTATTTACGTACACTGAAAATAATCCATGCCTAATATATACGAAAAATGTCGTACATTGTACGAAAGGCTTCGTTGTTTTACACCACGAAATTGTTTCGTTATATATACGAAATTGTACGAAATATTTTAGTATAATGCAAAATTATTTTATATAATTTTAGAAATAATTTGTTTATTTTACGAAGAAATTATTTTTGTAGTTTGAAAATATTTTTGTAATTTTAGAATAAAAATTGTGAAATTTACGAAGTATTTTTTTAATAAGTTGTTACGAAATTTATTTTCGTAATGTTAAGCATGGAATTTTTTCAGTGTAGATATTGATTAAATTAGAAAATTATAGAATTAAAATTATAAAATTTAACTAAAATAATTTGTGTTAAGATACAATATAAACATTTTATTAAATAATAATAAAATATAATTTTAAGAAAAAATTTATTCATAACATTAATAATTAATTAAACTTTATTTTCAAGCATCACCTTTTGGAACAACCAAACGTTCCCGATGGTCTCAAGAGGAAAGGGACGCAATTAATTCCTGTTTTGGATGTTTGAGAGATTTGGAAAAACTTCCTAGCCTTACAGAGTGTCTTCATGCTATTATCAAATGTCCTGTCCTAAAAAATAGAACTCCTGCACAAATTAAAACGTGGATCGATAATCAGAGGAGATACAAATAAGTATGAACATTTATTGTATAAAATATGAACTTCTTCAAAAACATATTTTCTTATTACAGACATTTTTTTCATACAGCGTTCCAAAAATACTAAAATCATTGACCGATTACCTGTTTGTATGGAGGAGTAATAAAGAATCAATGTTGTTCTACAACAAAAATATTCCAAAATTCGTGATTTAATATTTATATATTTATATTATACAATTAAATACAATAATTAACATTTAAAATTTAATTAAATTAAATAATTAAAATTTAACTGAAATAGGCGTTGGGAATAATAATAGAAACAAGTTATTGTAATGAATTGGTTATGTAAGAAAATATTTAAAAAATATTTCTTTTTAAATTTTTTCAATAGAAATGTATTTCTGAAAGTTAAATAGACTTTTTGCTTAATTTTTTCGTATTTAAGTTGGTTTTATGAGCATTTTATTGTGTATCTGGAACCTGCACTACTTAACAATTCGAACACATTAGAATGGGTAAAAATTAAATTAAACATCAAGGTATTTTGATGAAATGTCAAAAATATGCTAAAATAAGTAAAATTAAATACAAAAAGTCCAATAAGCATCGAAAATTCAAAACAAATAATAACGCAATAGATGGTTTAGAATTTGGGATTAATATCATCTTAGAAACGATATATTCTATTATATTAAAATTTAAAATCAATATAAAACCAAAATATTTGAAAAAGTTTTCATTTGATTATATTTTTTAGAAGTCTAATATAATAAGCCTTTTTTTATAAAAAAGGAATGAAAAAATTTTGTTTGTCGGATTTTATACCATATAAAAAATGGTTTCTATATTGATATTAATTTCCAATATTTAGTCCCCTATGACATTTTGATTCGTTAAGAATTTTCGATACTTATTTGCCTTTTTTGTATTAAATTTAACTTATTTTAGCATATTTTAAACTTTTTATTAAAATGCCATTATATAAAGTTCATTTTTATTCGTTCTAAAGTGTTTGAATTGTTACGTAGTGTAAAATTGGCCAACATTTTCTCTGAAAATTGGTAAGTTTTCGATATCTATATATGGGCCTAAAAGAAATGAAAAACAAATATTTTTTAAATATTTTGTTCCATACCAAATGCATTATAATAACATGTTTCTATTATTTTTTCCAAGGCCTATTTGAGTTAAATTTAAATAAAAATTTCCCGAGTCCAAAAAGCTATAATATCTGAGTAGCAAAAGAAAGTATACATAAATAGCTATCATTTGAGATATTGATCATCAAATTCTACCATATAGTTTGGCAGAAAATAGAATTTCTAATGAAAAAATTTGTTTTCTATTATTTTGCCGGCACTGTATTTTACCGAAGTCATAACTGTTACGGTCCCTAATTGTTTTATAATAAGAATACACAATAGTAATCCAAGTCTGAAAGGCTTTAGTTTACAAAAAGCTTTATCTTTCTAATTTTATGTTTTCTTAAAATATGAATTAATTTTTTAATGATTGATTTTTTAAACATTAATTTACTCTTGAAACAGAAATATTTTAATAAACAATTTGTTATCCTGAAAAAATTTTAATTTAATTTATTGTAATTACGAATATTACCGTATTCCAATAAACTGTTCAAAAGGTAAGATCAAAAAAGTAAGATCAATTAAGTAATAATTCATTAACCATTTTATGAAACAATGTTGAGGTCATATAAAAATACAATAAAAAATTATTAAATAGTAAATACAGCTTATCTGTCCTTTTTTAGTATTTTTCGTTGGAAGGTTTGTTTTCAAATGTCCGTCAGTGTGTATGTTTCAGAAGATACCACTTCCGAAAATCAATTAATCGTAAAAAACTCATGAATTAATAACGATATCGGTATACAATTCTACCGAATATGTATCTTTCGGTGACACTAATTTTTTTGTTTTAATTTTGTTTTTGTTTTTATTACTACTGTATTCCACATAGGCATCTACAAAAACTTAAACCTAAGTCTTCTTTTAATTTTTCTCAAAAATGTTTTTCTAATTAGCAAACCCATCAGGAAACCATCGCTCGACAATTTTCAGTTTTGCTCCAATTGTTTGCTTTTCTAGCTGCGTACATTTGAGTTAATGAACATGATGTGCTCAAAAGCAAAAATAATACAAAACCAAATGAGGAAATCGTGTTTCTAATTTTACGAAAGTACGAAAACCTGTCGTAATATTTTTTTTTTCGTATATATTAAAAAACTTTGTTTTATTTTACAAAAAATAATTTCGTTAAGGCATGTAATATTTAACGCCAGTAACGAATTTTTTTCGTAACAAAATTATTTAGTAATATACAAGAATTTTCTTAGATTTTACAAAATAAAATTTTTTTGTTACGATTTTTGTTGTTATTTTCGTAATTTTAGCGAGTTAAATTAAACGTAATTTTAAATTGACATGAAATTATATACCTTATTTCATAAATTTTAGAAGGCGAACATTTGATAATAAAAATGTTGATTTATTTTAAACTAAAAGTATGTATATATAATATTTTGAAAATTGTATTCAAAGTGTTTTAAAATATAAGAGGTTTAAATAATATCAGTAAATAATTAAATCTTTGAAGTATCAGTTAAATATAAAACAATTTGTTTTTTTTTTAATTCGCAATAACATTTTTTAAATGAACTAACATATTTATGTAATATAAAAAATCGTAAAATAAACGCATTTTTTTCTAAAATTATTTTGCATTATACTAATATATTTCGTAGGTATGGATTATCAGTGTATATATATTCAATATTTTAGAAAACTCAAAAAAGTAACAAAAGACCTCTTTTATTTAATTTCATGTTCCTAAGTTCAATATTATAGAAAATTCAAAAAGTAAAAGTTAAAAACGAATAAGTACAAGTAATTCTCCATTGTAGATTTTCATTCACTCAATTCCCAGAACGCTCAGTTTTATGTTTCTGGGTTCAATATTATAGAAAACACAAAAAGTATCTTTTGAAGTAAGAAAAAGTCTCCTTTTATAGGTTTTTATTTACTCCGGTAAATTAATTCACCTTTCTAGGTTAAATATTGTGAAATACTCAAAAAGTATGCTCCTAGGTTCATTATTATAGAAAACTCAGCAATTACCTTTTGAAGAAAGAAAAATTATCAAAAATTTTCCTTTTATAGATTATCATTAACTCCGGGCTCTACATGCTTAATTTTATGTTTCTAGGATCAATGTTGAAAAAAACTCAAAAAGTACCAACTAAAAAACGAAAAATTAAAAAAAATAGTCCTTTGTACCGGAGTTCCAAGTAACACACCATTCTCAAATTTTATTAAAATTGGCTCAATGATTTTGAATAAAATTCCCGTTTTCCCCCTTTTGGTACATTTTCTACCTATTGAAGTAATTGATATTTTATTCCAAAAAGTTGCAATATCGGAGTGGGAGCCCATCATAAAATATTCATATGCACAAGTGAAAATAATCTTTTATGTAAAATGTTTCAAAAATATATACAATTTTCACCCCTTAATCGTCCAAATATTCAAAAAGTACTAAATTTATATTTTTATAATTTTTTCGATAAGTTAAGAGAGTCAGAAATATTTGTTGAGTTTTCACTGGTTTAAAAGATGATGGGATGAGATATAAGGCTACCGAATTAACACGTTTTTACCCCCTAAACAATCGAATTTCCAAAAATCCTCTTTTAGTCTATCTATTTGGTGGGAGACCAATCTGCTGTCCAAATTCAACTCTTGAGCTTCAACCGTTTAGACTGTGTGATGATGAATCGGTCAGTCAGTACGTTAAAATTGTGTATATATAAATAGATAAATTTGCTCAAGCAAAATTTTAGATTTCTATCTCTAATAATTTTTCAGATATAAGAATTTTTATATTTAATTCATATGGGAGGTGCCCCTATTGCTAATCACCAAATTTATTACCAAAATGTTTATCTGGATGTCAAAGTTATTCATACAACATTGCCCCTAGAAATAGTTTAACTTCCCCCAAATTGTACACATAGTTTTCTATGTTATCTGTGCAAGTTTAGGGATTCTAACTCTAACGGTTTCCCAGATATACAATATATTAATGTAATTCTTTATTCAATACTTTAATAACAAATTCGTAAAAAGCAACCATCAAATATTATTCGATTAATCGACATAAATTGTTCAAATTGTTCTTTATTCTAAATTGAAAAAAAAAAATTAATATTCTAGTCTATAGTATATTCAATTATATAATTCATAGTCTAGCACAGTCTATAATCTAGTAAATGGTCTAGTTCAGTTTATATTATATTCTATAGTATAATTCATTGTCTAGTTTTATCTATATCATAGTATATAGCACAATCTATAATCTAGTCTAGGGTCTAGTTCAGTGTATAGACTAGTCTATAGTATTGTATATGGTTTAGGCAATATGCTAGACTGTAGTCAATATGTAGTTTAGTCTAATATCTATAGTCTAGTCTACTCTATATAGGCTAGGCTATAGTAGTGTGCAGTCTAGTCCAGTATATTATCTAGTTTAGTATAATCCTTAGCATAGTTTATGGGCTAATCTAGTCTATAGTATAGTATAGTCTAGCCAAGTATATAGACTAATCTATAGCCAAGTATCATATAGTCTAGTCTTTAGTATATGGTCTATTCAAAGGTTTAGACCATAGTCCAGCCTATAGACTAGTCTATATTGTAGTCTATAGATTAATCCAAATTCTAATTTATAGTCTAGTCCATTCTATAGTTTAACTATTATCTAGTAGAGTATAATGTCTAGTCTAGTGCAGTATATAGTGTAGTCTATGGTCCAATCCAGTCTATACAGTAGTCTAAAGTCTTCTTTATAGTCTAGTGTAAGGCCCAGTCCGAAATCTAGTCTACTGAATAGTATATAGTCTTGTCTATAGTCCAGTATACATCTAGTATAATCTAACGTAACCTCTAGTCTGTAGTCGAGTCCAGTATAGAGTCTATTACATAGTCGAGACTATAGACCATGTTCTTGGAAGCCACTTGGTAGCTAGTTGAAATCACAGAATGAATTTATTTATCCGATGAACTGCTTCATAATGCAATACGACAACAATGGTGAATCTTATATACTTTGGAACAATCTTATTTCGTTCGCATATCAAGATATGTTAAATGACTTCAAACCTATAAAAACAAAGGTTATAAATCGTATTAAAAAATTAAAACCTTATGTACCCACAATATTTCGCCATTCGATTCAATATTCAAAGCAAATTGTACAAATGAAATGATATTTAAATATTTTCATTTACTTCTGAAGTTTGCTAAAAGAATTGCTTTCGTGTTAAAATGTTTTTGTTATTCCGTCTTGCTTTGTAGTGTTTTATTTTTATTTAAACGATTTAAAGCACTTATTTGCAGTAAATCAGGGGATAAATGGAGTTAAAATTGTATTGGCATTACTATGAAATTTATTGTATGAATTCCATAGGCGCAAAATACAGAACACGTAACGCCGTTAAAATCAGCAAAAATGTAATAAACATGTGGCATCACAACTTTTCGTATATACAGAGTATTTTCTGAGGACAAGTCTCCAATGTATGCGGTACACAAATGAAAACCCCCAAAGAATGCGCAACGTTGATTAATGGATTTATAGGGAAATTATTGGAAAATTATTTGAAATATCGGGATATATGCGTCAATTATGGAACTGAGAACATAATCCAATTTTAAAAACATCAAATTTTTTGTGTCCCCAAACTATGCGCAATGCATACATATATATATATATATATATATATATATATATATATATATATATATATATATATATATATATATATATATATATATATATAAATATATATATATATTAGGGTGATCGATTATTCGACATTTTCCAAAAACCGGTTTTCGAATAGTTCGAATAGTTGACATTTAAAAAAACCGGTTTATATTTCTCAAATTCAGAAAAAAACGGTTAACCGGTTTTTCATTATAAATAAAAAAGAAATATATTTTAAATTGAAAAACTTAATGTTTACGTTTTAATTTGATTAATAAAACATGGCCCGAAATGATTTTTAACACTTTAAAAGATTATAACTTTAAATCTAGTCGTCTGATTTACATTATTTCTTTAATATAAAAAATTAGGAAAAAAGTGGGACACTTCTGTTAAACATAAGGTACTATGTAATCCTAGCTTATTTTAAAAGCCATGTTTAGGAAATTTGCATAGGCATTCCAACACTTCCATAAAATTTCAGCCGTAAATTAATTATTGTAACTGGAATATAATGTTAAGATTGATAAAATTTTATCACACAGTTATCGATTTTACAAATAATTTTTTTTAATTAATTAGGAAATGAAAAAAGTTTAACCAAAGGAGCTGTAGAAAAATATAGGCTAGTTCCTCGACTCGAATATTTTTAAAATTTAGACGGGCTGTATTATTATTTACTTAAAAATTTCATTTAAATAATCTTTGAATACAAAGCAAATAAAAGTATTCGAAACCGGTTTTTAAAAAGTGAAAAAACCGGGTTATTTGATATTCGAAAACTCAACATTAAGAAAAAACCGACACTGGTAAAGCAGAAAAAACCGGTTTTAAAACCGGTTGAAAAATCGAGTCGATCACCCTAATATATATATATATATATATATATATATATATATATATATATATATATATATATATATATATATATATATATATAGTTCCTCGACTCGAATATTTTTAAAATTTAGACGGGCTGTATTATTATTTACTTAAAAATTTCATTTAAATAATCTTTGAATACAAAGCAAATAAAAGTATTCGAAACCGGTTTTTAAAAAGTGAAAAAACCGGGTTATTTGATATTCGAAAACTCAACATTAAAAAAAAACCGACACTGGTAAAGCAGAAAAAACCGGTTTTAAAACCGGTTGAAAAATCGAGTCGATCACCCTAATATATATATATATATATATATATATATATATATATATATATAGATAGATACATATATATATATATATATATATATATATATAGCTATCGGTATAAAATTCGACATGAATATATTTTGTGTCTATGTGATGTTCACTTAATGCGCTTAATTCATTGATAAATAAAGCTTCTGAGACCCAACAAAGTATATATATCACTGATCTTTATGAAATTCTGAGTCGATTTAGCTATGTCCGTCCGTCTGTCAGTCAGTGTAAAACACGCTCAAAATATTTCTTATTATCTGATCCAGTTTGGTATTGAATTTCAGTACAACCGGTTCACGACGTAAAAAGTTATGATTGAAAATTTCGGCCTACATCGAAAAAAATAACGTTTCTTCCCAATTCTTAAATAGTTTTCTCAGAAACTACCAAAGATATTTCGATGAATTTTGTCACACATTATTTTTTTTATGCCAGTGATCAAGTATGTTCTGTTAGTTAGTTAGTTATTTAGTTAGTTAGTTTGAAAGGAGGATGTATATACATCAAATCCGAAGAAATACACCTAGGCCTCTATCGGGCCTGTTGTGCGCTCCTTAACAAGTGCCTCAGGTGGGAATCGAACCCACCACCTCCGGTCTACCAGACTAGAACACTAACCACTAACCTACCGGAGGCCAAGTATGTTCAAACTCATAACAATTGATCCAATACTTCCCTTAGCACCCATACAAAGCTGTATATTTCCGGATATAAGTTTATCGTTAATAACTCCCTCGAATATATCTGTATCAACACAAAATTTTGTACATACAAAAATAATATGAGTAGAAATCATTCTACCAACGTAGATCTCAGTCGGTCCACAATTGGTCATAGCTCCCATGTAAGGTCCACTTCCAAAAATCACCTAAACGCACATATTTCATTGACAAATAAAGCTTTTGTGATAAAATTCGAGCTGAATATGTTTTGTGTACATACAAATCATTCTACCAAATTTATTTTCGGATCGGTCAATTATTAGTCATAGCTCCCATAAAAGGCCCACTTCCGGAAATCACTTAAACGCACATATTTCATTGTCAAATAAAGGTATCTTGATAAAATTCGGCACAAATATGTTTCGTCTATATATGAATCACTCTTTTTTTCAGATAGGACCATAATTTGTCATAGCTCCCATATAGGGTCCACTTCCGAAAATCATTTAAACGCATATGTTTCATTGATAAATAAAGCTATCGGTATAAAATTCAACTTGAATATGTTTTGTGTACGTATAAAACATTCCAACAATTTTTCCCCGGATCGGTCCATTATTGGTCATAGCTCCCGTATAAGGCCCTCTTCCGAAAATCATTTAAACTCACATATTTCATTGTCAAATAAAGCTATCTTGATAAAATTCGACACAAATATGTTTTGTGTACATATATATGAATCACTCTACGAAATTTTTCTGGAGAGGTCCGTAATTGGTCATAGCTCCTATATGAAGTCAACTTATCTAAAAATTAGATAGTTAAATGGGTTTTAACAAAAAGTATTTAAGATTCGACATAGCCGAATATAGCACTTGTTAAAAATAAATTTTGTTTTTAAAACTCGCTACTTCCTCCTACTCAACAGGTGCTAAAACATTGAATTTTTAGTATTGTTGAAAAATCTAGTGCATTTATTGTAACTTAAGTATTTAATTAAATGATTCGGTAACTTACAAATAAAAATATTTGAACAAAGTTTTTTATGAATTGTAAAGCTAATGGTATGTATTTATTAAATGCAATATAATAAATTTCAAATAATAAACAGATATAGAAACAAGTCAGAGTGCTATATTCGCCTCCACCTATAAGCTACTTTTTATGAAACCTTTTTAAATATTACTAGATACGTATTTAATAAATTGTGAAAGTTTAAATTGTGCTTCCGTGATGAGGTTGTTATCATTTAGAAATAATATACCTTTTGTGGAGATATGGCCAATTATTGGCCAATCCGAACAAAATTTCGCAGAATGATTTATCGATAAAAAAACACAATATGTCGGATTTTATACGTATATATTTATAATTGAATGAAATATATTGGAAAAAGTGACTTATGGAAATGGCGTTATATGAGAACTAAGACCAATTATGCATTGATCCTAATTTTATTTTTAAAAAGATTTTTTATATACAAAAAATATACTTATTCCGATATTTTTATTTATCAATGAAATATGCGATTTTCTGGAGTGGATCTATATGACAGATATGAACAATTATGGACCGATCCGAAAAAAACTTATTTTTAAAATATCTTTATTTCTTAATTGGATATTTGCATTTAAGCGATTTTCGGAAGTGGTCCTTATATGGGAGCTGTGACTAATTATGGACCGATTCGGAAAACATTTCACAGGGTGTTTCATGACTAAATTTATACCGATATCTTCATTCAGTTATGAAATATGTGCGTTTACGTGGTTATCGGAAATGGGCCTTATATGGGATCTATGCCCAATTATGGACCGATCCAAAACATATTTTGCAGAGTAATATATGTATATACAATACATATTTATGTTGAATATTATTTCAATATCTTTATTTTTAAATTAGTTATGTTCATTTAAGTAATTTTCGGAAGTGGACCTTACATAGGAGCTGTGACTAATTATGAACCGATCCCGAAAACATTTCGCAGGGTTTTTCATATCTACTTTAAACACATTAATGATTTTGGAACTTCCCATATGAACTAAATAGAATTAAATGTCTGGGAAACTATTAGGTAGAGCAAAAATACTTTGACATCAATGAGAACATTTTGGTAATAAATTGGCGGACTAGCAAATTGGAACCTCCCATATGAATTAAATGCAACAATTTTACATGAAAAACTTTGACATTCATGTGAACATTTAGAGAAAAATGGGCGGACTTTCAATAGGACCTAGGCATCTCCCATATGAATTAAAAACAAAATTTCGTATATCTGGGAAACTATTATATTATTAAAAGTTTTCATAGGTTACATTAAAATCTAAATTAACGTTTAGAAAAATTGGCGAACTTGCAATAATTTGCTAGCTAGTTTTGTATATATAAATCGTTATACTGAATTTTACTTCTGAAAATCACTTAATACCACTTAATTAATTATTAAATGATTATATCCAGATAAAATTCGACATGAGTATGTTTGTGTACAGATAAATCATTATATTAAAATGTTTGCAACTGGCCTATTAATATAAAATTGTATGAACCTAATCAAAATTAGTTCCACATATGCATAAATGTAAGTACCCTCACTTTTTAGGATTAATTATATAATTTACTAGCTATACCCAGTGTGCTTCGCTACCCTCATCGTAATGGAATAAAATAAATATCATTATTGTAAATGTATATATATCTGCAATACCAAAAATTCCCCTTTTAGAGAACTCTTTAAGTTTGATTTTATGATTCTAGTCTCAATATTACAGAAAATTAAAAAAAAAAACAGTTGAAGAACGAAGAAGTACCAGACAGTGCCTTTTTATATATTTTCATTAAATCAGGATGACGCATTTAATTTTCAACCAGAAACCAAAAAAATCGCATAAAGATTTTTATACAATCAGGAAGCTACATGTCCAATTTTATGTTTTTAGGTTCAATATTATAGAAAATTCGAAAAGTATTAGTAAAAGAATAAAAAAGTACCAGAGTATCCTTTTTCAATTTTCGTTCAATTAGGATACTGCGTGTTTAATTTTATGTTTATATATTAAATATTTTAGAAAGCTCTAAAAGTACCAGTACCAGTGAAGTACGAAAAAGTACCAAAAAACCTATTTTATTTAATTTCATGTTCCTAAGTTCAATATTATAGAAAATTCAAAAAGTACCAGAAAATATTCCAGTTTAAATTTTCATTCACTCAAGTCCCTGATTGCTTTTATAGATTCTAATTAACTGCGGCTCCACATGCTTAATTTCATGTTTCTAGGATCAATATTATAAAAAACACAAAAAGTACCTTTTGAAGAACGAAAAGTACCAACTTAATCCAGGCTCTAAACGCTTAATTTCATGTTTCTAGGTTCAATATTATAGAAAATTCAAAATGTACCTTTTAAAGAACGAAAAAGTACCAAAAAGTCCCCTTTTATAGGTCCTCACTTAATCCGGGCTCTACATGCTTAATTTCACGTTTCTAGGTTCAATATTATACAAAAATCCAAAAAGTACCTTTTGAAGAACGAAAAGTCCCCTTTTATAGATTCTCATTTACTCCGGGCTCTACATGCTTAATTTCATGTTTCTAGGTTAAATTTTATAGAAAACTCAAAAAGTACCAGTCGAAGGACGAAAAAGTACCAAAAAGTCCCCTTTTATAGATTCTCATTTACTCCGGGCTCTACATGCTTAATTTCACGTTTCTAGGTTCCATATTATAGAAAAATCCAAAAAGTACCTTTTGAAGAACGAAAAAGTACCAAAAAGTGCCCTTTTATAGATTCTCATTTACTCCGGGCTCTACATGCTTAATTTCATGCTTCTAGGTTTAATTTTAAAGAAAACTCAAAAAAATACCTGTGTAGAACGAAAAAGTACGAATTATTTATTATTAATTTCATGTTTCGATTTCAATATCAAAGAAAACTCAAAAAGTACCAGATGGAGAATGAAAAAGTACCAAAAAATATCACTTGATACCGGGGTTCCAAATAACACCTCATTAGCATATTTAGTGTTTCTAAGTCTAAAAATTTTATCTAAACTGGATCATTGTGTTTGAATAAAATCAAATTTCCCGTTTTTACCCTTTTGGGACTTTTTTTCTACCCATTAACGAAATAAAAATTCTATTCCAAAATGTTGCAACATCGTAGTGGGAGCTCGTTATTATGTATTTATATGTATAAGTTAATAAACCAAAATCAATGTTTTATGAAAAAAGTACCAAAAATAGGTACAATTTTCACCCCTTAAACATCCGAATAACCAAAAAGTACTAAATGTATATTTTTAATTTTTCGTCAAGTTATGAAGGAGTCAAAAATATTGTTTGAATGTTCACTGGTTTAAAAGATACATTTTAAATGAACGACGATAAGCTTTAAACTATTTTTGTATCTTTTCTAGTTTAGGAGATATGAGGTTACCGATTTTACCCGTTTTTACCCTTTTTTACCCCCTAAACATTCGAATTTCCAAAAACCCCGTCTTAGTGGATCTATTTGGTGGGAGACCAACCCCCTGTTCAGTGCCCTTTTATAGGTTCTCACTTAATCCAGGCTCTAAACGCTTAATTTCATGTTTCTAGGTTCAATATTGTAGAAAATTCAAAATGTACCTTTTAAAGAACGAAAAAGTACCAAAAAGTCCCCTTTTATATGTCCTCACTTAATCCGGGCTCTACATGCTTAATTTCACGTTTCTAGGTTCAATATTATACAAAAATCCAAAACGTACATTTTGAAGAACGAAAAAGTTCCAAAAAGTCCCCTTTTATATGTTCTCACTTAATCCAGGCTCTACATACTTAATTTCATGTTTCTAGGTCCAATATTATAAAAAATTCAAAAAGTACCTTTTGATGAACGAAAAGTCCCCTTTTATAGATTCTCATTTACTCCGGGCCCTACATGCTTAATTTCATGTTTCTAGGTTAAATTTTATAGAAAACTCAAAAAGTACCAGTCGAAGGACGAAAAAGTACCAAAAAGTCCCCTTTTATAGATTCTCATTTACTCCGGGCTCTATTTCACGTAATTTCACGTCTCTAGGTTCCATATTATACAAAAATCCAAAAAGTACCTTTTGAAGAACGAAAAAGTACCAAAAAGTCCCGTTTTATAGATTCTCATTTACTTCGGGCTCTACATGCTTAATTTCATGTTTCTAGGTTAAATTTTATAGAAAACTCAAAAAGGACCATTCGAAGGACGAAAAAGTACCAAAAAGTCCCCTTTTATAGATTCTCATTTACTTCGGGCTCTACATGCTTAATTTCATGTTTCTAGGTTGAATATTATACAAAAATCCAAAAAGTACCTTTTGAAGAACGAAAAAGTACCAAAAAGTGCCCTTTTATAGATTCTCATTTACTCCGGGCTCTACATGCTTAATATAATTTTTCTATGTTAAATTTTATAGAAAACTCAAAAAGTACCTTTTGTAGAACGAAAAAGTACCAAAAAGTCCGCTTTTATAGATTCTCATTTACTACGGGCTCTACATGCTTAATTTCATTTTTCTAGGTTCAATATTATAGAAAATTCAAAAAGTACCAGTCGAAGTACGAAAAAGTACCAAAAAGTCCCCTTTTATAGATTCTCACTTACTCCGGGCTCTACATGCTTAATTTCATGCTTCTAGGTTTAATTTTAAAGAAAACTCAAAAAAATACCTGTGTAGAACGAAAAATTACGAATTATTTATTATTAATTTCATGTTTCGATTTCAATATCAACTCAAAAGTACCAGATGGAGAATGAAAAAGTACCAAAAAATATCACTTGGTACCGGGGTTCCAAATAACACCTCATTAGCATATTTAGTGTTTCTAAATCTAAAAATTTTATCTAAACTGGATCATTGTGTTTGAATAAAATCAAATTTCCCGTTTTTACCCCTTTTGGTACTTTTTTTCTACCCATTAACGAAATAAAAATTCTATTCCAAAATGTTGCAACATCGTAGTGGGAGCCCGTTATATGTATTTATATGTATAAGTTAATAAACCAAAATCAATGTTTTATGAAAAAAGTACCAAAAATAGGTACAATTTTCACCCCTTAAACATCCGAATAACCAAAAAGTACTAAATGTATATTTTTATTTTTTCGTCAAGTTATGAAGGATTAAAAAATATTGTTTGAATGTTCACTGGTTTAAAAAATACATGGGGTGCAAAAAAAGTACCAAAATACAGTTTTTACCCGTTTATTCCCTAAAGGGGTCGAAATTGAAAAAAAGTACCAGACACCTGTCCGCTTATTTTTTAAATGAACGACGATAAGATTTAAACTATTTTTGTATCTTTTCTAGTTTAGGAGATATGAGGTTACCGATTTTACCCGTTTTTACCCTTTTTTACCCCCTAAACATTCGAATTTCCAAAAACCCCGTCTTAGTGGATCTATTTGGTGGGAGACCAACCCCCTGTTCAGCTCTTTAGCTTTAACCGTTTAGGCTGTGCGATGATGAATCAGTCAATCAGTCAGTAACGTTAGAATTTTATATATATAGAAGATTATAATTTTAAATCTTCTATATATAAAAATCAATGTATGTATGTTTATTTTTATAGGAGGCTAAACCACTGAAGCGATCTTCTTGAATATCTCGAATATCTCGGAACATGGTACAAGTAGAGTCCTCAAATTTTTTTATGGACAATTTTAAGATCCATATGATTATTTGGTGAAAAAATTGGAAGACTAGCAATAGGGGGCGTGGCATCCCCCATCTATATATATATATATAAATTAAAGTGTGTATGTATGTATGTATGTTTGTTTGGTTGTTTGTGCTTTATAGACTGCTAAACGGCTGGACCGATTTTCCTGAAATTTTCACAGTTTCTTCCTGTATGTCTGGAAGGAACTATAGGCTACTTTTTATGTTAAAATTTCATGTGGGCGACGTGCCGCGACTATATTAAGAAAATATTAGTGTATCTGTGATAATATAATAGTTAGAGTCTTCAAATTTTGTCGGCGCAACTTTATTATCAATATAATTATTTAAGACAAAAAGTAGGCGGATTAGCATTAGGGGGTGTGGCACCTCACATATAAATTAAATACAAAAATTCGTTTATCTTGGAAACTATTACAGTTAGAATATTAAAAATTTGCACGAGTAACTTTAATATCCATGTAAACATTTTGGGAAATAAATTGGCGGACTACCCATGAGGGGAGCAGCACCTCCCATATTAATAAAATACAAAAATTGGTTTATCTGGGAAACTAATAGAACTAAATTCTTCAAATTTTGCACTAAGAACTTAAATATTCATCTGAACATTTTGGAGAAAAAAGAGCGGACTTTCGTCATACGGGGCTTGGAGCCCCCATATAAATTAAATAGGAAAATTATTATATCTGAGAAACTATTAGAGCTGGAATCTTGAAATTTTAATTGAAGAGCTTTGACATTCATGTGAACATTCAGAGAATAACGGGCGGACTTTCATGGGGGGGGGGGGGGGGTTTGGCACCTCACATATGAATTAAATACAAAATTTCGCTTATCTGGGAAACTAATAGAACAAGATTCTTCAAATATTGCAAGAAGAACTTTATTATACATATGAACATTTTGGAGAAAAAAAAAGGGCGGACTTTCATCTGGGGGCTGTGAGTTCCCATAAGAATTAAATAGAAAAATTCGTATATCTGAGAAACTATTAGAGCTAGAATCTTCAAATTCTACATGAAGATCTTTGACATTAATGTGAACATTTAGAGAATAACGGGCGGACTTTCAATGGGGTCTTGGCCTATATGAATTAAATACAAAATTTCGTATATCCGGAAAAATATTAGATGTTTTTTTTTAATTTGTCATCGATTACATTAAAATCTTAATTAACGTTCGGAAAAAATGTATCTCTGGAAAACATTACAGTTAGAATATTCAAAATTATTAAGAAGATTTTTTATTTATATTGCTTTTAGGGTAGCAAAGCACACTGGGTATAGCTAGTATATATATAAAAATGAATGTGTGTTTGTATGTATGTTTTTTTTTTTTGTTTGCACTTTATAGACAACTAAACGACTGAACCAATTTTTCTGAAATTTTCACAGTCTCTTCCTGTATGTCTCAAAGGAACTATAGGCTTCTTTTAACTTCAATATTTTAAATGGTCGACATGCCACGCCCACATACAAAATAAGTGTTAAATGTCGCATATCTCAGAAACCGCAGGAGCTACAGTCCTCAAATTTTGTATGCAAAACTTTCACATCCATATAAACACATGAGAATAAAATGGGCAGCCTAGATATAATGGACGTGGCACCTCCCATATAAAGAAAATCTTAAATTAGTATATCTGAGAAAATATAACAGCTAAAGTCCTCATTTTTTTAGTATCAAATTGAATATTTAGGACAAAAATGGGCGGACTAACATCATTTAGGCAGTCTTGGTACCTCCCATATGAATTAAGTATAAAAATTCGTGTATCTGGAAAGCTATTAGAGTTAGAATCCTCCATTGGAACCTTCCATATAAATTAAATGCAAAAATTCGTATATCTGGGAAACTGTAAGAGCTAGAATCTTCAAAAATCGTAAAGGAAGTTTTTTAATTATTATAACTTTAGGATAGCAAAACACACTTGGTATAGCTTAGAGATATGAAGATAAAGAAAATACATAAATTAATGTATCTTGGAAACTAAAACTGCTGGAGTCTCAAATTTTGTGAAAATCACTGTAGTAAGTATTCATATTATTATTTAGAGCAAATGACCAAGATCTTCAACGTGAAATGGGTTACAATCCACAAGATTTAGAGAATTTGGTGGCAGAAAAGTTACCGCATCTACAACTAGAGCAGAAAATGGCATACAATACAATAATGTCAGCAATTACAAATCAACAAGGAGGATTTTATTTCATTGATGCGCCAGGAGGAACCGGAAAAACCTTTCTCATCTCACTGATTTTAGCTGAAGTTCGATCACAAAAGAATATTGCCTTATACATTGCGTCATCAGGTATTGCAGCAACACTTTTAGATGGAGGCAGAACTGCGCATTCTGCACTCAAATTACCATTGAAAACTCAATTTTCTAAAGATTATGCAATTAATGTTAAGAAAAATTCTTCAATGGGTAAAATCCTGCAAGCATGTAATATAATAGTGAGGGACGAATGCACCATGGCCCACGAAAAATCCTTAGAAACACTTGATCGCACTTTAAAGGACATGAAAAGTAATTCTAATTTATTTGGAGGTGCAATAATTGTTTTAGCAGGTGATTTTCGCCTGACACTTCCTGTGAAACCTGGTCCAACACGGCTGATGAACTCAAAGCTTGCCTGAAATCATCAAATCTCTGGCAACATATTCACACGTTAAGATTGGCAACAAACATGCGTTACAGTTGCAAAATGATGATTCAACTTCAGGTTTTGCAAAACAATTGCTGTATTTAGGAAATGGTAAAATGCCAATTGAACCAACCACAACGTTTTGCAGGATCACACAATCAAAGGAAGAGTTAATAAATTTTGTTTTTCCAAATCTTCAACGTAATTTCAAAAATATGCAGTGGTTATGTGAGCGTGCTTTACTGGCACTCAAGAACATTGACGTTAATTGTATCAATAATATTATTTTGAATAGAATCGATGGTACTTTAAAACATATAAATCCATCGATACTGTTGCAAATAATGATGATGTCGTCAATTATCCTGTAGAATTTTTAAATACACTTGATATACCAGGCTTTCCATTCCACGAACTGAAATTGAAAATTGGCGTTCCAATTATTTTATTACGAAATATTGATCCACCACGTCTTTGTAATGGTACTCGATTAACAGTTAAGAAATAATGAACAACTTAATCGAAGCAACGATTATAACTGGCCAATATAAAGGAACGGATGTCTTACTACCTCTGCCATTCGACTTTAAACGGTTGCAATTTCCTACACGTTTGGCATTCGCGATGACAATAAACAAATCTCAGGGTCAATCCCTGCAAGTGTGTGGAATAAATCTCGAAAATCCATGCTTCTCACATGGTCAGCTTTATGTTGCATGCTTGCGATTTGGGAAACCTTCAGATTTGTATATCTACGCGCCTGAGGGGTAAACGAAAAATATTGTATATCCCAAGGCTTTAGAATAAGAAATAATTATTAAGAACAAGTTAGAGTGCTATATTCGGCTGAGCCGAATCTTAAATACCCTCCACCAGCTACTTTTATATTAATACTTTTTTAATTGATCAAATATTTGTAGAAATAAGTTTTCTCATGTTTTAAATTACAATTCCAAGATTTGTTGAACATTACAAACCCCATTTTCTTTTATATTTTTATAACACCCCTAGATATGCTTTAACGGTATTTAATAATGTGCATATATGCATGTGTGTGAAAGATTTAAGGATTTTCAAAATACATATATATAATTTTTTTCTACACAAATTGATAATGCAACTAGTTAAATACGGTTAAATTGCTTTTAGGGGCAGGACCTAGTATGGGAGATACGACCAATTATAGACCGATCGTAAAATATTCTTTAAGCAAAATTTCTGTACATAAAAGCTATATTTCAGTCAAATTTTGTATCTATATCGTAATTTAGTAATAAGTAACGTGTGTTCAAGTGATTTTCTGAAGGGACACTTGCATGGGACCTACCGCCCTTTTTTTGAATACCGGGCGTAATTTTGGACCAAATGGACTCAATTTTTTCTTGTTAGTTAGACAACAAAATTTCCAATAATATACAAAAAATTTCAGATCAATATCATTTACAGATCCAAAAATATACGTTTTTTAATTTAAAAATTAAAAAAAATTTTAGATTTTTGCCGTTTTTTTTTTTTTTTTGCCAAAAATGTGTCTTAACTCTTTTATTAATAAAATAAAATTTTCTTTAAGAACATATAACAATTTTAACTAAATTTTATCTAAAAGGTATCTTTACGCAGAACGCTTTGGCGTAAAAAACTTGTCCTATTTGTTGAAAATGTTGCCACTGCGTCCTTCCGAATATGACCTATTTTTTATCAAAACTTCAACTTTGGGCGACATGTTCTAAAATCTCAAAGCTGGGATCAGAAAACTGAAAGCAGTTTTGGAAACCTCAATATGTTTTCTATTTACTCCAAAAGTATTTTCCCAGCCCTGAAATAAATGTGGACCCTATGGGCAAAAAAGTAAAAATCCCATTTTTGGGATTTTTATTCCTATTTTTGGGAATTGCGGAATGCCCTTTGACGTTTTCAATTTTTTTTTTTTGCATTTTCTTATTTGAAATGACAAATTTAGCAAGCGTTGAAAATTTCATTGAGTTTTGTTCATAAATAAAGATTTTGTCATAAATTACATATTTGTTTAATTTCTTAAACTATGATTTATATCAAAATTTTAATAGGGTCGCAGATAGCTACAACAATTTAGTCCATATTTATCCCTTAATATCATTTTTTAGTTAAATATGGAAATTCTCGACCCTTTACAAAAAATTTCAAGCCAATATCTCAATTACATTCAAAAATATGTTCATTTAAACCTGTGTCCTTTAATTTCATCTTTTTCATATTTTAGTATTAAGTATGACAGAACATACATTTGGTGTTGAATAAAATATTTGGACAATTTTTAAAAATTATTTTGTTAATTATTTTATTAAAGACTATAACATTGTATATACAATAAAAAAATTATAATTTTATTATGAGCCACGCACAACAACACCTAAATCACCCCACACAAACCACCTTTCCCGCCCACCGAAATATAAAACACAATTTAATACAATATCATCAGTTAGTATAATAGCTTTTTTTATTTGAACTGTTTATCTTAAACATAAAACAATTAATTCTTACAACCTACTTATATAGTTAATTCCTAACACTACTTATTTTCTATAAAATAATCTGTCATATCGGTATACATATCCAGAAGGTAATATAAGTCCTTTAAATCTTCCTTGTTTTGAGATGATAGAGTTTCATAACAAATCCATCTTTTTCGCATACTTGAAAGAACAGGATCAGAAGATAGAAGTAAACTATTAAAAATATCTTCATTCTGTGATTGCCTGGAGCATTTTCTTGAGCTGAAAAGTTGAACATGCTTAAAATCTCGATTCCTCGCTTCCTGGGCTTCTTCTATTAACTCTCCAAGTGGAAGAATATTCGATTCAATTATTATTTGACCATGACACAATACTTTGTGTACTGTTGGTGTTAGTTCCCTCCATGGATACAGAGATACAAGTAATTTAGAAATTTCAGATGTATATTCCCCAAATCGATTTCCATTAATTTTATGTTTACTATTCAGTGCCATTAAAATAGTGTTAACTCTTCGAAGCAACTCCTTGTCGATTCCAGTTATTTTTGAAGTAATTTCAAAATCACGAAAAAACCTTCTCGCCGTATTACCGTCATTTGTACTACCGCAACTTGGAAGTGGTTTGTCGATGTTTAATCCCATCTGAACTTTAAATTCTTCTTGGATTCTGCTTTTTTCCGCAGCTCTCAGTTCTTTCAATTCTTCCTTATTTTTTGTTGATTTAGTAAGATTCTCTGGCACACTTCTATATTTGAGGTCGTATGCTATGTGTAAAAAGTAATCCAAAAATCGTATTCTGGCATGAAGTGATGAAATTCCGAAAGACAGGACTTCTTCATTAATACTTCTGCTTTTGTTTATATTTGAGAATTGCGACTTTTTCTCATTACATATTGAGCATATCCAGAAGGAAGAAGTTTCTGTTATGGCATTGCTGACCTTTCCATCAATCATTGTTAAGCTTAGCTGATATGATACGTTAATAGAGAATTCCTTTATTTTTATGCAAATGGGCTCCAGTGCATTTATTTCATCTTTTAAATATTCCACTAAATCTTTTGTTGTTTTCTTTGACTCCTTTATATATTCAAATCCAATGGGTCTACAAAAATTTTTTGAACCCGGAGTTGTATTGATCCATATATCTTCAAATGAATTTCCGATGCTTGACGATGATGGATTAAGGGAATATGAACGAATTCGTAATGGCACTAATGATGACATAAATACACTTTTGTAGTCTGCTAATGTCCGACTTCCACAAGCTTGTTTGTATTCAGGAAGTGCTGATAAACCGTCACATCCCCACTTACACATTAAGACAACATCACAGTTATGAATTTTCCTTAGTTGGTCTTCTGAAAAGTCTGACACAATTCTTGATGCTGTGTTTTCGAGCAAAGATGATAGATCAATACAAGCTTCCGCATCATTAACAGCAATAGGTGATGGTAGGATAGTTTGTTTTTTTTTCCTGGATCGCCTTGTATGATGGTAATATATTGTGTCCTTTTTCATGCAGAGCTTT